>NC_053038.3:354644495-354951058 GCF_002575655.3 Aegilops tauschii subsp. strangulata | reverse complement strand
TCTTCCGATAATTCATCCAAGCCAAGAATTGCGATAATGTCCATTACCTAAGTTTTAGAATGTCTTGTTTAAGAGACTCAGTATTTTTTGTTTTGATTGGAATTCCTTTCCTTTACTATATTTTATTATTTTATTTGTATTTCTTTATTGTATTATACCTTAATATATATATTCTAGATATATAGAATAGACGAATCTCGATTTGTCGGGCAAGAGTTTATGATCATATATGTATTCCAACAAGGAAGGAGGATTTTCAATCCTGTATTTTCCATATCCATACGATCGAGTCCTTAGGTTTCCTTCCTATGGCACAGTAATCTGGTTTTGCCTGGTTCCGAAACATAATTACTTTTTTATTTTATTTTATTTTTGTTTCAATAGCATAACTTGGGCTCCTAGAATATGGCGCCCTTGGGACAATCTATTTGATTGCAGGGTTTTGTTCCGAAGCAAAGATATCCGCGGAGGCCGGTTCGTTCGTCCTATTCTGACAATCCCAACATTTTTGGATTCCAAATTCAGAGCAAAAGGATTGAATGGCTCGGCTAGATGGAATAACCGAGCCAGAACAGAAAAAAAATCCAAAATAGTGTAATGGAAAAAGAAGTGCTTCGAATCATTGCTATTTGACTCGGACCTGTTCTGAAAAAGTCGAGGTATTTCGAATTGTTTGTTGACACGGACAAAGTAAGGTCAAAAGCAGGTCTGATTACACCTATTCCTAATCCTAAATAGAATGTAAGGACGTAGGGATTTCTATGTAAACAGAGTATCCTATTTCCGACCTTGGACATATAAGAGTTCCGAATCGAATCTCTTTAGAAAGAGGATCTTTTGTCTCATGGTAGCCTGCTCCAGTCGCATTTCTAACTATTTTTTTGCAACCAAGCAGATTATCTGGAACCATGCATGAATTGAGCTAAGCTGCAAAGAAAACACTATTTCCAAAAAGAAAGAACTATCAAGATGGAAGTTATCCTATAGATGTTGTATCCATGCGTGTTCGAAATGTGAATTATAGTATTTTTTTCTTGTGGGAATGGAAATGAAAAACACGAACACTTTTTTCTTTGAAGAAGAAATGGAAATGCTACCTTATCAATTTCTGGCAATATTATTTCTGTTTTTGGACTCAGCCGCGAAGAATCCATATAAACCAATTAGCAAACTCTTGCTTCGATTTTATGGCCGTGCCTAAGGGCATATCGGTTGAAGTAGATTCTTCTTTTCTCTCAAAAAACCCCTTCCCAAACTGTACAAGCTTCTTCCAAAGCATACGGCTTCCTCTTCATCAAGTCATGAAATTCGACCCTTAGTTAGCAGCACCAAAACTAGAGCTTGTGTGGTTAGAAAGAGAAATATCTGCGTCGATACAACAACGTATTGGTCCTGAATATGCTGGGCCCCTGGGCCTGCTTCAAGCTATAGCAGATGGGACTAAGCTACTTTTTAAAGAAGATATTCTGCCATCTCCGAAGTAAATAAAATAGGGGCTTATGTTGGATTGGCAATCCTTTTTTGATTTTTTCCAAATGAATAAAGCAGTTGGAATTTTGGAAATGACAATGGGTATATTTATTACATTAACTTTTGAAGAAAGAAAAGACAGAAATACCCAATATCTTGCTAGAACAAGATATTGGGTTTCCTTGTTCACACACCACATGTGGATTGGCGGATTTCTAATAGTCGGTGCTACTATGGTTGCTGCGGGAATTTTTCTTCTAGCTCGACTTCTTCCTCTTTTCATATCTTTACCTTTGATACTTCGACAAAAGGAAAGATCCGCAGTTTATTGTCTTAATTTTTATTCTTATTCTATATGAATACTATAGATTCTATTAATAAAAAGATGACCCCTTCTTTCTTCCTGAGCATTACCGATAAATATACATGAGTTAAAAGAAAAGATAGGAAATCTTGCTTTTCAGAGTTATCGTCCCGATAAAAAAAACATTCTTGTGATAGGCCCTGTTCCCGGTAATGGTAATGGTCTTAGGGCGATTTAGTTCGGGGAAAGGGGAAGGCCTTTTTAGAGGACTCTCTTTCAATTTCAAAAAAGAGGACGTTTGAAACACTAAAAATGGATAATAATCCAGCCTTCAATACGAAAAACTCTTTTGTTTGTAAGAAAGGAAAGAGATTGTTGTGGAATTTGTCAATTGAGTAAAGTAATAATATTAAGAACTACGTGCTCTACGTTTGGAGGATCTACGAATTCCCCCTACTTATTAAACATCTATTTTTATTTTGAGATAGAGTTCGATTCCAATAATTACATATCCGATTTGCCCTATGGACGAATATGCAAGCGTTCGCCCATCGCATTATTGCAAATTCCAAAAATGCATTTTTCCCTAAAAAACAAGATAGAGTAAGATACAGAAGTGTAAAAGAAAGTGGATTCATCAGAAGCAGGAGGAAGAGCAATAACACGATATGCACGTCGTGGTGGAAAAATATGGGTATGTATATTTCCCATTCCAATTTCTTCCCGAAACTTCCCAAGAAAAATCCCGAATTGGATCCAAAATTGACGGGTTAGGAATTCGATAGGAATTGAGTTGTTGTTATGGTAAGTTAACATTGTTCGTTATTACCCAGAACTCCTATTAAGAAAAAAATGGAACCGCCTGCAGTATACAAAATAAACTTGACCTCCAGTTCATGCACTAAGGTTAGATGTCCATTCCTACTTTCTGCAATCTGTTTGTCCTAGCAATGTGTTCAGAGTTTTCTTCTTTATATTCCTTTTTTTCAGTTGAGTAATGTTTGCTCATATTTATTTTTATCTTCTTAGATTTATTTAGATCCTCCTGGCTGTCGCGGTAGCCCCTCAAACTCTCCTGAAGTAGAGATCTTGTATGAACTTAAGAAATCTGATATGGATAACATCTTGCTTGCTAATTCCGAAGAAGTTTACAATGAAAAAATCCACAATCATTCTGCTGGTAACTCTGGAAGAGAGGCGAACAGATATGGACCAAAAAGGATTGTACCTCCAAGCAAATACAATGCATCTCCTTATCTAAATGAAAAATCATCAAAATATCCTGTCAGCACCAGAATGATTCAATTGCATGATGCTATTGTCACTCTGTCTCTTGATGAGAACTTCAAATAGTAAGTCCAATTTTTTTGTTCCTTGTGAAATCAGTTGTTCTGTTTTACATAAATACATGTACTTTTGTTATCTTATACCTTTATTTTTTTATGTTTTCGATTGCAGCAAACCATGTATTAATTATGGCAAGGTTTCAGTTACGTATTTTTCATTTGGTACTTCTTTTGCAAACGAGGGCCTAATCGACACGTATACTATAAATGCTTGGTGTCATAAATTGTCTTTGGACAACAAGCCAAAGGAGTCTAAAGTGCATCACTTTTTCCACCTTATTTCTGCGAGTACAATTATCATTCTCCTCTATTGTTTGTCTGTGTCTTGTTCATTTATTTATACTTTAGCCTGAGTCGAGGCACGACTTAGAGGCATAACCGCATTGTAGGTTTTGTCGCAAGAAGGGTCATCTTCACACAATCCCATGTAATGAACAAGAATGGGATAAAGAGAGTTGGCTTACAATCGCCACTTCACACAATACATTAATAAATTCATACATCATTCAAAATACACACATAGACCGACTACGGTCAAATCCAAATGAAAAGAAGATAACCCCAAATGCTAGATCCCCGATCGTCCCAACTGGGCTCCACTACTGATCATCAGGAAACAAAACATAGTAATGACCAAGGTCCTCGTCAAACTCCCACTTGAGCTCGATTGCGTCACCTGCACTGGTATCGTCGGCACCTGCAACTGTTTTGGTAGAATATGTGAGTCACGAGGACTCAACAATCTCACACCCGTGAGATCAAGACTATTTAAGCTTATGGGTAGGAAAGGGGTAATGAGGTGGAGCTGCAGCAAGCACTAAGCAAATATGGTGGCTAACATACGCAAATAAGAGCGAGAAGAGAAGCAACACAACGGTCGAGAAGCTAGAAGTGATCAAGAAGTGATCCTGAAGCTACTTCCGTTCATACATAACCCAAACCGTGTTCACTTCCCAGACTTCGCCGAAAAGAGACCATCACGGCTACACACGCGGTTGATGCATTTTAATTAAGTCAAGTGTCAAGTTCTCTACAACCGGACATTAACAAATTCCCATCTGCCACATAACCGCGGGCACGGCTCTCGAAAGTTTATACCCTGCAGGGGTGTCCCAACTTAGCCCATCACAAGCTCTCACGGTCAACGAAGGATATTCCTTCTCCCGGGAAGACCCGATCAGGCTCGGAATCCCGGTTACAAGACATTTCGACAATGGTAAAACAAGACCAGCAAAGCCGCCCGTATGTGCCGACAAATCCCGATAGGAGCTGCACATATCTCGTTCTCGGGGCACACCGGATTGTCCAAACTTCCGATAGGCGAGCCCAGAGTTGCCCCTGGTGGCCACCGGCGGTTGACAGGTTGGACCAACACTCACGACGAGCGCTGGCCCGGGGGGGGGGTAAAATAAGATGACCCTCGGGCTCGCGAAAACCCAAGGGAAAGGCTTAGGTAGGCAAATGTAAAACCAAGGTTGGGCCTTGCTGGAGGAGTTTTATTCAAAGCGAACTATCAAGGGGGTCCCATAAATCCCCAACCGCGTAAGGAACGCAAAATCAAGGAACATAACACCGGTATGATGGAAACTAGGGCGGCAAGAGTGGAACAAAATACCAGGCATAAGGCCGAGCCTTCCACACTTTACCAAGTATATAGATGCATTAATTAAATAAGAGATATTGTGATATCCCAAAGTATCCATGTTCCAACATGGAACCAACTTCATCTTCACCTGCAACTAACAACGCTATAAGAGGGGCTAAGCAAAAGCGGTAACGTAGCCAAACAATGGTTTGCAAGGAAAGGATGGTTAGAGGCTTGACATGGCAATACGGGAGGCATGATATAGCAAGTGGTAGGTAGCGCGGCATAGCAATACAGCGAACAACTAGCAAGCAAAGATAGAAGTGATTTCGAGGGTATGGTCATCTTGCCTGAGATCCCTCTAGGAAGAAGAACGAGTCCATGAAGAAGACAAACGGACGTAGTCGAACGGGTCCTCACAATCGCAACGTAACCGGAACTATCAAGGAGAAGTGCAACCGGAAAGAAGCAAACAACATGGTAAACAACCATCACATCAACATGGCATGATGCACAATCAAGTATGATGCATGTCCAGTTTAAATAGGCATGGCATGACAAAGTGCAACAAACAATAGTACAAATTAAGTGGAGCTCAATATGCAACGAGTTGCATATTGACGAAACACCACATCAATTATTTGGTTCTCTCTCGATTATGTACCCAACAATATTAAATGTTGTTAAACATGGCAAGAGGTGAAGCATAATAAAACTACACATCTAGGCAAGTTTAAATGAGGCCGAACAACAAACAACAATTCCGGAAAATCCTTATATGCATATTTCGAATTTGCTACTGTTCTGCCCTAAACACAATTTTAATGTTGTTAAACAGCAAAATAAAGTGCACCATGTTAAACTAGGCATTTTTCTACCCCATTTACATATACAGTTTATTAAATTCGGAGCTACGGTTATTTAGTTATGGAATAAATCATTTTAACATGCTATCTATGCAAATTAATTCAAACAGCACATTTAAACATTTTAAACATAGGTGAAAGTGGCATATTATGAAACTAGATGAAATTCTAAGCATTTTACATATATAAAACATTTTAATCCGATGCATGGTTGATTAGTTATTACATGCATGAACATGAGGGTTTTTCTGTAAATATGCAGTTTTCTGGATAATAGACAAAACGTCCAGAACAGGAAAAAAACACATGCGGGCCGAATCTGCTAGCCCAACAGAAGGGAAAAGAGGCGCTAGGGGTGGCCTCACCATGGGCCTCGGCCCGGTCGGTGAAGAGGCAAGGCAGGCCGGCTGGCTGGCCTTGGCACGGGATGCGGCCCACGCGTGCGACTGCGCGAGTGCTCGGTCAACGATGGAGGCCAGCGAGGAAGAGGAGGCCTTACGCGGGCGACTTGGAGCTGGTCAACAGGCAGCGACCGAGCTGCTGGTGGTCGATGCAGGGGAGCTGCGGGCGGCGCCTGGAGGTAGCAGGGAAGCGGCGATGGCGAACTTGGCGCGGAGGTGCGGGATGGCAAGGGCGGCCGGATCCAAGGCGGGAGAGGCGCAATGCAGTCGGGGCACGGTCAACAGGAGCGGGACTTGACGCTGGTGAAGCGGGCAAACACAGGCGGGACGAGGGGACTTGGCGGGGCGACGGCTTTCTGGTGGCGACGAACGGCTGCAGGGGTGGTCGATGCGGTCACGTGCGGGGCGAGCGGGAAGCAGAGGAGGTTTGAGCGTCCTTGTTCATCCCTGAGACAGAGAGACATCGATTGAGAGAGAGGAAAACAAAGGAGGACCAGAGGACCGAGAGAAGGGGTCGGCAACCTGCGGGGTCCGGCGGCGCGGGAAGCAGCGGGTCAGTGAGGAGGCTTTGGAGATGGCCGGATCGGGCCAGTTCGTGTCGAGGAGGCGAGGAGGCAGGGTCGGCTCGTGGCTGAAGAGGCCGGTTCCCGTCCGGATCGAGCCGATGCGAGGTCGTCGGGGCGGCGAGCTCCTGTTTGAACAGAGAAAGAGAGACAGGGAGGTAAGACGAGGGAGGCAGATAAACAGCAGGAGGAGGAGAAGGGCAGCGGTGCTCATCTCGTGATCGCCGGGGGCGGCGCCGGTCACTGGACGACGAGGCGAGGTGGAGGAGCACGGGGAGGCTTGTGGCTCCAAGGATACTGGCGCGTTGAGGAGCTCGGGGCTCGGTCTACCCGATTGGCCAAGCGCGCAAGACAAGGGAGACGGTCGGGGAGGATTTTGGATCGGGGGAGATGGAGGCTGGTTGGTTGGGGATGTGGATCGATGGGTGGATCGGGAAGGCAGGGGAGTGCTCTGGTTGGGCAGGTGGATCGGGAGGAGATCCCAAGGGGGAAGAGACAGGAGGAGTGGCGGCGGCGCGATGGGAACGATGGGACAAGGTCCCTAGGTTTTAGGGTTTGGTCTGCTTATATAGCAGGTAGATTAGCTTATGGGCTACTCGGGCCCTCCGATCATAATCGGGCGGTGCTGAATGAATAGGCCAGGGAGACCAAATAAGAAAACGAAGATGTTTTAGGGATGTTAGGGGATGATCCGGACCCATCGGTCATGACTGCCCGGGTCGGGTTCGGGACAGCTTTCGGACGCGCGCGAGGAGTTTGAGCATTGTATAGAGAGACTCCGGTTTAGGCAAGAGGGAAAAGGAAGAACAAGGTTGGTCCCGGAACGGTCAACAAAAGCAAGGGGGGCGCGACAACTACGAGCGGATGCAAGTTTTTATGAAAGCATGTGGATGCAATGCTCATGATGACATGATGAATGCAACAAACAAAATAAAACACACGGTGAACACGAAAATATATGGAAGGCGTCTGCAGCGTCGGTCTCGGGGCATTACAACACTCCACCACTACAAGAGGATCTCGTCCCGAGATCTAGGGATGGCACCGGAGAGCAACGGAAGAGGATGAGGTAAAACAAAGTTGCTTCTTTGACAAATGAATGAAATCACGAACCTTGAGAGGTTGAAAAGTTCAAAGAAAGAACACAACGGAGTTGAACACAATTGAGAGCACTGCGGTAGAAAAAAAGAAACAAGGAACACCATGTGAACCTTGGAGGTTGCAAAGCTATGAATGACGAGTACAATGGACAAGAAGGAATTGAAACCACTCTGGCTGAAACGAGATAAACAAGGACCAAGGAAGAACAAATTCGGACATCACTCCGGTTGAAGAGATGCAAGACTTGATAAGATGAAAGAACTTGAATGAGAGCACAACACTCTGGTTAAATGGGTAAGCATGAAAAGAATATGATCTTGGCAAAACGAGATGATGGGTGAAGAGAGCAACTGTTGGAAATATGCCCTAGAGGCAATAATAAATGGTTATTATTATATTTCTGTGTTCATGATAATAGTCTATTATTCGTGCTATAATTGTATTGTCCGGAAATCATAATACATGTGTGAATACATAGACCACAACCTGTCCCTAGTAAGCCTCTAGTTGACTAGCTCGTTGATCAACAGATAGTCATGGTTTCCTGACTATGGACATTGGATGTCATTGATAACGGGATCACATCATTAGGAGAATGATGTGATGGACAAGACCCAACTTAAGCATAGCATAAAAGATCGTGTAGTTTCGTTTGCTAGAGCTTTTCCAATGTCAAGTATCTTTTCCTTAGACCATGAGATCGTGCAACTCCCGGATACCGTATGAGTGCTTTGGGTGTGCCAAACGTCACAACGTAACTGGGTGACTATAAAGGTGCATTACGGGTATCTCCGAAAGTGTCTGTTGGGTTGGCACGGATCGAGACTGGGATTTGTCACTCCGTGTAAACGGAGAGGTATCTCTGGGCCCACTCGGTAATGCATCATCATAATGAGCTCAATGTGACTAAGGCGTTAGTCACGGGATCATGCATTGCGGTACGAGTAAAGAGACTTGCCGGTAACGAGATTGAACTAGGTATTGGGATACCGACGATCGAATCTCGGGCAAGTAACATACCGATTGACAAAGGGAATTGCATACGGATTGATTGAATCCTCGACACCGTGGTTCACCCGATGATATCATCGTGGAACATGTGGGGGCCAACATGGGTATCCAGATCCCGCTGTTGGTTATTGACCGGAGAGGCGTCTCGGTCATGTCTGCATGTCTCCCGAACCCGTAGGGTCTACACACTTAAGGTCCGGTGACGCTAGGGTTGTAGAGATATATGTATGCGGAAACCCGAAAGTTGTTCGGAGTCCCGGATGAGATCCCGGACGTCACGAGAGGTTCCGGAATGGTCCGGAGGTAAAGATTTATATATGGGAAGTCTTATTTTGGTCGCCGGAAAAGTTTCGCGCTTTATCGGTATTGTACCGGGAGTGCCGAAAGGGGTCCGGGGGTCCACCAAGGGGGTCCACCAGCCCCGGGGGGCCACATGGGCTGTAAGGGGTGCGCCTTGGCCTATATGGGCCAAGGGCACCAGCCCCAAGAGGCCCATGCGCAAGAGATAAGAAAGAAGGGAGAGTCCTAAAGGGGGAAGGCACCTCCGAGGTGCCTTGGGGGGGAAGGACTCCCCCCTGGCCGCACCCTTCCTTGAAGGAAGGGGCAAGGCTGCGCCCCCCCCTCTCCCTTGGCCCTATATATAGTGGGGGGAAGGGAGGGCAGCATCATCTAAGCCTTGGGCGCCTCCCTCCTCCCCTGCAACACCTCTCTCTCTCTCGCAGAAGCTCGGCGAAGCCCTGCCGGAGACCCGCTACATCCACCACCACGCCGTCGTGCTGTTGGATCTCCATCAACCTCTCCTTCCCCCTTGCTGGATCAAGAAGGAGGAGACGTTGCTGCACCGTACGTGTGTTGAACGCGGAGGTGCCGTCCGTTCGGCACTCGGTCATCGGTGATTTGGATCACGGCGAGTACGACTCCGTCATCCACGTTCATTGGAACGCTTCCGCTCGCGATCTACAAGGGTATGTAGATCCACTCCTTTCCCCTCGTTGCTAGTAGACTCCATAGATGCATCTTGGTGAGCGTAGGAAAATTTTAAATTATGCTACGATTCCCAACAGCAACATCACAGCGCCTCCGGAACGAAAGAATAGTAGCTAGATTGTTGGGATAAAGGGACAGAGAAGAAAATGACAACTTCCACCACAATTGAATTTCAAGAGCATCCTTGCAAGGAAGGATTGAACGGAGTTCTTGGGAAACTAGCAGCGAGAAGAATAAGCTTGTAGTGGGCTTATGGAAACATCTCAAAATTATGAGGTGACAAACGGCCACTAACGAAAATCATTGATTTGATTGAGAGCACCAAAGAGATGAAAAACTTCTTCCACCAAGATGATAAAGAGATAACTTGGATCATTGTTAAGCACCACAATAGCAACATTCCTTAGGAAAGGCTTTAGATGAAATCTCTACCAAGATAACTCCAACGAAGAGATTGATGGATTTAAAATACCTCATTCTTGACAACATGTGAATCATGGAACATGAATGGAAATTATCAAGGACATAACACCACCTCAAAAGATATCATAGAAAGAATTGCACTTCGGAATGCAAGAAGAAGAATACTTGAGCTCCTCCAACAAGAATCCTGAAGAACACTTCGAGAATAAATTAAATCCTTGATGAACCATCATGTAGAGCCTCCATGAAGAACTCCGATAATAAAAGGATGATAAAAAGAAAGAGAAGTTGAGAACACAAGGTCAAGCCTTGCGATAATTTAGATGGAGCTTCGCGACGAGATAATGCGGGAAAAATTTGGAACTCCGGAAGAAGATGAACACATATAACTGAGAAATTGATACCATTACGAACTCCAGAAGAAGGAATTAATCACTTGGGTGAAACAAGAACAAGAATTATGTTATGCGTATCCTTCACCAATTTATATTGATGACAAGCAACGGATTTGGCATACTACATATTTTCGTAGAAAGGATTAAGAGAGATATAGCAAACTTGAGAAAATTCTTCAACGATCCGCCGGTAGGATTGGAAAGAACGAATGAATTGATATGATAACCAAGGAAGAGAACTCTTGAACGAACCACCGTAAGAATTGAAAATGAACAAAGAAAAGATAAAGAATCACCGGGAAGAATTATAAAAAGAACGAAGATACTTTAGAGAATTTAGATACATGAGAACGAAGAGATCATGAACTGATTAGAGGATATTTGAACGATGCACCGGTAAGATTTGGAGAATGAGATCTGAAAGCTGAGAATGAATAATACTGAGATGATGGGCTTGGGAGAATCAAAATGAAAAGACTCCTGAATTGCTCCGGATGGGTGAAAAGAATTCTTGCAACCGAAAACAATTATGAGAGGATGGCATCAAGCTAGAACCATGAATCTTCAAGAGAATGGACAAGATTTAAGGGAAAGTCTTCTTCGGTCTTCAAAATCCGAGAATGACGACGAGAAACCACCATGAATTGTTGAGATACTCCGGGATGAAAATTAGAAAGGTTGAACCAACGATGAAAAGAATTTGAAAGCGATCTTGGAGAAGGAATATGACTGATGATACTTCATTCTTACATCAAACTTCGAAAAGAATTTGGGAATAGCTCCGGGAAAATTAGAAGAGTCAGGTAAGATCCTGGGAAAAGACATGTGGGTTAGGGCCCACTCAAAAAATACACCGTTGAATGATTAAAAGAAAGATTGCGTCGGTTGAATTAAATGGCTCAAAAGAGATAACAACCTCGAGATAGCTTGAACGGATTGGGAATGGAAATGCGAATCTTCTGAGATATCTTCAGCACTCCAGATAACATAAATAGCAAGAGGTGGATGATTAAGAGATGCGCCGACATGAGGAAGCATTTGAAACGAGAAAAAGAATACGATCAACACTGAAATCTTGAATTAAATCCATCGGAGAAGAAAAGAACGAAGAATAATAGACTTGAAGCTTCCTTAGCATCTTCGTGAGAATCACCAGGTAAGAACATGGAGGAAAAGAATGAAGAGACTTCACATCAATAAAAAGGATACTTGATTAAGAAATCTGAGTCCATGAAGAAAAGGGTGGGAGGGTGGGAAAACAAAGGCAACTTGGGTCGGATGAAATGAACACCGTTGTGAAAACCAAGAATTGGTCTTGCACAAATTGAAAGGATCGGGTTAACTTGAAGAGAATCACGCCGGTTGAAAAGAATTAACATGACAACCTCGATGATCGAAAGGATTAGCAACCACATAGAAATATGAGAACACCGCTTAGACTAAGGTATGGAATCAACACTTGGTATTGAAGCAACTCGAATACCACAAAACAAAACAAAAACAAAGGATTTGGCTTGCAGAATAAGCCGGAAACAAACATATGATAGATCCCATATCGTATCATGTGTGTGTTGGAAAGATATCCTACGAGATACTTTAATTCCCACATAAACTCCCGAAACTTTCTGGTTATGCAATCTGGTGTTGGGGATACAGGGGACGCAATATATCTCACCCAAACTAACAATACCTAGATCCAGCTGTATCCATCCGTCAACACATAACCAAGAAAACTCCGGAAATCGTGTACCTCAACCTTCGAAAAGCATCCGTTATACGAGCTATGGCAATACTCCCAAACTCCCGCCCCAGTACTGGGTGGCGTCGAGGTGATCTCACCAACAACTGCATAAAAGAGATTTTCGATGTCGGCGAAACTCAGGTATTCCAGAACTGCAACGATAAAATTGTAACGACAACACCTCAGAGCTCAACTCCCCGGGACACTGCCACAACCCCTAAATGTCAGGAGGCACAAAGAACAATGTTCTTGTCACAAGACTATCGGAACGATTCCAAGATACCCGCGTGATCGTAAAAAACAAATTTGTGAAATTTGAGGAGAGGAAAGTCAAAATGTCTACGTCAGGGGGCCTCACCAGAGCGACGAAGGGACTGAGGAGTAAAAAGAATCCTACTCTCCGATATATATAATCCTAAGACTCAACATTTTTGTTCTAGACTCAACAACGCCAGCGATTCGATCAAGCAGGGGGCTCCTAAGTCGGGGATGGCTCTGATTACCAACTTGTAACACCCACGATGCGACTATATCTCTCACGTGTCGAGGCACGACTTAGAGGCATAACCGCATTGTAGGTTTTGTCGCAAGAAGGGTCATCTTCACACAATCCCATGTAATGAACAAGAATGGGATAAAGAGAGTTGGCTTACAATCGCCACTTCACACAATACATTAATAAATTCATACATCATTCAAAATACACACATAGACCGACTACGGTCAAATCCAAATGAAAAGAAGATAACCCCAAATGCTAGATCCCCGATCGTCCCAACTGGGCTCCACTACTAATCATCAGGAAACAAAACATAGTAACGACCAAGGTCCTCGTCAAACTCCCACTTGAGCTCGGTTGCGTCACCTGCACTGGTATCGTCGGCACCTGCAACTGTTTTGGTAGAATCTGTGAGTCACGAGGACTCAGCAATCTCACACCTGTGAGATCAAGACTATTTAAGCTTATGGGTAGGAAAGGGGTAATGAGGTGGAGCTGCAGCAAGCACTAAGCAAATATGGTGGCTAACATACGCAAATAAGAGCGAGAAGAGAAGCAACACAACGGTCGAGAAGCTAGAAGTGATCAAGAAGTGATCCTGAAGCTACTTTCGTTCATACATAACCCAAACCGTGTTCACTTCCCAGACTTCGCCGAAAAGAGACCATCACGGCTACACACGTGGTTGATGCATTTTAATTAAGTCAAGTGTCAAGTTCTTTACAACCGGACATTAACAAATTCCCATCTGCCACATAACCACGGGCACGGCTCTCGAAAGTTTATACCCTGCAGGGGTGTCCCAACTTAGCCCATCACAAGCTCTCACGGTCAACAAAGGATATTCCTTCTCCCGGGAAGACCCAATCAGGCTCGGAATCCCGGTTACAAGACATTTCGACAATGGTAAAACAAGACCAGCAAAGCCGCCCGAATGTGCCGACAAATCCCAATAGGAGCTGCACATATCTCGTTCTCAGGGCACTCTGGATTGTCCAAACTTCCAATAGGAGAGCCCAGAGTTGCCCCTGGTGGCCACCGGCGGTTGACAGGTTGGACCAACACTCACGACGAGCGCTGGCCCGGGGGGGGGGGGGGGTAAAATAAGATGACCCTCGGGCTCGCGAAAACCCAAGGGAAAGGCTTAGGTAGGCAAATGTAAAACAAAGGTTGGGCCTTGCTGGAGGAGTTTTATTCAAAGCGAACTATCAAGGGGGTCCCATAAATCCCCAACCGCGTAAGGAACGCAAAATCAAGGAACATAACACCGGTATGACGGAAACTAGGGCGGCAAGAGTGGAACAAAACACCAGGCATAAGGTCGAGCCTTCCACCCTTTACCAAGTATATAGATGCATTAATTAAATAAGAGATATTGTGATATCCCAAAGTATCCATGTTCCAACATGGAACCAACTTCATCTTCACCTGCAACTAACAACGCTATAAGAGGGGCTGAGCAAAAGCGGTAATTTAGCCAAACAATGGTTTGCTAGGAAAGGATGGTTAGAGGCTTGACATGGCAATACGGGAGGCATGATATAGCAAGTGGTAGGTAGCGCGGCATAGCAATAGAGCGAACAACTAGCAAGCAAAGATAGAAGTGATTTCGAGGGTATGGTCATCTTGCCTGAGATCCCGCTAGGAAGAAGAACGAGTCCATGAAGAAGACAAACGGACGTAGTCGAACGGGTCCTCACAATCGCAACGTAACCGGAACTATCAAGGAGAAGCGCAACGGGAAAGAAGCAAACAACATGGTAAACAACCATCACATCAACATGGCATGATGCACAATCAAGTATGATGCATGTCCGGTTTAAATAGGCATGGCATGACAAAGTGCAACAAACAATACTACAAATTAAGTGGAGCTCAATATGCAACGAGTTGCATATTGACGAAACACCACATCAATTACTTGGTTCTCTCTCGATTATGTACCCAACAATATTAAATGTTGTTAAACATGGCAAGAGGTGAAGCATAATAAAACTACACATCTAGGCAAGTTTAAATGAGGCCGGAACAACAAACAACAATTTCGGAAAATCCTCATATGCATATTTCGAATTTGCTACTGTTCTGCCCTAAACACAATTTTAATGTTGTTAAACAGCAAAATAAAGTGCACCATGTTAAACTAGGAATTTTTCTACCCCATTTACATATACAGTTTATTAAATTCGGAGCTACCGTTATTTAGTTATGGAATAAATCATTTTAACATGCTATTTATGCAAATTAATTCAAACATCACATTTAAACATTTTAAACATAGGTGAAAGTGGCATATTATGAAACTAGATGAAATTCTAAGCATTTTACATATATAAAACATTTTAATCCGATGCATGGTTGATTAGTTATTACATGCATGAACATGAGGGTTTTTTTGTAAATATGCAGTTTTCTGGATAATAGACAAAACGTCCAGAACAGGAAAAAAACACATGCGGGCCAAATCTGCTAGCCCAACAGAAGGGAAAAGAGGCGCTGGGGTGGCCTCACCATGGGCCTCGGCCCGGTTGGTGAAGAGACAAGGCAGGCCGGCTGGCTGGGCTTGGCGCGGGATGCGGCCCACGCGTGCGACTGCGCGGGTGCTCGGTCAACGCTGGAGGCCAGCGAGGCAGAGGAGGCCTTACGCGGGCGACTTGGAGCTAGTCAACAGGCAGCGACCGAGCTGCTAGTGGTCGATGCAGGGGAGCTGCAGGCGGCGCCTGGAGGTAGCAGGGAAGCGGCGACGGCGAACTTGGCGCGGAGGTGCGGGATGGCAAGGGCGACCGGATCCAAGGCGGGAGAGGCGCGATGCAGTCGGGGCGCGGTCAACAGGAGTGGGACTTGACGCTGGCGAAGCGGGCAAACACAGGCGGGACGAGGGGACTTGGCGGGGCGACGGCTTTCTGGTTGCGACGAACGGTTGCAGGGGAGGTCGATGCGGTCACGTGCGGGCGAGCGGGAAGCAGAGGAGGTTCGAGCATCCTTGTTCGTCCCTGAGATAGAGAGACAGCGATTGAGAGAGAGGAAAACAGAGGAGGACCGCAGGACGGAGAGAAGGGGTCGGCAACCTGCGGGGTCCGGCGGCGCGGGAAGCAGCGGGTCAGTGAGGAGGCTTCGGAGATGGCAGGATCGGGCCAGTTCGTGTCGAGGAGGCGAGGAGGCAGGATCAGCTCGTGGCTGAAGAGGCCGGTTCCTGTCCAGATAGGGCCGATGTGAGGTCGTCGGGGCGGCGAGCTCCTGTTTGAACAGAGAAAGAGAGACAAGGAGGTAAGACGAGGGAGGCAGATAAACAGCAGGAGGAGGAGAAGGGCAGCGGTGCTCATATCGTGATCGCCGGCGGCGGCGCCGGTCGCTGGACGACGAGGCGAGGTGGAGGAGCACGGGGAGGCTCGTGGCTCCAAGGATGCTGGTGCGGTGAGGAGCTCGGGGCTCGGGCGACCCGATTGGCCAAGCGCGCAAGACAAGGGAGACGGTCGGGAGGATTTTGGATCGGGGAAGATGGAGGCTGGTTGGTTGGGGATGTGGATCGATGGGTGGATCGGGAAGGCAGGGGAGTGCTCTGGTTGGGCAGGTGGATCGGGAGGAGATCCCAAGGGGGAAGAGACAGGAGGAGTGGCGGCGGCGCGATAGGAACGATGGGACAAGGTGCCTAGGTTTTAGGGTTTGGTCTGCTTATATAGCAGGTAGATTAGCTTATGGGCTACTCGGGCCCTCCGATCATAATCGGACGGTGCTGAATGAATAGGCCAGGGAGACCAAATAAGAAAAACGGAGATGTTTTAGGGATGTTAGGGGATGATCCGGACCCATCGGTCACGACTGCCCGGGTCGGGTTCGGGACAGCTTTCGGACTCGCGCGAGGAGTTTGAGCACTGTATAGAGAGACTCCGGTTTAGGCAAGAGGGAAAGGAAGAACAAGGTTGGTCCCGGAATGGTCAACAAAAGCAAGGGGGGACGCGACAACTACGAGCGGATGCAAGTTTTTATGAAAACATGTGGATGCAATGCTCATGATGACATGATGAATGCAACAAACAAAATAAAACACACGGTGAACACGAAAATATATGGAAGGCGTCTGGAGCGTCGGTCTCGGGGGGTTACAATCAATGCAAGCATTGGTTTGATTTTGTTGTGTTGTTTCAGCATGAAATGTTTGTTATTTTAGATTCAGCATTTGATGACAAGAGTGACTACCACAAGCATGTGTTGAGCATTCTGGTAATTCTATAAACCCGAGCTTTTTACTCATATTTTTTTGTTGTCTTCTCCACTTTTGCATGATGTTCTTTGTTATGCATATGCATTCTGATTTTTTAGTTTGCTGCAAATTTACAGATCCCAAATTTCAAGAGGGTTTGGAACATGTTTGGGAGCTCCCCGAACCTTAATTGGAGAAATTGGTCTACACATTTTATTGATGTGCCTAGACAATCAAATGCGTAAGTTCTTTTTTTATTTTTATTTTTGCATTGATGCTCCTGCTTTGTGTTAAATGTTTTGAATTATGCATTTTAGAATGATGAGGATGCAAGTTCTACTTGTATATTTCCCTAATTTTAGCAATTAGTTTTTTTTTGTACTGATAGTTATACAAGTGTATTTTCAGTTGAGTCCTTGAGTAAGACCTATAACCTATAATGTACTTTTTGTCAAGTATGCTACTATGTGAACTTTTTGCTGTTGCATAGCATGAGCATTTTTAAGTACGGTAAGAGTGCTAGTTCTGATTGTATGTTTTTAGGTATCTGGAATTAGGTTTTCGCACTTATTGCTTTTCAGACAATTCTGTGGCTTTTTGCACATTGAACATGTTCCTCATCAAATCATCGTCATTCACTGCAATGTGAAGGATTTATATTACATGTTTTCACACTTAGGAACCTTTTGATGAAGTGCAAGCGTAGTAATTTTTTAATTTTGATGCCCAATTTTTGTTTTTCCTCTTGATTTTCGCTGCTGTGTTGACTGTGGTATTCATACCGCATTATACTTGAAACACTGGAAGCCTAGGGTCAAGATGCACGACATTATTAAGGATGAAGATATTCCTAATATTAGAGTAAAGTTGGCGAATGAGATGATGTTCACCGACCTCAACATTCTGACTGAGCACAAGAACTCTGTTCATGAATTCTGATAGTGCTCACAAGTAAGCTTGCCATCTAATTCATTTTTATAGCATTTGTACATTTGTTCATTTTTTTGATTACGTGTGCCATCTGTTTGATTATTTGTGCCATTTCTATATTTTTGTAAAAATTTACAACCGACCTTATTTATTTGACATTTTCCTTTGTTGCAATTTCAGAATGTAGCCATTTCACCAAGAAGATAACTCTTCCGAGGATGGAGTCAATTCAAACAAAGGATGGAGTCAATTCAAACACGGAATGAAGACAATTCAAAATCTAAGTAGCTAGTTCATGTGTAATAGGCCATTTAGAAATGATTGGAATGTTATGTGCACGAAACATTACGACATTTTTGTAAATGATTCCTCATGTGTACTGTGATGATAATATGATTTGAGATATTACAGCATTTCTGTTTACTTTTTTTTGAAAATTGATGTGATGTTACTTTCAGATGTTAATATCCTGCTGAGCAATAAATTTTTCCATATTAGTTTCATCCTAGATCATGTTGTGTTGTTTGATTTCTGTATAGATCAAACAAGATCAACAATGATATGATCCTAAATTTAGTTTTTTCATTTTTGCAGTTTTCGAACATTTTTTTGTTTGCTTTTATGTGTTATTTTCGAACAAATTTTAAAAAATTATATATATATATATATGTTTTGCTTTGTGATGTTGGAAAAAGAATTTTGATAACTTAAAACAATTTTCCGGATCATATGTTCATTTTCTTATCTCAAAAATCACTTATGTTTTCCCAGCGTAGGTTCATTCTTTGATCCCTCTACAAATAATAGTGCCTGCAATTTTTCTGACTTGATTTGAAACATTGTTTTTATATATTTTTTCTTAGTCTTATTTGTTAAAACATTTTTTTATAATAAGATTTGCTTACTGTTTTCTTGTTTGCAGAAAAAAGTTCGATGACTTCAAAAGTATTTTTCATTTTCTATTCTAAAAATCACTCATTTTTTCCTAGCGTGGGTTCATTATTTGTTCTCCCTATTTTTTTGTTCCCTCCATTTGGTTGCCATTTTTTTCTGAGGGGACACGTGTTGCATGCAAGTTACACAACTAACCCCACTATCCCCCACTACTCTGGACCGTCTAACACCGACTACACACCACTTATACCGAGGAACCGACTACCAGTCAGGCCACTACCCCCCACTACCTGTGCTGCGTTGTAACTTCTCTGCATCTCCGCAGTTTACCCTCCTCCCCATCCCTATATATTCACTCATTTTTGGAGGTTTGCTGCTCTATATGCGTGCAGACTCTTTCTTCTTGCTCCCTTCTCGTTCTGGTGAGTGTTTTGTCTTCGAAAGTCTGTATCACTAATATTTCTTTTGTTCTTGCTTTCAAGCTTTTGTTCTTATTTATGTTTTGTTTGATTTCAATCTCTAACTGTTTCTTTCTTGTCTACAGAAACTCTCATACAATGTACTGGGTTGAAGTAGGCACAAGGTATGAAGTTGGATCTCTGTTTTTATTTTGATTTTTTTGTTTCAATAACTGCTGTCGTTTTGTCTCATATTCTAAATTTGTGACATTTTCTTTCTTTTTAGATGGATCGTGCTGGTTCTAGTGATGGTTCCAAGAAGAAGGTATTTCTCTTTTCTTCTCACTGTTCTTTCCATAACATTCTTTAGTGCTGACCAAACCTTCATTTTTTCCACTATAAATGTTTTTGGTTAGATGGATCGTGCTAGTAGTGGTGATGTCTCCAAGAAGAAGGTATTATGTTTTTTTTCTGCTAATGGGTAATTGATAACATTTTAGTTCTGAACATTCAACACATTTTCATTAATAAATTTCAGTCAATTTTAATTTTTGCAGTTAGTGCTACTGTGAAA
Organism: Aegilops tauschii subsp. strangulata; assembly: GCF_002575655.3. Classification (NCBI taxonomy): domain Eukaryota; kingdom Viridiplantae; phylum Streptophyta; class Magnoliopsida; order Poales; family Poaceae; genus Aegilops; species Aegilops tauschii. Next base: position 354,931,369 of record NC_053038.3, on the reverse strand, counting down.
GTTCTAATTTTCTTCATCATGCAAAGTAGATGTGATTTTTATTATGTTGTATGTAATTTTCTCGCCTATCACAAATACAGTGCACAACTTATCTATGCAATATACAATGAAATCTATGTTTTCTACCTAATTTCATTTTTTGCATTCTACGAGTGTGCAGATTTCTTTCAGATAATGTATATTTTCCTTCACAAATACAGTGTGCAACTTATCTGTGTATATTTCATTATGTTTTATGTAATTTTCTCCCCTATCACAAATACAGTGTGCAACTTATCTGTGTTATACACAATGAAATCTATGTTTTCTACCTAATTTCATTTCTGCAAACTAGAAGTTTGCAGATTTATTTCAGAAAATGTATATTTTTTCCAACTCAACCAACTCTGTGCATTTTTCTTTTTTTTGAAGGTGATGTTAATTTGAAATAATATATGCATGTTTGTTGTTTAATGTACAATTTTAGAATCTGAACATTTTAGAATCTTTATGGTCATGCAATATTTGTTTACTAATTAGGACCCCCAAATCATTTGAACAATGTCATGTGCTTATTCATGCATTTTTACTTGATAAATTCTTTTTTCTCCCAATCATAATGTTTTTGGTAATGTTGTAGTTTTATGCTAACTTCTTGACATTTTTCTCTATTTTAATGTTAGGAGGTTCAACTAGGACTAGTTGCACCCAAGCGCAAGTATGAAGAAATGGCAAGTTCTTGTTGTATCAAGAATGCCACAAAAAAGGTATTCATAGTTTTTTTAATTTTGTAAGAATCATAGTGTTTCAACTCAATAAATGTTATCGATTTTTGTGAGTGTTTGAATTTAATTTATTCATGCATACTTCATTGTGCTACAGAATTTAATTTAGTTACACACACTTCTAATGTGCTCCACACTGATATTTGTTTTTATTTTCATTTACTTAGTTTGTTAATGTTTTTCATATTTCAAATGGTGTTACTAAAAAGGTGATTTCATCTGCAAATGATGCCATTTTAGGCTTTGTGTTTAATCAGTCCTACTAACAATTTTTTCATACTGAGGGAAATGCTTGTGATATGCTACAAACTAAGCAACTAGGAACTTTTTGTTAAATGAATTGTTATGAACTATGCAACTTTTAGTTCTATGTTAAAGTCATGTTATTATTTTTTGTTTTTGAATCAAAGATATGAATTTTAAATTTTAAATTCATATTTCTTTTTTTCCTGCATTTTTCGGTACACTAGGACTTCAGCCGTAGAACAATGAAGATTTCAGTTGTCACCAGGGCTCAGCTCAAAATCCCTTTTCGGACTGACAGAGTTGTTTACTGCGTAGTAACCAGCAACACTCACTCAGCTGCATTTTGTGTTGGACATGCTATGTTTGACTGCATTGGGCATAGGAAGTTTACAGTTGCAGACTATTATGTCAAGGATGCAGTCCTAGTTGCTTTTGAGGATCCTTTTGATGTCCTTCTTGTTGCTGGTAACGACATTCATTGTGGTCCAGAAGCGCTGATGTCTGTTCGTCGAGTGACCAGAATTGAGCAGTGTGTTCCTGATTGGGATGGCTACTTTCAAAGGAATATCATCATTGCAGCTGGACCCAAAGGTGAGGATGATGACAATGAAGATGATGGAGGAGATGGAGGTGCTGATTCCAAGCCTGATTTCAGCCGCTCTGGTGGCAATTTTGCTGCTGGTTTTGGAGGTGATGGTCATGATGGAGGTGGAGCTGGTGCAAGCAAGTCTGCTGCATGAAGCCTTTCAACAAAAGTCAATCCAGCAGCTAGTAGATCACAGTAGATGTTTATGACGATGGATGTAGTTGCTTTTTAGACCCAACCGCTAGTATTCGGATGCTGCTTAGTCTATCTGTTTCAAGTTTAGTTGTGTGTAGTTCTTTGCTTTGTGCTTATCTGTAGTAAAAACTTAGTTGCTAAATTTAGGCGTTTCAACTTCATGTGGAACTTTGTCATGATATCAGTACTCTATTATCAATGTTTTTAATATGAGCGGTTGACTTTTTGCTTGATTTTTTTTGCAAATTTTATGTTGTTTTTGATTTGCACAAGTTTGGAAAATGATACGTAGCAACCTACTATTTCTTAAATGGCATAAATAGTAAACTCTGGAGCAACTCATCTTGCAATTCATAAATTACATCAAGCATCATTTCATACACATTAACACCAAACAAATTGTCATTTTCAGCACGCATTTTTTCATCTGTGTCAGGTTGCTTTCATTTATCTATTGAGCTAGCTCTTCAATTTCATAGGGTTTCAATTCCAAACTTCTTTACAATGCCTTCTTCTTGGACTTTGCATTGCCTTCTTTTCTTTCTGATTTTGTGGAAGAAGAAAACAACTTCAAATTAGACCATTTGTATATTTAGGAATTTTTACTACAAAATTTTTTATGGAAATAATGTTGACAAACCAATGCATTTAGTCTTCTTTGTCGCCTTTGCCTTCTCATCATCTGAATTTAATGCAATGTTGTCCTTTCTAGCTGTAATTTATGAATCAATATAACATATGAGAAACATTTTTTAGAATTTCTATACTTTTGTCTGGGTTTGAACTCTAAAATTTCGAAGAAAAGTTGTACCTCTCTTGTTAATTTTCTGTGTTGCATTCTCCTCTGTTGGCTTACATCCAGTTATCCTGTGACCTTGTTTGCCACACCCAGAGCAAGTCATTTTTGGTTTGGCTATAATTTCCTCAACCATGCTCTTTTGCCTTCCTGTTTTCTTCATTCTCCCTTTTGGTTTTGTGTATACCGGATCCTTTAGTGTGTTTTCAGAATTGCTACCCAAACTCAAAGCTGCTGCAGTGTCAGATGCTACTTCTGACGAACAACTCTTTGGTTCCTCACCTTCTGGTATGCAAGGTATGCCCATAATTAATTTCTCCAAATTGGTTATCTGCTCACTCATAACTTTCCTCCTTTCAGGATTTTTTTATGCTTCAGAAGCTAACTCAGTGAGCCTTCTAGAGAATGAGAAGGAAGCCATTTGATCATCCAAATCTTCAAGGTTTGTCACTTGTTCACTGACTTGTTCTGATTTCTTCTCTTCAGGTCTCAATCTATCAATGAAATACTTCTCTGCTATCTCGTCAATGTTTAATGCTTGGATCACTTTGAGTGCATGATAGCATAGTATGCCGTCTTTTTCAAATTTACCACATATGCATGTGAAAGTTTCAGAGTCTATGTCCACCATGACTATGAAAGTTCTGGGGTTATGGTCAAATAGTGCCTGCATTGGTGACTTGAACACCTCATATTGTTTGTTTCTTTCAACTTCAACCATGTGAAACTTAGTTGAATTCATCAACTCTTGCTGAAATTTGTAAAAAAATGCCTCTGTTATATAGTCTTGCTGCCTGCTTTTCGAATGCCCAGTCACTCCACATTTTTGGAGAAGTTCTTCTTGTGACAGAATCATTTTCTTTTCTTTTTTCTTCAATGCTTTGTGATATTCTATCAAACTCTGTCATGAAAGCAATCACACCGTGAGTTGAACCTACATTTGCTTTGAATACAATATTGGTCCCTTCGCTTCTGGCTGTTGTCTGGATGAATGGATAAAAGTGATTCTTGAAGTAGACAGGTACGAATCTCTTCCTGCTTTTCCACATAATTGCAAAGTACTTGATATGCTCAACATTGTGATATTGAATAATTTGTGGCCATAATTCCTCAAATTCTTGCACTGTCTGGGAGTCTAGGATTATGTCATGAAATTGAGCATTCAAGTGTTGGTTCTTTCCAAATGTCCTCCTAGCTTTGTTTTGAGCTTTCTTGAGAATGTGGAACAAACAGTTCCTATGCTTGCAATTTGGAAAGCATTTAGGTACTGCTTTCTTCATAGCTGTGTCTTGATCCGTTATGACAGATTTAGGAGCTTTCCCTCCCATGCATTTTAGAAATGTCTTAAAGAGCCACTCGAATGTTTCTTTCTTCTCATCTTGAATGAAACCACATGCAAAAGGGCAGTTGTCTCCATGCCCATTTACTCCCACAAATGGAGCAAATTTCAGATTATATTTGTTGGTCTTGTAGGTTGTGTCAAAACTGAGAAGATCGCCATACTGCTGATAGTTCCTTATTCCATTGCCATCTGCCCAAAATATATGCATCACATTCTTTTTTGGATCCGTTTTGAATGAGTAGAAGAATAGTGGATCTTCTGACTTTTTCTATTCAAAAAATGATACTACTTGCATCATATCATTCAGACCATTTTCTCTTCTCATTTTTGTACCCATGTTGCTAATCTGTTTTGGGGTGTAAGGCAATGAAGATAGACCTCTTCCTCAGAAGAATGACATGATTGCCATTATCTTTCTAGTTGGTATATTTACTCTTTTGCAAGTCCTGATCAAGTCTTTCTCTTGCTCAGTTATATACTTGTGTGATTTCAGGAACCTGACTTTGCCTGGCGGATGGAGTTCATGATTGTGTTGAATGATCAACCTTATGATGACCCATTGCTCAAGCTCAAATTTCCAGGTAACAACCATTTGAGCTTGACACCCTGTTTTGATTGTGTAATTCCTTCTCCTGTTTATCGTATTCTCAAGGATGGGGGTGCATTTTTATCACCTTTGACTTTCTCCTTTTTGCTCCTGCTGCTGTTGGCTTTGTCTTGTTTCTAGGTTTACCAGACCTGATGCACTTCAAAGTAAATCTTGTCACTTTATTATTGCGAGCATCTTTCTTTTGGCAGTGATAGTTTGCAGCTTTCTATATAGAAAACCCTGCAATAGCTGCGTATTCATTGTAGAATCAGTGTGCATCAGCATCACTTTCAAATGACGTGTTTAGAGTTGGCATGTGATTCTTTTCATCTTCTTGGCTCAGTTTCAATGCTTTCTCTATGACCTCATTCTCAAGAAAAAATTCAATATCTTCTTGAGATAATTTTTCTTATCTTTGTTTGATTTATTCTTGGCCTCATCCTGTTGGTGCTCAATGTCTTGGTCGCCTGATTCATGCATGCTCTCATCTTGTTGGTCTGAATCTGGCAACTCATCACTGCTGTCAAGATTAGAGTTGTTCATATGTGCTTCTTCATATTCTTGTTGCTCCGTTTCAAACTCTGACTCGTCACTCCCACTTGTGCCATCTGTATCAGTTGTTTCTGCATAATCAAGACCTTGCAATTCTGGATCATTCATTTTTGCTATCTGTTCTTCGTGATTAATCAACATTTCTTGCACATCATCTGAAACAGAGTTGTGCCAACTCTGCTCTATTTGTTGCAACTCTGAATACTCATGATCTGCAGACAACTGCTCACAAATCACTGTCTTTTGCTCCAGGTAATCTTACTCTCCATCAGTTTCATTCTCATCACTACTGCAGGTGAGGTAATCTTCACTGTTACTTTCAGAATTATCATCATTAGGTGCACCTTCATCTGCTTCTTCATTATGATAGCTGCTTGATATTGGATCTGGTGTTTCATTGTGAACCTTCAATATAAGATTTTGTCATATAGAGATTCTCTAACATTTCAACTCCATGGAAAAATTTAAATTTGAGATTTCATTTTTCAAGGAGACATACCTGATCATCCATGATTGTTGTCAAGAGCGAAGTGAAACTTGTTATAGGGATAGTCATGTTGTCACTTTGGAGATGACTCATGAGAGTCATTTGTTTCATGAGTTGTGTGTACGACTGCGGAACTCCTTCTGGTGCAAGCAGTTCATTCATCATTTCGCAATTTTGGTTTCTAATATGAACTTCATTTAATTCCTGCAATTCATAATTTTCTCATCAGATCCCTTCGCAAAAGTGTGTTCAATTTTCATTTTGTTGTTCTTGAGGTCTATGCATTACTGTTATCATTCACCTGCTTTCTAAGTTCTTTGTATTGTGCAGCATACAGTTGGTCTTGATGTACTCCATAGTTGTGCGGAACTACTGGGTTGTGCAGAAAGAAACAGAAACAGGTAAGTTCATCGTATCGCTTTTTTTTCATGGTCAAATAAAAGAGAAAAAAACACTGTTACATCAGTTGATTTTCTATCTGATTGTACTTGTTGACAATGTTGCTTTGAATTTTTGAGCACCTGAAAAATTCATACGAGTAATTTTTTGTATTAACAATCACTCATAAAATGTTAGCATGCAAACAGACATTTTTAGCTTTAGAAATAGTTGCTAACCGTGTTGTCTTTTTGTCTTTCTACACTGTAATAACATTCTTGGTGGTAAGCATCTTGTCCCAGTACGTTTACCTGGTAATGGAAACTCAGTTTTGCACTTTTTGCACAGTGAACTCAGTTGTGGTAGTTGCAACTCAAAATCAACAAGAAGATGTGTATTTTTCTGAGAATCTATTTTCATTCAATATGAAACACTTTCATGCTTTTAATTCAGGTTGGTCTTTTTTGTTTTTAACTGTACAATATGAATTTCATATGTTCAGATGCAAGTAGAGGGCAAGTATGCAACTATTTTAGACTACGTATTTACTGTACGCTATCAGGCATTCTTGAAAACACAGATTAATGAGCACATGGAGATCATTCATCATTTAATCTTATTTGTGCATCCATTTTTGTATCTGGGATGTTCTGGATAAACTTAACAAAATAAAACTTAATGCAGAAGTCTGTGTAGCATGATTTGGCATAATTGAAACTGCATATCTAAATGAACCTTTGCTGCAAGAACTTGAAACATATTGACCGACGAACACACGCACACACAGTTATATTATTCACAACAAGCAACTTCAGTTCTGTGAATGTGCAACTTCCACACTAATAGATTAGAAATCATGACAACACACCAACTTATTCATTAATTTTCTTGGTGTCTATTTCCTGATGCCCATTTTTATCTTTTTTCATGAAGGTGATATGATGCCTGAACAAAGAAATGGTGGGGGTCATTAGTACTACCTTAGAAATTCGAGATTGAACTCCAGGTTTGCATCTGTTGTGTTTTGCTTTGTTGCTTGACATATCTGAGATGTTAGAATGATATGAGAGCTTATCCATTTTTTTCTGGTTCTTCAACTTGGGATCTCTGGGCATCCTGGCATGAAGAAATGGAAGCACAACATCTACAAATAGGTATCAGCAGATCAGATCATCAGCTTGGGATCTCTGGGCGTCTGGACAAATGGGTTTCACGGACGCCCAGAATGGTTTTGACAGGATGAAATACAAGGAGGAGATCTAGAAAGAACTCACAAGAAATCAGATCATCTGCTTGGGATCTCTGGGCGTCTGGAGGAGAAGGGTTTTGGCAAGAAGAAATGGTAGCAGAAAATCAACAAAGCACTCAGAAAAGATCAGATCAGACCAACTTTATTTCGCCTTCCATGGCGGCGGCTCAGCCATGTCGCTAGACCTACGGGAAGAAAGGGGGGAGGAAGAAGACCTAGTAGAGTTGTGTGCGTTAGGTGGATGTTGTTTAGTGGGTTAGCTTCTTAGCGGGTTCATGCCCGTTTTAGACGTGGGATGTGACCAGAAATCACAAACTGTCGCCACAAGTCAGCAGAAACAGAAGCAGAATGTTTTCTGGGCTTTTCGGCTGACCACAACTTTGAGTCAGTCAAATCTTATTTCTGAATTAGCTGTTGCTTGTTTTTGCCATTCAACTGACCCAATTCTGGGGTCAGTCGATTGACAGGTAGCCGCTCCCATTCGAGATTGATGCTTTTTTTGTGGACTTCGAGATTGATTTTTTTTGAGACACAGGACTTCGAGATTGATGCTTGTGTTTTTTTTTTCTCGAATACGCACTAGATGTGCGTACTATATTATAAAGAGAGAGGAGTGGGGTAAAGAGCCCCTCCACGTCAGTGATTACATGAGATTTACATGCACACGACACCACCCGAACCTCCACCACCTATACATAGTCTAAGTTGGTGCTACCTCTGGTCTAGCCTACCGCGGCGAAGAAATCGTCAGTGTTTCCCTTCAGCAACCCTGCCTCCTTCCACGCTCTCCCTTCGTTGCATATCCGGAGCAGTACAGAGTTTTTGGATGGCGAAGCCCCATCAAAGATTATCGCATTTCGGTGTTTCCAAATTTCCCACATGACAAGAGTTAGAATTCCCGCTTGGCTCCGCCTTTGCCGCGATGCACCTCCCTTCTCCGCACACCAATTGGTCATGCTCTGCTCGGTCGTGGGGATCCACTCTTACTTGCCCATGGATTGCAAGACTGCCGTCCAAACCTCTCTCGCGAACACGCATCTCAGCATGATGTGCCCCATGGTTTCTTCCTCCTGGTCGCAAAGGGGACAGCGATCCTGATGCTCTAGCCCTCGCCTGGTGATACGTCTCCGTCGAATCTACTTTTCCAAACACTTTTGCCCTTGTTTTGGACTCTAACTTGCATGATTTGAATGGAACTAACCCGGACTAGCGCTGTTTTCAGCAGAATTGACATGGTGTTATCTTTGTGCAGAAACAAAAGTTCTCGGAATGACCTAAAATTTCACGGAGATTATTTTTAGAAATAATGAAAAATACTGGCGAAAGAATCAAGGCCAGGGGGCCCACACCCTTTCCACGAGGGTGGGGGGCGCGCCCCCTGCCTCGTGGGCCCCCTGGAGCTCCACTGACCTCAACTCCAACTCCATATATTTGTGTTCGGGGAGAAAAAAGAAGAGAGAAAGATTCATCGCGTTTTACGATACGGAGCCGCCGCCAAGCCCTAAACTCTCTCGGGAGGGCTGATCTGGAGTCCGTTCGGGGCTCTGGAGAGGGGAATCCATCGCCGTCATCATCATCAACCATCCTCCATCACCAATTTCATGATGCTCACCGCCGTGCGTGAGTAATTCCATCGTAGGCTTGCTGGACGGTGATGGGTTGGATGAGATTTATCATGTAATCGAGTTAGTTTTGTTAGGGTTTGATCCCTAGTATCCACTATGTTCTGAGATTAATGTTGCTATGACTTTGCTATGCTTAATGCTTGTCACTAGGGCCCCAGTGCCATGATTTCAGATCTGAACCTATTATGTTTTCATGAATACATGTGAGTTCTTGATCCTATCTTGCAAGTCTATAGTCACCTACTATGTGTTATGATCCGGCAACCCCGAAGTGACAATAATCGGGACCACTCCCCGGTGATGATCATAGTTTGAGGAGTTCATGTATTTACTATGTGTTAATTCTTTGGTCCGGTACTCTATTAAAAGGAGGCCTTAATATCCCTTAGTTTCCGCTAGGACCCCGCTGCCACGGGAGGGTAGGACAAAAGATGGTATGCAAGTTCTTTTCCATAAGCACGTATGACTATAGTCGGAATACATGCCTACATTACATTGATGAATTGGAGCTAGTTCTGTGTCACCATATGTTATGATTATTACATGATGAACCACATCCGGCATAATTCTCCATCACCGATCCAATGCCTACGAGCTTTTCACATATTGTTCTTCGCTTATTTACTTTTCCGTTGCTACTGTTACAATCACTACAAAACCCAAAAATGTTACTTTTGCTACCGTTACCGCTACTATCATATTACTTTGCTACTAAATACTTTGCTGCAGATATTAAGTTATCCAGGTGTGGTTGAATTGACAACTCAACTGCTAATACTTGAGAATATTCTTTGGCTCCCCTTGTGTTGAATCAATAAATTTGGGTTGAATACTCTACCCTCGAAAACTGTTGCGATCCCCTATACTTGTGGGTTATCAAGACTATTTTCTGGCGCCGTTGCCGGGGAGCATAGCTCTGTTATTTGAGTCACTTGGGATTTATATCTGCTGGTCACTATGAAGAACTTGATAGACGTGAAAACAAAAATTTATCCCTCAACTACGAGGGGAGGTAAGGAACTGCCATCTAGCTCTGCACTTGATTCACCTTCTGTTTTGAGTAAGCTTGCGACACCTAAACCTGCTTCTGCTATTAATTCTGATATGTCGCATGTTATTGATGATGCCACTTCTATTATGCATGATACTTGTGATGAAACTACTTCTATGCTTGATACTACTGTGCCACTTGGTGAATTTCTTGATGAACAACTCGCTAGGGCTAGAGAGAATGAGATTATTGAACCTACTAATATTGATGAAAGTGATGATGAAGATTCTCCCCCTAGATATGAATTGCCTGTTGTGCCTGAGGGCTATGTTATGGATGAAGAAACTGCTAGAGACTTTCTTGCTTGCAATGATACAAGTGATCTTAAGAAATTATTAGCTAAGCTGAAACAAAAAACTCTGAATGCTAGAATGAAATATGATCCTGCTTATGCTATTTCACCTATCTTTGTTACTGATAAGGATTATGAATTCTCTGTCGACCTTGATATAATTACTTTGGTTGAATCTGATCCTTTTTATGGCTATGAATCTGAAACTGTTGTGGCACATCTTACTAAATTAACTAATGATGAGAAAACTCGCTACTATTATATCCTTAAGATATTTCCGTTCTCATTAAAGGGTGATGCTAAGATATGGTTTAATTCTCTTGATCCTGGTTGTGTGCGTAGTCCCCAAGATATGGTTTATTACTTCTCTGCTAAATATTTCCCCGCTCATAAGAAACAAGCTGCTTTAAGGGAAATATATAATTTTGTGCAAAAAAAAAATTGCGGGGAAATTTTGTGCAAATTGAAGAAGAGAGTCTCCCACAGGCTTGGGGGAGGCTTCTCCAATTACTTAATTCTTTGCCTGATCATCCTCTTAAGAAAAATGAAATACTTGATATCTTTTATAATGGACTAACCGATGCTTCCAGAGACCACCTGGATAGTTGTGCTGGTTGTGTTTTCAAGGAAAGAACACCAGATGAAGCTGAAATTTTATTGAATAATATGTTGACCAATGAAAATAATTGGACACTTCCCGACTCAACTCCTAAGCCAACTCCGAAGAAAAGGGGTGTTCTATTTCTCAGTCCTGAAGATATGCAAGAGGCAAAGAAATCTATGAAAGAAAAAGGTATAAAAGCTGAAGATGTTAAGAATTTACCCCCTGTTGAAGAAATACATGGTCTTAATTTACCGCCTATTGAAGAAATATATGATTTTAATCCATTACCTATTGAATAAGTACATAGTCTTGATAACCCGACACAGGTAGTAAAGGTAAATTCTCTCTATAGATATGATAAAGCTGAAATCCCTCCCACTAAATTTGCTAGCCAATGCTTAGATGAGTTTGATGATTTTATGGTTAAGCAAGAAAACTTCAATGCTTATTTTGGTAGAGAATTAAAACACAATGCTTATATGATTGAACACTTGAGTGATTATATGTCTAGAGTTAAAGGTGAACTTAAACTCATTAGTAAACATGCTTCTATGGTTACCGCTCAAGTAGAACAAGTACTTAAGGCTCAGAATGATTTGCTCAATGAATTGAATAGTAAGAATAATGATTTTGCTGTTAGAGTGGCTACTAGAACTGGTAAAATGACTCAGGAACCTCTGTATCCTGAAGGACATCCTAAGAGAATTGAGCAGGATTCTCAGAGAAATAATGTAGATGCACCTAGTCCTTCTAAAGAGAAGAAAAAGAAAAATGATAGGACTTTGCATGCTTCTAGTGAACCTGTTGTAGACACACCTGAGAATCCCAATGATATTTCTATTTCTGATGCTGAAACACAATCTGGTGATGAACATGAACCTAGTGATAATGTTAATGATAATGATCATGTTGATGCTCAAACTAGCAATGATAATGATGTAGAAGCTGAACCTGCTGTTGATCTTGATAACCCACAATCAAAGAATCAACGTTATGATAAGAGAGACTTTGTTGCTAGGAAACACGGTAAGGAAAGAGAACCTTGGGTTCAGAAACCCATGCCCTTTCCTCCTAAACCATCCCAGAAAAAGGATTATGAGGATTTTGAGCGCTTTGTTGAAATGATTAGACCTATCTTCTTGTGTATGCGTTTGACTGATATGCTCAAAATGAATCCTTATGCTAAGTATATGAAAGAAATTGTTACTAATAAAAGAAAGATACCGGAAGCTGAAATTTCCACCATGCTTGCTAATTACACTTTCAAGGGTGGAATACCTAAGAAACTAGGAGATCCAGGAGTGCCAACTATACCATGCTCCATTAAAATAAACTATGTTAAAACTGCTTTATGTGATCTTGGAGCCGGTGTTAGTGTTATGCCTCTCTCTTTATATCATAGACTTGACTTGAATAAGTTGACACCTACTGAAATACCTTTGCAAATGGCTGATAAATCAACTGCTATACCTGTCGGTATTTGTGAGGATGTGCCTGTTGTGGTTGCAAATGTTACTATTTTAACAGACTTTGTTATTCTTGGTATTCCCGAGGACGATAATATGTCTATTATTCATGGAAGACCCTTTTTGAATACTGCAGGGGCTGTTATTGATTGCAACAAAGGCAATGTCACTTTTCATGTTAATGGCAATGAGCATACGGTACACTTTCCGAGGAAACAACCTCAAGTTCATAGTATCAACTCTATTGGAAAAATTCCATCGATTATTTTTGGAGGTTTTGAATTTCCTCTACCTACTGTCAAGAAGAAATATGATATTCTTATTAATGGGGATGTGCATATCCCCGTTGAGGTAACATGGTGTTATTCGAAATTTCTCCGGTTTCATGCGATTCGGAATGAGTTTGTTAACAAGACCTGATCAACCTTATTAGTGGATTCCTTTTGATGAGCATGAGATGGATGAAGTTAGAAGGCACAACCTTATGTACCCTCCTTTTACTTTCTGTTATTTAATTGAAATAAAGCAAAAATAGTATTTTCTGTCTGTTTTCTGAATTATCCGTGTAATAAAAAAATACCCCAAAAATAGAAGTTCTCCAAATGCCCCGAAATTGAAATATGATTTTTTTTGGAATATTTGAGAATATCTGGCACTGAGAACACAGCAGGGGGAGCAAGCACCTGGCCACGAGGGTCCAGGGCGCGCCCACCCCCTGGGCGCGCCCCCTGCCTCGTGGGCCCATGGTGGCTCCCCTCCACTTATTCCTACACCCACACACTCCTTCCTCCCAAAAAAATCACCAACCAGCTCAAGCACGAGTTCTAGCTCATTTTGCTGCGATTTTCGATCTTCTTGCTCAAAGCACCTCTCACAAAACTGCTTTGGGGGATTGTTTCCTTGGTATGTGACTCCTCCAATGGTCCAATTAGTTTTTGTTCTAGTGCTTTATTCATTGCAAATTTGTGCTGCCTAGGTGACCATGTTCTTGAGCTTGCATGTCAAATTTATATGGTTCCAAGTAGTTCTAATGCATGATATAGTCTCTAGGCACTTGTGGGAGTAGTTGCTATCAATTTTGTTGAGCCTGGTTCACTTTTATTTGAAGTTACTAAAATTTTCAGAAATTTTTCAGAGGAAGAAATATGTTTAGGAAAATGTACCAAGGTGGCCCTTCAAGGAAGCAAGGACCCAGGCTCGCAATGCGCGATGCCGACGATGAACCACCAAGGGACGCTCAAGTGCGGGCTTGTGAATGGCCTTCAGAGGACTTCATGGATCGAGCAGGAATCAAGGAAGAATTTAACGCATATGTGCGTAACGCTGATCTTGTGAGCTTTGAGACAGATAAGTGCCGTTAGTACCACTATCTCACTGATTCCTTTGTGAGGAGGTTTGAATTTTCATCATCACGCAATTCTCAAACCGTCCTGTTTGATCTTTATGAAAAATTTTATACTATGGACTTAGAGGATTTTAATACTGCTTGCAAACTTCCACAATGGGGTAGTCCTAGTGAACCTCGCAAATCTGAATTTAGAGATTTTCTTGCTACTATAACTGTGGGGGAATCTAGAGATATAGCACAAGCTACCATGGGGAGCATTTTTTTTCCTGCTATACATTATTTTGCTCTCTTCATAGGTAGGTGCATAAATGGTAAGGATGAAGCATGTCACATGTGTGTCCCCGACCTCAGTGTTCTCAGGAGTGCTGTATTAGGAGATAAACATTATAATTTGGGAGCCATTGTTGCACGTAGGTTGCATAATAATAGATTTAATGGAGATTTCTTTGGTGGAATTTATGCAACCCGTTTAGCTAATTTTCTTAATATACCCATACATGAGTATGATATTGAGTTGCCTCCTGTTTATTTAGATTATGAGGCTATGGTTTGTCATCGTTTTGTTGAGAGGAACGATCAGTTCCTCCAGTACCGACTAATCTTTGACAGACGACGCACCTATCACATCGCTCTCCCTGCTCCTACTTTCTTTGACTTTCAGGCGAAGGGGAGATATTTCATAACCAGGGAGGAGGCGAACGAGTACGAGAGGAGGGCTGAGATAGCTCGCCTCCAAGCTGCAGCCCACGATGCAATAACTGCTGCTCTCGGTACGACCCCAGCTATAACTTTGGATATCCGCCAGGACAGCCGGGGCCATAGACCAACTTAGGCCAAAAGCCTAAGCTTGGGGGAGTACGTATCTCTCACCGACATTACATTTATGTCCACACACTCATGCTAGTTGTCGGTGCTCATACTCTTTCATTGTACTATCCATGCTAGTTTATTTTCTTTTTCTTGCTTTCTTCCTGTGTGTTTGAAAAACCTTAAGAAAACCTAAAAGAATTAGTAGTAGCTTTTAGCTAGCTTATTTTCTTGCTGTAGTAGTAATAATTAAAAGAAACCAAAAAATATTTCCTGTTCTTCTTTTGCTTGTTGGGAGCTTTCCCGTGCAAATAGTTTTATTTCTTTTCTTTTCTTTGGGGGTCGATAGGAGAAGACCATAATGAAAATGTTGAGGTGGCTCTTATATGCATTATTGTTGATTTAACCAAGAGCCCATATTGCTTTGTCTTCTCCTGTTTATCAAATGCTTGCAGATTCCAGCTTAGTCCAATGCACGTGCACTATTATTATTATTCACACCGTTCGGTCGTGCGAGTGAAAGGCAATTATGACGATATATGATGGACTGATTGAGATGAGAGATGCTGGTATGAACTCGACCTCTCTTGTTTTTGTAAATATGATTAGTTCATCGTTCCTGATTCAGCCTATTATGAATAAACATGTTTGCAATGACAACTAGAGATTATAGTTACTTATGCCATGCTTAATTAGCTAGGAGCTTATAATGGTTTACCTTGCATGCCAACATGCAATTAAAATGGTTGTGATGTGGTATGATAGGGTGGTATCCTCCTTTGAATGATTCAAGTGACTTGACTTGGCACATGTTCACACATGTAGTTGAAATAAATCAACATAGCCTTCACGATATTTATGTTCATGGTGGATTATATCCTACTCATGCTTGCACTCAATGTTCATTAATTTTAATGCATGTTCATGACTGTTGTCGCTCTCTAGTTGGTCGCTTCACAGTCTTTTGCTAGCCTTCACTTGTACTAAGCGGGAATACTGCTTGTGCATCCAACCCCTTAAACCCCAAAGTTATTCCATATGAGTCCACCATACCTTCCTATATGCGGTATCTACCTACCGTTCCCAGTAAATTTGTATGTGCCAAACTCTAAACCTTCAAATGAAATTCTGTTTTGTATGCTCGAATAGCTCATGTATCAACTAGGGTTGTCCGTATCTTCCATGTTAGGAGGGTTATTCTCAAGAGGAGTGGACTCCGCTCCTCACTCATGAGAAAATGGCTGGTCATCGGGATGCCCAGTCCCATGCTTTATGCAAATCAAATCAAAATAATTGCAAACAAAACTCCCCCGGGACTGTTGTTAGTTGGAGGCACTCGTTGTTGCGAGCAAGCGATGCTTGTTGGTGGAGGGGGAGTATAAACTTTACCATTCTGTTTGGGAACCGCCTGTAATGTATTAGCATGGAAGATATCGCCATCTCTCGGTTGTTATGTTGACAATGAAAGTATACCGCTCAAAATATTATTTATCTCTATTTCAAAATCGAGCTCTCGCACCTCTACAAATCCCTGCTTCCCTCTGCGAAGGGCCTATCTATTTACTTTTATGTTGATTCATCACCCTCTTATTAAAAAGCACCAGCTGGAGAGCACCGCTATCATTTGCATCCATTACTATTAATTTATATTGGGTATGACTGGATCTCTTTTACCATGAATTACAGTGTTTAGTCAGTCCTAGATCTTTAAAGGTGCTCTGCATTTATGTTTTGCGATCTCAGAAAGGGCTAGCGAGATACCATCTTGTTATATCATATCATGATTGTTTTGAGAAAGTGTTGTCATCCGAGATTTATTATTATTGCTCGCTAGTTGATTATGCCATTGATATGAGTAAACATGAGACCTAAGAGTTATTGTGAATATGGTTAGTACATAATCTTTGCTGAAAACTTGAATGTTGGCTGATACGTCTCCAACGTATCTATAATTTTTTTATTGTTCCATGCTATATTATATTCTGTTTTGGATGTTTAACGGGCTTTATTATACACTTTTATATTATTTTTGGGACTAACTTATTAACCGGAGGCCCAACCCGAATTGCTGTTTTTTTTGCCTATTTCAGTGTTTCGCAGAAAAAGAATATCAAACGGAGTCCAAACGGAATGAAACCTTCAGGAACGTGATTTTCGGAACAAATGTGATCCAGAGGACTTGGAGTCTACGCAAAGCAACCAACGTGGAGAGCACGAGGCAGGGGGGCGCACCTACCCCCCTAGGCGCGCCCTCCACCCTCGTGGGGCCCACGTTGCTCCACCGACGTACTTCTTCCTCCTATATATACCTACGTACCCCCAAACTATCAGATACGGAGCCAAAAACCTATTTCCACCGCCGCAACCTTCTGTACCCGTGAGATCCCATCTTGGGGCCTTTTCCGGCGCTCCGCCGGAGGGGGCATTAATCACGGAGGGCTTCTACATCAACACCATAGCCTCTCCGATGATGTGTTAGTAGTTTACCTCAGACCTTCGGGTCCATAGTTATTAGCTAGATGGCTTCTTCTCTCTCTTTGGATCTCAATACAAAGTTCTCCTTGATCTTCTTGGAGATCTATTCGATGTAATCTTCTTTTGAGGTGTGTTTGTCGGTATCCGATGAATTGTGGGTTTATGATCAAGATTATCTATGAACAATATTTGAATCTCCTCTGAATTCTTTTATGCATGATTGGTTATCTTTGCAAGTCTCTTCAAATTATCAGTTTGGTTTGGCCTACTAGATTGATCTTTCTTGCAATGGGAGAAATGCTTATCTTTGGGTTCAATCTTGCGGTGCTCGATCCCAGTGACAGTAAGGGAAACGACACGTATTGTATTGTTGCCATCGAGGATAAAAAGATGGGGTTTATATAATATTGCATGAGTTTATCCCTCTACATCATGTCATCTTACTTAAAGCATTACTCTGTTCTTATGAACTTAATACTCTAGATGCATGCTGGATAGCGGTCGATGTGTGGAGTAATAGTAGTAGATGCAGAATCGTTTCGGTCTACTTGTCACGGACGTGATGCCTATATACATGATCATACCTAGATATTCTCATAACTATGCTCAATTCTATCAATTGCTCGACAGTAATTTGTTTACCCACCGTAATACTTATGCTATCTTGAGAGAAGCCACTAGTGAAACCTATGGCCCCCGGGTCTATTTTCCATCATATTAATCTTCCTACACTTAGTTATTTCTATTGCCCTTTTATTTTACTTTGCATCTTTATTTCTCTTTATCATAAAAATTCCAAAAATATTATCTTATCATATCTATAGATCTCACTCTCGTAAGTGACCGTTGAGGGATTGACAACCCCTTTATCGCGTTGGTTGCGAGGTTCTTATTTGTTTGTGTAGGTGTGAGGGACTCGTGCGTGATCTCCTACTGGATTGATACCTTGGTTCTCAAAAACTGAGGGAAATACTTACGCTACTTTACTGCATCACCCTTTCCTCTTCAAGGGAAAACCAACGCAGTGCTCAAGAGGTAGCAAGAAGTATTTCTGGCGCCGTTTCCGGGGAGTCTACGCACAAGTCAAGACCAAGTACCCATCACAAACTCTTATCCCTCGCATTACATTATTTGCCATTTGCCTCTCGTTTTCCTCTCCCCCACTTCACCCATGCCTTTTTATTCGCCCTCTCTTTTCCGTTCGCCTCTTTTTCGCTTGCTTCTTGTTTGCTCGTGTGTTGGATTGCTTGCTTGTCACGATGGCTCTACCTAGATTTGGTGATCTTCACCTTAAAAGGTTAGAAGAGATCGAAAGCAACGTCAGGAGTTTTATGACTTTACAATTTGAGCATAATAATTTCTTTAGGAACAAGCTTAAGGAACAGAAAAGCTTTATGGGTTATATGAATAAAGAGCTCGATGATATGTCTAAAGAATTTTATGGTTTGAAATCTCAGATTGCTCATCTCGAAAAATTAATAGCTGAAATTTCGGATAAGCAGGCCACCTTAGTTAATAAGATGGCCGCTAAGCCGAATTTTTCTGTGAGAATAAAGATGAAGATCTAAAAGCTATTGATGTGTCCCCTATTAAATCTTTGTTCTGCAATATGAATCTTGATAATGATGGGACTGAATATGAGCCACCTTTACCTAGAAGGCGTTCCAAAAATTTGGAGTCTTTAGATCTTGATGGAAAAATTGGTAAAAGTGGGATTGAAGAAGTCAAAACTTTAGATATTAATGAACCCACTATTTTGGATTTCAAGGAATTTAATTATGATAATTGCTCTTTGATAGATTGTATTTCCTTGTTGCAATCCGTGCTAAATTCTCATGCTTATAGCCAAAATAAAGCTTTTACTAAACATATCGTTGATGCTTTGATGCAATCTTATGAAGAAAAACTTGAGTTGGAAGTTTCTATCCCTAGAAAACTTTATGATGAGTGGGAACCTACTATTAAAATTAAAATTAAAGATCATGAATGCTATGCTTTGTGTGATTTGGGTGCTAGTGTTTCCACGATTCCAAAAACTTTATGTGATTTGTTAGGTTTCCGCGAATTTGATGATTGTTCTTTAAACTTGCACCTTGCAGATTCCACTATTAAGAAACCTATGGGAAGAATTAATGATGTTCTTATTGTTTCAAATAGGAATTATGTGCCCGTAGATTTCATCATTTTTGACATAGATTGCAATTCTTCATGTCCTATTATTCTTGGTAGACCTTTCCTTAGAACGATTGGTGCAATTATTGATATGAAGGAAGGGAATATTAGATTCCAATTTCCGTTAAGGAAAGGCATGGAACACTTCCCTAGAAAGAAAGTTAAATTACCATATGAATCTATTATGAGAGCCACTTATGGATTGCCTACCAAAGATGGCAATACCTAGATCTATCCTTGCTTTTATGCCTAGCTAGGGGCGTTAAACGATAGCGCTTGTTGGGAGGCAACCCAATTTTATTTTAGTTTTTTGATTTTTGCTTCTATTTAGGAATAAATATTTGCTCTAGCCTGTGGTTAGATTTGTTTTTATGTTTTAATTAGTGTTTGTGCCAAGTTAAACTTATAGTATCTTCTTGGATGATAGTTATTTGATCTTGCTGAAAATTCCAGAAACTTTTTGTTCACGAAAACAATTGTTAAAAATCACCAGAACGTGATAAAATACTGATTCCAATTGCAGCAGATCAATAAACAAATTGTCTAGGTCTTCCTATTTTTGTAGTTTTTTTGAGTTCAAGAAGTTTGCATTAGTTATAGATTACTACAGACTGTTCTGTTATTGACATATTCTGTTTTTCGTGTGTTGTTTGCTTATTTTGATGAATCTATGGCTAGTAAAATAGTTTATAAACCATAGAGAAGTTGGAATACAGTAGGTTTAACACCAATATAAATAAAGAATGAGTTCATTACAGTACCTTGAAGTGGTGTTTTGTTTTCTTTCGCTAACGGAGCTCACGAGATTTTCTGCTAAGTTTTGTGTTGTGAAGTTTTCAAGTTTTGGGTAAAATATTTGCTGGATTATGGAACAAGGAGTGGCACGAGCCTAAGCTTGGGGATGCCCATGGAACCCCAAGATAATCTAAGGACACCAAAAAGCCAAAGCTTGGGGATGCCCCGGAAGGCATCCCCTCTTCCGTCTTTGTCCATCGGTAACTTTACTTGGAGCTATATTTTTATTCACCACATGATATGTGTTTTGCTTGGAGTGTCTTGTATGATTTGAGTCTTCGCTTTTTAGTTTACCACAATCATCCTTGCTGTACACACCTTTTCAGAGAGACACACATGATTCGGAATTTATTAGAATAATCTATGTGCTTCACTTATATCTTTTGAGCCATATAGTTTTTGCTCTAGTGCTTCACTTATATCTTTTAGAGCATGGTGGTGGATTTGATTTATAGAAACTATTGTTCTCTCATGCTTCAGTTATATTATTTTGAGATTCTTACAAAACAGCATGGTAATTTGCTTAAATTGAGAAATTAGTCCTCACTACAAAAAAAAGACACATCCGTGACATTTTGGGCCGAACGAATTTTTTTTCTGTCATACATATGACACTTCTATGACGATAATTGTGACAAAACCCGGTATCATCATAGATGTGGTGGGCTCCTACTTCTATGACAAAAAATCATGACAGAAAATGGGCTTTTCGTCCTGGGCGGGCCGGAGACGCAGCTGCATGACATTCTTTGGGCCGTCCGTGACGGAAAAAAAACCATGGTAGAAGCGAGGGCGAGGAAAATTTCGGGGAGTTCCCGGTTACGGTGGGAGGTCGGGGGCCGAGCGATGCGCGTTTCTCTCGTACACGTACGCGCGTGTGTGCGAGGCGTTGGCTCTAACTGAACCCGAGCGAGGCGTTGGGCTCTAACTGAACCCGAGCGATTTCACTGCAGGCTACGCGTTACTGAACCCAAGCGATCGATCGATGGCTGTTAACTGAACCCGATCGAGCGATTCCTTCGCTACTGCTACTAACTGAAGCCGATCGATGCTGCCTCTGGGACGAACAGTGAGCGTTGCGGGGGGGTTTGGATGAACAGTGAGCGGTGGCGTTGCCTCTGGATGAACAGGACCCCGTGGTGTGGTGGAGGGCTGGATGAACAGTAGACGGTGGAGGGGTGCCCGTGGAGGGGTGGTTGAACAGGACCCCGTGGTGTGGAGGGCTGGATGAACAGTAGACGGTGGAGGGGTGCCCGTGGAGGGGTGGTTGAACAGTAGCCGGTGGAGTAGCGCGCGGTGGAGGCTGGATGAACAGGAGCCCGTGGAGGCTGGAGGAGGTCGACGGTGGAGATGAACAGTATCCCATGGAGTCCCGTTTTGCGGTACACCACACCCCTCCCGATGAACAGGACCCCCGTTTCGACCGTAGGAGGTCCGTTTCGTCCGTTTTGCGGTACGCCACACCCCTCCCGATCAACAGGACCCCCGTTTCGACCGTAGGAGGTCCGTTTCGTCCGTTTTGCGGTAAGCCACACCCCTCCCGATCAACAGGACCCCCGTTTCGACCGTAGGAGGTCCGTTTCCTCCGTTTTGCGGTACGCCACACCCCTCCCGATCAACAGGACCCCGTTCCGAACGTAGGAGGTCCGTTTCCTCTGTTGTGCGGTACGCCAGGCCTCGTTTCCATCGCCTGTTCCGTCCAAGCCCTCCCGATGAACACGACCACGCATTCCGTTCCGACCCAGCCGGTTGGCTCCCACGCGTTCCGTTGCCTCCCGATGAACACGACGCATTCCATTGCCTCCCCATGAACACGGCGCATTCCGTTGCCTCCCCATGAACATGACGACGACACTGTTTCTCCGTTCTGACCCAGCCATGTCAACGAGCCCTCGCCGTACGTATGCGTGAGTAGGCGTTCGTGACCCCGCCCGTATGTACACATACGTGGCCGTATTTTCTTTCTTGCACCCTGGCCGTTGTGCGTACGTGTACATGCTACGTGCGCGCCTCTACTACGACACGTGCGCGCCTCTACATCCACCAGTATATATGTACGTACACGTTCGCGACCAGAATGGCAACGCTACGTACGCTTCGACCAGGTGGGTCCCGACTGTCGGGCAGTTCCTTGCGTGCGAAGATGTAGCTGGTGGGTCCCAGCAGTCAGGGGGGCGAATCGTTTTGTTTTTCTTGCCCGGACGCACTTCCTTGCGTGCGAAGGTGTAGCTGGTGGGTCCCAGCAGTCAGGGGGGAAACATTTTTTTCACGAAATACGGTGGCCCGTCTGGTGGGTCCCCGCTGTCAGGTGGAGGAACAATTATTTTGCGCGTAATAAGGAGGCACTTCCTTGCTGCGGCCGTGGACCCAGCTGTCAGCGTCTCCACGCACAGTACTCTTCCGATGGAAGTCGGTGTTGACCACATTGACCACGCCGCGCCGAGAGCACCACGGCGGTGGACGACGGTGAGGCCTAGGAAGGGGACGACACGGAGGCAGGGAAGACTCGGTAGTTGTTTCCCACGCGGAGGGGAGTACGACTGTATGAGGGTTTACTGGTTCGTCTGCCGTCGCCGGAGAATAACCGCAGGTGTGGATGAGTAGAGGGATGGCTAGGCCAGCGATGGGAGTACGGTGGGGCGGTGAGGCCTGCGCGGCAGCACAGCCGGCCACAGGGAGGAGGGAGCAGGCAGTCCCGCCGGCGCTTGTTTGAGCGGCTGAAGCAGGAAGAGCAGAGATTGAAGAAGCACGACGACCGTTGGATGGACATCCAACAGTCAGTGCTTGTGCGTCAACCTTTTTTTTTAGGAAAGCCTCAAATCTGTGGAAAACAACATACAGCCCATCTGCCATTATTTCTAATAATTTACAGCCCATTTGCTAATTCTTAAGGTTTTTTTGGAGCCTATATTCTTTTTGTTAGCATTACAGCCCATATTGTGGCCACGGTTAAAAAATTATACGAAATTTTGCATATTTCGGTGCGGTCCGAACTGTTTTTAATCCTGAAATTTCGACTCACATTCAAACTGATTTTAAAAATAAATGTATATCAATATAAAATCCAACAAATTCTCCACGCATAAAAATTAATGTAATTTAAAATCTTGAAATGAAAAAAAAAAGATATTTGAAACTAATTGCCGGTTTGATGTGTTTTAAAAATGTACAGCCCATTTCTCATTACTGATGGGCCATTTTCTCGGCCAGCCGAATGAAAGCTCTCCTCGTCTTGAAAGATTTGCAGCCCAACAGGCCTGACAAAGCGACTTACTTGGCAAATCACAAAAAAACTGGGCTGTGGCCGTGGACCCAGCTGTCAGCCTCTCCACGTATAGTACTCTTCCGATGGAAGTCGTTCCTTGACCACATTGACCACGCCGCGCGGAGAGCACCACGGCGGTGGACGACGACGAGGCCTAGGAAGGGGACGACGCGGAGCCGGGGAAGACGCGCCAGTGGAAGCCCGCGCGGAGAGGAGTACGAGGGTTCACTGGTTCGGCTGCGGTGTGAGGCTGCCGTCGCCGCAGGGCCTGGCCAGCGGTGGGAATAGTAGGGGGCGGTGAGGCCTCTGCGGCAGCACAGCCGGCCACGGGAGGCAGGAGCATGCGGCACGACCGGCGCTGCTTTGGGCAGCTGGAGCAAGAAGACCAGAGGTTGAAGAAGCACTACGGCCGTTGGATGGACATCGTACGGTCACTGGAGCTAGAATCGTTCATATTGACTAAGTTGACAAAGCCCTTCATCCCCGTCAACTTAGTAGGCCCACAAGTTAGCCTCCCACCAAGGTGGGTCCCAGCTAGCCGGGCAAGTATTTGTTTTTTTGTGCGTAATAAGGAGGCACTTCCGGTGGGTCCGAGCTGACAGCGGGGGGAACATTTTTTTCGTGAAATACGATGGCCCGTCTGGTGGGTCCCAGCAGTCAGGGGGAAACGATTTTTTCGCAAAATACTGGTGGCCCGTCCAGTGGGTCCCCGCTGTCACGTGGAGGAATAATTATTTTCCACGTAATAAGGAGGCACTTCCTTGCGGCTGCCGTGGACCCAGCTGTCAGCCTCTCCACGTACAGTACTCTTCCGATGGAAGTCGGTCGTTGACCACATTGACCACGCCACGCCGAGAGCACCACGGCGGTGGACGGCGGCGAGTCCTAGGAAGGGGATGATGCAGAGCCGGGCAAGACGCGGCAGTGGATGCCCACGCGGAGAGGAGTACGAGCGTTCACTGGTTCGGCTGCGATGTGAGGCTGTCGTCGCCGCAGAATAACAGGGGGTGTGGGTGAGTGGAGGGATGGCCTGGCCAGCGGTGGGAGTAGTAGGGGGCGGTGAGGCCTCCACGGCAGCACAGCCGGCCACGGGAGGCAGGAGCAGGCAGCACGACCGGCGCTGCTTTGGGCGGCTGGAGCAAGAAGACCAGAGGTTGAAGAAGCACAACGGCCGTTGGATGGACATCGTACGGTCACTGCAGCTAGAATCGTTTATATTGACTAAGTTGACAAAGCCCTTGGTACGTCAACTTTTTTTTTGAATGCATGCAGATCAGCTTAGTAGGCCCACAGGTCAGCTTCCGAAACGGTGCGCCCAAGATGTCAGGGGGAGGAATCATTTTTTGGGCGGGT
The DNA here is from genome assembly GCF_002575655.3 of Aegilops tauschii subsp. strangulata. Lineage (NCBI taxonomy): Eukaryota > Viridiplantae > Streptophyta > Magnoliopsida > Poales > Poaceae > Aegilops > Aegilops tauschii. The sequence goes on along the minus strand of NC_053038.3, from coordinate 354,906,932 downwards.
GAAGCTAGAATATCCGAGATTGAAGAAGAAGCACGGCATCCGTTGGATGGACATCCAACGGCCACTGCTGCTAGAACCGTGTGTTGACTATAAGTTGACAAAGCCTTGCATACGCGTCAACTCTGTTTTTTTAGGGGACGCGTCAACTTAGTAAGGCCAAAAGTGTGTGGCAGAGAACTTATAGCCCATTTGAGATTTGTAAGAATGTGTAGCCCATTTTTGAATTCTAATGGAATTTACTACAGCCCATTTACAGTTTGTTAAAAGTACACCCCATTTCAACCAACTGTTCAAAACAGAATTCAATAAAATTTCCCACATTTTGATGGGATCCGAAATATTTTTATCCCGAAATTTCTAGTCAGATTAAATACAATTTCAATATAAATTTATATTACGTAAAAATCCAACGAAACATTGCGCTCGCAACAATTAATGAAATTAAAATTTTCAATATCAAAAAATAATATTTTATAAAGTAATCACGTGTTTGGTGCATTTTTATAGTTACTGCCCAGTTTTTATAATTACATCCCATTTATTATTTCTTAAAGCCCATTTTCTTGTTAAGCCTAATGCATCCCTCCTAGGAAAGATTTGCAGCCCAGCGGGGCGGAGAATAACAACTTGACCTTGCCTGGGTATTCCTAAAAAAAAGTATAGCTGGGCTAGCCATTTTCAGCTTGAAAAAAATTAATATCTGGGCTGGATATCTGGCCTGGGCTAGACGGGGCACAGCCCGCCCAGTTAATACCTGCAGCGATGTTTTCGTTGTTGTTCAGAGGAGAAAAATTAATATCTGGGCTAAACATCGAAAAACTCTGCAGTGCTCACACCTCAAAAACACAAATACTGCTCGAGCTGCTTGGTCCCAGCTGTCGGCCGCTTCTTGTGCAATTCTCTCGTTTATTGACTACTACATAGGTTGACAATGGTGTGGGACCGTGATGTCAGGAAACCAGGAGGAAGCAAAATAAATTATAGTTATATATATATAATAAGGAGGCACTTGCGCACGTGAGGCTATGGACCTGGTGGGTCCCCATTGTCATCCTCTCCAAGTAAAGTCATCTCCTCGCCCGCGCGCGCTTTCCGCCCGAAACAGTCAGCGCCGCCCGCCCCGCTTCCCGGTGCAGGCGATTGCTCCGCCTTCAAACGACACAAGTGACGTCCGTCCGTCCATCTGCCGCCCACATTAATGATACGCGGTTGCCGAGGCGGCTACTCCGGCGCCACACGTCCGTCCCTCCGCCCGCCCACCATTGCTATATAAACTGCTGCGCCGGCCATAGCCGCAGTCATCCGCATCCGTTCCCTTTCTCCTGTCCACACCACTACTGCCCACCATGGCTTCCTCGCGCTCCAGCGCTCTTCGGGACGGGCGGACGACGGACCACAAGGAGATGGCAGCCATTGCTGCCGATCGGCTGGCCGGCAGGCAGCCGGAGGACGACGACGTCCCAATGGAGAACATGGTAGTCGACGATCCGGCGCCAACCCCCTCCTTCGCGCCATCCTCGCCGGTGCATTGCACCATGACCATCGGCGAGGCTCGTGCCCAATATATGGACAGGGTGAGGCAGATGCGTGAGGAGCAGTTCCGGGAGGCGCAGGCCGACGCCGCCTACAACCACCATCTCCTCCAGGAGCACCTGCAGGCGGAGGAGTAGATCGCCGCGGAGCGGGCGGAGCAGGAGGCGCTGCTCGACTAGTACCGCTCCGCCCGCAAGGGCCGCCTCGAGCGCTGGCGGTACCGCATGCGGGTGGCGGAGGCTGCGGTCGCCTACAAAGAGGCTAGCAAAGAGGGCGATGAAGCGGGCGAGGCACTGTTTGGCGAGACCGAAGACGAGGCAGAGGACAATGCCGGCTCCGACGAGGCCCTGCTCCGCCGAGGCCCCGCGGCGCCAACAACGAGGCAGAGGACACCGCCGGCTCCGCCGAGGCCCCGCCCCGCCAACAACGAGGCAGAGGACATCGCCGGCTCAGCCGAGGCCCCACCCTGCCGGCAACGTGGGGGAGGATTTCCACCGCTCCGCTGAGGCGCTACCCACCGGCAACGAGACAGAGGACATCGCCAGCTCCGCCGAGGCCCCGCCCCGCTGCCAACGAGGCCGCGCCACACAAAAAACGAGGAAGAGTAGAACACGGTAGGTCGCCCCCGCTCGGGTCCAAGTAAGGCCACCGCTGCTACCCTCCGGTTGAAGCCAAGCTAGGCGGGTTGACCATTGACGGCCGGTTAGCTTCTTGGCGGTGACGTGGAGTCGGAGAGTTGCGCTGGAGAAGAACGCTGCTTCTACTTAACTGCTGGTGCAGTTGGCTGACTGAAACATGGGCCCAACAGGCCACATGTCAGTTACGCAACTACACCTGCAGTTAAGTCAATGAAGCTTCTGTTCGGCTCAGCGGGACACAGGTGGGTAGCTTCGGTTAATTAATTATACCTCCAGCGCACCCCTTTTTAGTTGAAGAATGTATGAAATGTAATGAAATCCGGCATGTTTATATGAAATCCGACTGTGTATGAATTAATTTATTTCGATTAGTTCGAATTCCTGTATCACTGGCATTGTATGAACATGCATAACAATACGTACTAGCATTATTCCCAGGGTGATCACCTCGTTTGCAGCAGTTTCACATGTACTCCCTCCGGTCCTTTCTAGTCTGCATACAAGTTTTGTCTGCAGTCAAAGTATCTCTACTTTGACCAATCTTATACAAAAAAGTATGCACTTTCACAATGTGCGAAGTAAAAAGGAACAGAAGGAGTACAAAGAGTTTGAGCAGCTTTTTAGCGTTTCTATACATTGCAATCAAACACACAGGCCTGACAATTCATAGAGAACATTCAAAACAATCGATGATTATGCATCTCAGCTACTCACATGTCAGAGGCAATATTTACTTCACAACTAAAGAATAAAGAAAAATTGGTCGACGCTGCTGACAGGAAAGGGCATCCCATTCGAAAATATCATACGCATGTCTTGATAAAATCAATGAGCAAAATTTCACAAGGTTGTCCCATTCCAAAATATCAAATGCCTACGATTGTGGAATGGGCAGGGTTTGCCATCAGTTCGGACATTGACATGGCACCTCGTGCTAAATAAACCAGCTGTTCTTTTTGTGCAGTTCCACCAAAATCAACCAAATTCGCGCGTAGCTTGTATGATTTCGCCCTTATATGTTGCAACGCCTTGAACTTATCGGCACCTCCTTTCTTGTGGTGGAAATGAATGATTCGCTGTATTCATGAACATTTTGTGCAGTTCCCATTGAAATCAAGCTGAGCACCCCTGTTTGCACAAATACAAAAGAGTGATTAGTATAAAGCAAACTGTACTATGAATTGATAGTTTCAACAGGCACATACATGGTCCATGTAGAGCACACTTTTGGAAAAATGGAACTCACCAGAAAGAATCCTAGAACAACATTGTACTCGCGCATCACAGCAAAAAAATGGAGATTTGTCAGTCCTTCTGAGCTGAAGTTAGTTTGGTCTTGTGGGGAGTAATGTAACCATCCTTCAACTGCTCCTTGTGAAATATCCTTATCTTACCTCGATGGGATATTACGGTGCACATACAGATTGGAAGTCTTGTCTCTATTTGTGCAGTTCACTAAAATCAAGCAACATTATCGTACAAGTAGCACAACATATGAAAGCACACTGCAGAATCATGTGAAAGAAGGCTAGTACTGACCTCTCATGATGCGGAATTCAAACAACTCACAAGAAGAAGATCTGAACCAAATTCGCCTTAACGGATAGGAAGTAAGATCTCCTCTTGTGCAGTTCCACTAAGATCAAGCAATCAAGCAACGTTGTCGGTGTGACATTTTGGTTGAACTGCACAAAACACTCTTAAAACAAAAGTGTTTTGTGCAGTGCAACAAAAGGTCACAATGGCAACGAGGTGAAGTAGATAACCCTGTTTACACAGAGGTGCAAAGGAAACAATTAGTGGTCAATAACGGTGGATGACACAGAAGCCAACAAAAAGAAGCATCTACCTTATCTAAATGGGAAAGAAAGCAAGACAGTAGCATTTCTCAAACGGTGGCATTGATTAATATTAACATAGAGATTATATTAACAATAAAAATCGTTAAACATGTAATTTTCTTTTAACTGTGGCATTGCATCAATTTTCCAGCGGCATTATTAGAGGGTGTTTGTTTACAGGGACATTTTGGTGTAGGGACTAAAAAACTCGGTGTCAGTCCCATCTAAACCAAATAGGAGGGACTTTTAGGGACTAAAAGTGGGCATTTGGGACTAAAGAAAGAAGACCCCGAGGGAGTCTTTTTGGGACTTTTTCCAACAGTTGCCCCTGCCACGCATCGCACCTTGTCTCTATTAGTTCATTACTAGGGGTAACATGGTCTTTTAGCATGTCATTTAATAACCTCTAGTCCATGTTTAGTCCCTGGAACCAAGCAGGTAGGGACTAGGGAGTTTTTAACCAAACAGGGCCTTAGATTAACAACAGCTAATGAGTTGCACGGGACAGTGGACGCACCAGCACCATGTGCATCTACCGATGTACTGTGGTCATGCACAGTCTGTTGCAACAAAGAACAAACAACCAAGGAGCATATTTGTGTTGGTCACAGTTTTGTTATCTTTAGACACCTTTCCCTATGTGAGCGGAGCAAATCTAGTCCTGCTCAAACTCTACAGCCTTGTCCCTTCCTTTCCTTTTTGAACTAGTACTTTCGCCCCTTCCTTTCCTCTTTGAACCACGTCCTAGATTTATGCGATACAACTTTCCCCACTACTTTCCCCCATTCCTTTCCTCTTTGAACCACGTCCTAGATTCATGCTATACAACTTTCCCCCTTCATTTCCTCTTTGAACCACGTCCTAGATTCATGCTATATACAACTTTTCCCACTACTTTCCCCCACTCCTTTCCTCTTTGAACCACGTCCTAGATTCATGGTATACATGCAGCTAGAGCAATGCATGTGGAGTAAGTAAATTATACCTTAAGGTACTTGGGGCGTGGTTCGGTGGGCGACGGGACGGCAGCGAAGAAGAAGGGGTTGGAGGCCCTCCCGCGCCGCCGCTGGGTGGAAAGTGAACAGCTGCGCCGGTAGTCCCTCGCCGACGGCGACGGCGTTAAGCCTCCTTCCCTTCCCGGTGGACGGATCCTTCCGGCTCTTTGAGCAGCAGTGAGGGGAGAGAGAGGCCAACGAAGTCTTGTTTAGATCTAGAGAGGGCGAGAGAGTGTGAAGAGAGCAACTACAAGCGCTGAGGCTCCAGCGGGAGAGGGCGAGAGAGTGTGAAGAGAGCAACTACAAGCGCTGAGGCTCCAGCGTGTATATATATACTGGAGAGAGAGTGTGAAGCGTGCAAACCCTAGAAAACATTTTGACCAGTCAAAGAATCCTCCTGGCACAAATTATGCTCAAGTGTAGTTATCGAACCCGAGACCTCAAGTTTGATGAGCGAACAGGCTAACCAGCTACACAACCCTCCCGTTATGTTCAACGAGAGGGAAATAACCTTTTATACATTCCTGCATTCGTGTGACAAGCATGCCGTATTTTTTGTGTGTGTGTGTGGGAGTCATTGGGATTTCAATCATAATCGTGTCATGTGGCTTTGGTGGTAAGACTATCCACAGTAGTGCAGAAATAATGCAGCCTTAGTCACCTTACCTCTCTCCACGTAGTACGTTGGGTCCCACCAGTCAGAGGGTGAAACAAACAAATTAATAAGAAAAATTAAAAGCGCCAGCGGTGTATCTTACCTCACACATCTCGCTACTGCTCGGGAACACTGTCCAATTGATCCCTCTGTTCGCTCACGTACTATTTTAAGTGAATCCTTATTATAACATGCACACAAATTTTGGGCACTTGTATTCGACTTAAGTCATTGTGCCACCGTATCTCGTATACTTACTACTCCCTCCGTCTAGGTGTAATAAGTCACGTTAGAAGGTGCAACGGGACCAAGGTGCGTGCGTGTGTGTGTGTGTGTGTGTTTAACAGCATGTGTGTGTTAGAGAGAGCGACAGATAGACCTACTCCTACAGAGAGATGTTGTGTAGTGTATGATTTTAGAGAGTCGGTGCATCCTCTCGTTTCCGGGCGTGTCTGGTAGGGACATGTGGACAGCTGCCACGCCCGCTCCTGACCAGCCTGGCCCACCCAAAGCCCCTCCATCACCCGCGCGTGCTTCCCGCCCGAAACGGTCAGCGCCGCTCCAAAGAATCGGTGCCGCATTCATGCCCGGGCAGAGCGGACGCGACCTCTCACTGGCGCAAGAGTGATGGTTGCTTCGTCCGTCCAACTTACTGCTGGGTCTATGTGATTTGACGGCTCATTGGTCTTTATTACTGAGGTGGTAGGATTGCTGGATGTCCCACGCTTTCGGCGAAAGGAGGTACTACTACTAGATTACAATTTTCTCCATTCTTACAGTGGAGGCGTGCAAGAGCAGTGAAAACACGCAGGCTCAGTGATTACATGGCCCACCTCACACTATCACCGTGCGACACCTAACTCTTTACATAGTACTCCCTCCGTTCCTAAATATTACTAGATGAGTCCCCGCGCGTTGCCGCGGAACAGCGGTATATCTCTCTGCCCAAAATTATCGATTTCATAGAACTAAAAAAACTCTATAACCGCATGACAAATGTGGTAGCCAAACTAAATAAACTCCCATCGTCATTTAGATCATCCCATGTAAGGAAAAAAGATCAGCCAACTCCTACTGCATAATGGGATTATATTTTTCTTTTTGACATGTTAATGGGACTTAAAAGCTCACTTACATGCATGCTACCGGTGCATGCTTGCATGCAGACATGTTGATGTGATTTAAAACCCACTCACATGCATGTGCCACGGTATTTCTGCATGCTTGCATGTGGCTTAGTGCGGAGCCTCTCAACGTCTAGATCAGACGGCTATTATGGACTGATTTACTTCATCTAACGGCTACATCAATTTTGATGATGTGGCTCAAGGAGAGGATAGAGAATTCCTAGTAGTGGGGGCTAGCTATTACTAGTAGATAAGTCTTTGTAGAGATTCCACTACATACGGAACAAAATGAATGTATCTACACTTAAAATGCATCTATATACATCCGCATGTGGTTCATGGTGAAATCTCTACAAAGACTTATATTTAGGAACGGAGGAAGTACTAGTATAGTACGTACTATAATTTATCAGCGAGATAAATTTGTACAATGCTATGAAGCTTCCAGCTTCTGTTACATGTATCTTGCGTCCAAGGTTGCCCGTTGCAACATTTCATCAAATACAAAGGAGACTAACATGCATGCTATTGCATCTCAATGATTGACAGATCATAGCAAATATGTACTCCCTCCGTTCCAAAATAAGTGTCTCAACTTTGTGCAAACTTTAGTACAAAGTTGTACTACTACTAAAGTTGACACTTATTTTGGAACAGAGGCAGCTAAAGAAAAAACGATCCATGCAGTCCCTAGCCCTTGAACCGTGAACCCTGACCAGGCTTCAATTTGCTGGCAACGTTCGAGCTTCCTAATAAATGAAGTTTGCAACCTTTTGACCATCGGATCATTTTGTGCAGTTTCACCAAAATCGAGATGAGCATCCCTCTGGCAAAGAAATTGAAGAAGCGTGATTAGAATAAGATTACTGGGACTAGTTGATGAGACATAAACTCATCACAAATACAGTACGTAGAAGCCAGTAGAGGTATGTGCGGGGCAAAGAGGTAGAGAAATATCCACAGGGAGTGATGTGGGCAGCTGGAGCAGTGGTGCAAGCCGGCTGTAAAGGGAGTTGTACCTGAGGGACGTAGCACAACCTTGAGGAGGGCGGCGGGAGGCGGCAACTGCCCACGTCGCGGCAGTGAGCAAGGGACGAAGGCAACCTCACCGGCTTTGTGAGAGAGAACGGCGGGGACCCCTGATCGGGACGTGCCAACAGTGGGTTTTCACCGTCGGCGACGGCCACCACATCTACACTAAGCATCCACCCCTTCCCCAAGCGGACGTGATCCGCCGGGATGTTAGAGATGTGGCCATAGTCGTTTTGTGCGAGAGAGTGTGAAGAGAGCAACCCCAGCAAGCAACCGTGTAGGCTGGCCCGTCCTGACTATGTATATAGTGGAGCGGTTTCCTTTTCTCTCCATATGAACCTATCATATTGCGTACGTGCCACTGAAGAAAAAAAACTTTATTTATAAATGACGCGGCACCTACTACTCGTTCTCCTATAACCTTGTGCTTGGCATCTCCAAAATATTAACCTTGCGATTGGCTCTTCGCCTCTTCGGGAAGTCGAGCAATAATGGTAGTGCAGTATATATCGTTCTGGCTATATGAGACCGAATGAATTGCTGCACGTCCACCACGTGGGCGAGGGTCGAGGGGCGAGGGAGAGTGCTACATACGGAGCAAAATGAGTGAATCTACACTCTAAAATACGTCTATATACATCAGTGTTTGGAGTATGTACTAGTAGTTCATATTGAAATCTACTAAAGGACATATATATTCCAAACAATATGATATAATCTCTATAACCAAGGTAGTAGGGACGAGGAGTAAACGGAGGGAGTAGTAAATTTTTCTCCTCGTCCTGCGAGCCACCGCGCGCATGGGCGAGGGAGCGGGCGTAAGGCGGAGCAAGATTCACCTCATCCTGCGAGCCACCGCGCCCGTGGGCGGGGGAGACGGCGTACTAAGCAAGCTTCTCCTCGTTCTGCGAGTTGACGGGACACATCAAAAGTACTCCAGTGTATAGAGCCTTGCCTCTAAGGTAGGCCCCACATGGTTTGCCTCTTTTTTTAACATAACACGTCAAGTCACAATTTGTTTGTTCACCTGTGGTAGACGATCCTCCCTCCACCAAGTGGACAACTAGTACACGTGCCAAATTACCACGTGGGCTGCCTTTTTCGTACAGAAATGAGCTCCACCGTGTACCGCGCGGGTGTGGTTGGGAAAGAGACGGGAGTACGTGCGCCGTGCATGCACCTCTTCTCTTCGTGCACGTCCCCCACCTACGTGGGTGTGTGTGAGAGATACAAACCGCGTTCGTGAGTGTTTTTTGTTTTGGGGTGGGGGTGGGGTGGGGGGTTGATTTCGTGAATTATTTGTGGGAATATGTGTCGATGCCATCTCAAACAAAATTTTGCATGCAATGTGTGTGAAATGGAGGCCTATCCATATCATACATAGAGGGTCGGGCAATCCACGAGAAGAGAGGGAGGGGTCATAGCTATCGATAGAGTCGAAGAGAGGATCAAGTGGGTGGGTGCGAGATCGATGAAGAGAGCCATCGAAATTGTGTGTGTGTGCAAGTCAAAGATATAGGGCAACTGGCCTACCGGAACGTTAGAGGGCACATGTCAAGTTTGTGTGTGGCAGGGAGACATGACTAGAGCGCTCGATGTATCGGTGTGTGTGGGGGGGGAGGGGTGGGGGGAGGGGTAGGCAGAGGCCTAACTATAGAGGTAGAACGACTCGTATATGTGTTGAGAAGGAGAGACCCAGCTATGTCTTGAGGGAGATCGGTCGACATCCATACATAACTGAAGGATGGGAAATATGATGGGACAGAGAGAGAGGAGAGAGAGAGGGAGGGAGAGGGGTAGAGTGCTGGATGGGTGATGGAGTTGCTTCTCGAAGATGGTGGGAGAGGCCTACTAGACAAACTGAGGGTGGAACTGCAATGTTATCAATAAGAGTGGGGATGTGTTTATGTGTGTGCCTGTGCGTGATAGATCTGTCGGGACGCATCCATGGATGATGAAGGGGAACCATGTGTTTGGTAAGCAAACCTAACTAGATCGGTAGATCAATTGTTGTTTGTCGGAGGAAGGGAGAGACACAACAAATGAGGTAGATCGATTGACGTGTGGGTAAAAATGAGTTATAAGGACCTAGCTAGCTATATGTATAGCGAGAGATCGGTCGGTGTACGTCCATTTTTTAGAGGCAAATAAGGCCCAGTGAGACGGATAGACAGAGAGAATGGAGCTAGGAGGTGGTGCGAGAGGCCCAACTACTAGCTAGATAGGGGGAGGAGTGTGCAGTTGTGAGATCGATGAAAAGAGGGGCGAGAGTTTACACGTGTGTCTGACCGTATGAGAGACACGAGGCAAGGACACATAAAGGAGGAGATTGAAGGTGTGTGTGTATGTTGTAGGCAGGCATCGCTGGAGAGGTTTATCGATCGGTGTGTGTCGGAAAGGAGTTGTGGAGACTCTGGGAGAACGACCTAAAGAAAAAAATGAATGTGCCCGGTGGATAGAATGCCGAGGGAGGGGGAGGGGGAGGAGGGCGTGTGCATGCACGAGAGAAAGTTAGTGGTAGCTACAAAGGTTAGAGGATTGTGTGGGTGTAAGAGACTAACAAAGATCATAATTTGATATGAAAGCGGATTCATATATTTGAATAGGAGATCATAGTGTTTTAAACATTGCATGCATGAATATAGCGGTGATACACGTGTTGTGCACATGTTATACCATAATGTGATAATGCATGGCGTTTGCAACTCACAGCTAAATGCCGAACAATCTAAACCATACTATACATCAAACAATCTCACTTTTTATTTGAATTTGTGATAATGTGTGGCGTTTGCAGCTTACAACTAAATATCGAACAATCTAAACAATACTATATATCGAATATTCTCACATTTTATTTGAATTTGTGGTAATGTGTGGTGTTTGCAACTCACATCTAAATACTTGTAGGCGTAGAGGGCGGGGCACCATACATAATGTGATAAACACATTATACATATGAGACATGGTTTAGATTATGAAGATCTAGCTAGAGCTAGAAATGTAATGTGATTTGAAATCAAAATAAAGTGGATTCAAAAAATCTAGTTCGAGTTCATATAATACACATAGTTCATATGTAACTCGAGACTAATCATGTGGTGTGCTATGAAGATAATACACAAACGATGGTTTAACTTGACAATAATGATGATTGTAGATCTTATTAAAACAGAGAAACGAATTCAAATGCTTTGACTTCACAACAATCATTATTGTAGATCTTATTCAAATAGAGAAACGAATTCAAATTTAGTTCATATTGAAGCGGTAGTATATACGTTTGGAATGCACTAAAACGTTCATTTGAGTAGTAGGTTGCATGCATTATACACGTAGCAAAATATTTTAATTGAACATAACATGAATTCAAAGTTTTGAATGACATTTGTAGTGCGCATTGATTTGGTACAGTACACGTTAGGCTTGTCCGGAAATTTCAACCCGCGCCTTGTTAGCCCGAAATATTTAAGATATATCTTTGTCTCGTTGTGCTCCGACAACTCCCTCCATCTCAACCCGCGCCTTGCTATTCCGAAATTACAACGCGCACGGAAACTCCCACCTCCTGTGAAATCCCGACACGCGAAATGCCCGTGCTACCCCTGAACCGAAAGAACCGCCTCAAATCGGTGGGGGTACTTTCGTAACTTACCCCACATTTCGGAAGCGCGTCTCTAAGCCATGGTTCCCCACTGCCATCCCATCCGCCCACCCATTCGTACACCGAGGCCGCGAAAACCCGCAACGAAACCCCACACCTTGCTCCGTCCGCCACCCAGCCAGAGCCTCTTCCCCGAAGACGTCGTCCACAGCAACACCTCGACGTCCCTCATCCACCGTACCGGATGAGGATCCGTCGTCGATCTCATCGTCTCGCCGGTTCAGCCACCCCGTCCTCCACCTCCAAGGAGCTGCCCCGACGTTCCCCTCGTCTTCCACGCCACCTCCATTCCCACACTGCCGTCTTCACCTGCACCACTGGAAGAGCATCATCATCATCGTTTCCTCGGATGAAGTTGCGGCCTAATCGGCGCCACCAAAGAGGTTGTACACTAATCACCGCATTTTCTTCTTGATTCGATCTCACGGTGCTGCCGGCGCTCGGTCCCGAGCCGACACGGCGCGGCTCCATCCACGGCGGCGTTGCCGGCCACTTCCTCCACGGCGTCGCTCCCTCGGCGGCGACGTCCACATCAGTAGGAGCTGCTGCTGCTTTAGCTCTCGCTCGCGCTGCTGCTCTGCTCTTGCTCTCGGTCCCCTGCCTGGTCTGCTCTTGCTATTGCTCTTGCTCGCGCTGCTGCTCTCGCTCTTGCTCTTGATTGCGATGCTGCTCCGATTTAGCTACACTTCAGTTGTCTGAATCGACTTTTGGGTCAGTCAATTTTTAGGGGGTGGGGGGGGGCTCGCCGGGGTGAAGTAAGAACCAGCCGCAATGGGGAGGGGGGCTCGCCGGAGAGGTACCCACTATCTATCTTAGGGTTCAGGATGGGGGCGGTGGTCGCCGGCGGTGGCGGGGCATTGGCGGGGCGGTGGCGTGGGGATCGCCGGAGAAAAAGCTCGGCACGGGGGGGGGGCCTAGAGGGATGGCCGGGGCAGCGGCGGACCGGCAGTGGGGAGTGTTTTCAGGGCGGGCGGGGCGGCGCACCACCGGCCGCGGGCGGCGGGGGGCTGCTGTTTGGCCGGTGGTGGCTGGCGGCTCAGGGGCGTGGAGGTTGAAGATGAACCGCAGGCCCTTGATTTCGTATCCAACGGCTGCAAAATCGACTGACCAGAGATGAAAAAGTCAGTCGACCGACGTGTAGCCTCACCTTGCTAGTGCGTTCAGTTTCGACAACAAAATTCAGTTTCGACAGTTAAGTTCAGTTTCGACAGTTAAGTTCAGTTTTGACAGTTAAGTTCAGAGATGAGCGGCTGCTGTATTTTACATCTATCACTTTGTGGTTATGTATTTTACGTCATGTATTGGAGATGCTATTAGAATTCCACTCAGGTTAACGTTGTTCGTTGTCTCTCTTGTCCTGCTTCAGCCTCGGCGTCGTACAACTCACCGGAGCTGCTCCAACGACGAAACCCTCCATCACAGCGGAGCAGTACCTCGGGCTCCATCTCTTGACGCCTAAGATCTTCTTCCCCTCCTCCGACAGCAAAGTCAGACGGAGCATCGTCACCGGCCAACCCAATCACGCTGAGATTGACATGGCTTCGCCAAAGAGGTTGTACACTTGTTGCATCTCTTTTTTACTCTACATGTTATATATATTGTCCACTCAGCACACGGATTTGTTCCTTTAGTGTCTCCTTGAAAGAAAAAACGTAGGAATTTTAATTTTCACTTGTCCTCCTTTTCAAATTCCTATTCATGAAGCACAAGACTATGAGATAGTAGCATAATAGCATTATAACCGTACATTTTCTTGTGGTTTGACTTAATCTCACCATGCTTCTTTGCATCCTGTGATCTTCCAATTGTTGTGAATCAAACACCCAGATTGGCAGAAATCCTGTGTTTTTAAATTCTCTGTTTTGCACGTGCATTCCTATCCTATTCCTGTCTATTTCCTATCTCTGCATTGTTGGAATCCTCCAATTCAAACTAGCCCTTACAGAATTACTTCTCTTATAGATAGTTGTCAAAGAAAACCTTGCGTGGTTTGTCCCGCTCCTGCTGCGCCGTCGTCCACCCCAGCTCAGCTGCTCCAACGATAGAAGGGTCTAGCACAGCAGGGATCCGGCCTCCAGACTGTCTTTCGCCCCTCAGATCTTCTTCCCCGCCGCTGGCAGCCATGAAAACTGCATTACCATCATCAACCGAGCAGATGACCTCGAGGACTACACGGGTCGGCAAGAGAGGTCGCACTCTTTCGTGTCTGCTTACGTTATGCATCGCTTAATATTACATGCTACTTTATCGTCCTGTTCACCGATTAGACTCTGAGTCAGCTCCAAACTAATGGTCAAACTTGAGTTTTTAAATGGTTGTGGGGTACATATCGGGGCCGCTATCAATAGTATCTATCTACTATCTGGTTAATCTCCGGCGTCTACTATGAGTTTCATGTTGGGTGGGAAACAAACAGTAAAGAAGCCATTATCTGTATTTTTTAACTGAAGCCATTATCTGCCTGCTATTATTGGTTTTGGGTCTATCCACAGGTTGCTACCATCACTCTGGATTTCTGCATGCACTCCTTACATAATCTCACTATGTTTTATTCCTATGCATGACAGTTATTGTAAACAATGGAACTGAACATGTAGAGCAAAAGAGACGAGCCTTGTGTGGCAATAAAATTTCATGCAGACGTCGCTCCATGGTAGGTGCAAAGGCAGCCCCCCTCCACGCATTTCGGATTGTAATCGAGAGGAAGATATCTGTTCTGAGGGGGATTCAGAAGGAGAAGACAACTCCTATTTACCCCCTGAGGTCTTCGCTCTAACTTGGCATGCTGATGTTGGTTATATCATGCATATGGTGTCTTGCATTGCTTACTTTATATATCAAATATGTCATCTGCTTAGTTTAGACATCCTTTGTGTGAATGCCATCTGTTTAGTTTATTCATTGTTTATGTGAATTATGCAACGCCATCTTGTTTAGCCAGGCATCATATATGTGAATTTTGCAATGCCATCCTGCTTAGCCAGTCATCTTATATGTAAATTATATCAGGCAATCCTTTTTTTTGTTACATATTACATTTGTCAACAATGTTAGTACATTCAACTGCTCTTCGTGTGCATCAGCCATTTGAAACGGTGATGGCAAATTCTGGAGTGAAAACAAGGTCTTCACAACAGACTATGCTATCTGATGAAGCGCATATCTTGCTGGTTACGGATAGCTCCTCAGAGGAGGATTTAGAGACAGATGACCAGTCCTATTCCCCCCCCCCCCGAGGTGTATGCTCTAACTTGGCAGGGTTATGTTGCTCATATCGTGCGTATGGTGTCTCGCATTGCTATGTCATTTGATTAGTTTAGACATGCTTTGTGTGAATGCCACCTGTTCAGTGTCTAATTACCATATATGTGAATTATGCATTGCAATCTTGTTGCAAGACATTATATATGTGAATTATACAATGCTATCTTGTTGCAAAGGCATTATATATGTGAATTATGCAATGCCATGTTGTTTAGCCAATCATCATGTATGTGAATTATATCATGCTATCATTTTTTTGTATTACGTGTTCCATTTGTCGACAACGTTTGTATATTCAACTACTCTTCCTGTGCATCAGCCATTTGAAGAGGTGATGGAAGTATCTGGAGTGAAAACAAGGTATTCAGAGCAGACAGTGCTACCTGCTAAAGCAGACATCTTGCTGGTTACATAGAGCTCCTCAGAGGAGGATTCAGAGACTGATGACTAGTCCTATTTCCCCCCGAGGTCTATGCTCAAACTTGGCAGGGTTATATTACCCATGTCATGCATGTTGTCTTGCATTGCTTAGTTTTTACATCATACATGGATTGCCATCTGCTTACTTGCTTACTATATAAATCATATATTTGAATTATATCATGCCATCATGTTTACATAGTACATACACATCATCTATCTGAATTATGGCATGGCAACCCATTTAATAAAGACATCATATAGTTATATCATCTCATCCTGTTTAGTGTTTACAGTCATCATATTTTGAATTATGGCATTCTATCCGTGAATGTATGTGAATTATGGCATGCCAACCTATTTAATAAACACATTATATAGTTATGTCATGTCATCCTGTTTACATAGTCTCATATTTTGAACTATGTATTTCCATCTTTTTAGTTAGCCATCATAATGTGAAATTGTGTCATGCTATCCTGTTTAGTTAGCCATCATATATGTGAAATTGTGTCATGCTATCCTGCTTGGTTAGACAACATAAATATGGATTATTTCATGCCCTCTTTTATTCCCCACTATCCATTGCACCTGTCTATCATACAATGTCTATACTTTCAATTACTTTTCTTATTTATCAGCCATTTGAATTGGAGAGCGTGATGGCAGTATCTAAGGGAGTAACAACACGGTCTTCAGAAAAGATAGTGCTACCAGTTGATGCAGATAGAACCACAGTTGTACTTGCCCAAGGACCAAATCCACCACACATAACCCAGACTCTCGCAGATTGTACCCCTACCCAGTTGGACAGAGAACCAGCTACACCCCTTCTAACCCCAACCCCGGCAGATAGTAACCCAGTTCCAGTTGACACAGCACCGTCTCCACCACAGAGCACCCAAACACGAGCAGTTAGTAAGGGAACTGCAGTGCCCAAAGCACAAGGACCACCACTCTGAATCCCAACTCAACGCTTAAAGGAGAAGAAGATTTGTTCTCAGGTCAGGTTCTGTAGCTATGGTTCATACTCCTTTGCTCTTGCATTACTGTATTTACTCATACCAACTATTTTCAATTTTGAAGGATGGAATTGAAACTCCAATGGCGCAACAGGTATGTTTTAAACCTGTTTCTTTAACTGGTTTGCTGTTGTAACCTGCTCTATGTTGATTTCAGTTTCAATTGAATAAACAGTTATGTTCTCATGTCATGCACATTACAAGTGTTGTTATTGCTCTATAGTTACCCACACTTATATTCTGTCTATTCTGCTTTGTCTTGAACAAATATTATTTGAACTGTGTCTCTATCTTGATTTGGCAACAAAAACTAGAATGATATAGACCATAAAGTGACCATGGTACATAGATATATGTTTGTTTCATGTTGTTATCCTGTCCACTTTACTACTGAACTCATTTACCAAAATGAGTTTCATATACAACATGGTAAACATGTGATGTGTTTGCTTGTTTCTCTTTTAGAATGCGGACAAAATATTGGAGAACAGTACCGCGTTATCCAATGGTAAAGGAAGTAATGCATATAAGGTTCAAGATAGTGAGACATCCCTGTTGGTCTCCAAGAAAGCTGATAAAAACTATCTCCTGTCTTGATGTAGTGTTCGAGTTACTGGCCACTACTGCTGGCACAAGCTCTTCGAACTCGCTGCCTGAATCAGTTCGTCTTCTTGAGTCTCAACTTCAAGTTGAAAGACATCGATCAGATGTGCTGCGACAGGAAGCTGAAGGACGGAGGAAGTCCCTGCAGAATTCAGATGCATATTTTCTGGTGCAAGAGCAAGCGCTGGAGGATTTAAGCGCCAAACAAGAGAAAGTTAATAAGCTTGCTAAGCATCTTGCCAGCATTATGGGTACCCAGGATATTGTTTCTTGAGATCTTTTGAAGTGGTTTCAGTTCTGGATTTGTTTTGCTGCGGTGTTTATTTGCGCTGGTCGCCAACTTTGACAACCAGTGTATATGATATGCTGCTTTGTTCCCTATATTTGCACTGGTGGCGAACTTTGATGCCCAGTGGATGTAATATGTGTAATAGCCGTGATAGCCTAGCGTTAGTTGCTTGCTTATTTATTTCCTTGTTGTCTTGTTTATTTGTTTGCTTGTAGTCATTGCAGTTCTTTTTCCGCGGTTAGCTAGTGGCTGCAATAACCTATTTTTTAAAACTAGGTCACAATAACCATGGGCTAATATTTACTGTAGTGACACTGGGCCTCCTACTGGCCGTAGAAACAGTGGGCCTTCTACGGGCCGCAGAAACAATGGGCCTTCTGCGGGCCGTATCATCAATGGGCCTTATACAGGCCGTATGATCGATTGGCCAAACAGACCGCATTATGGCCATAAACGGGCTAGAGTTGGAATCGTCCGTTCATGGGCCGACCATAATGGGCCATCGTTAATAGGCCGTATTTGATGACGCTATGAAAATGGCCCAACGTATTAACGGACCACAAACGGGCCGACTGTAACCACGGGCTGAATTTGGCCCACAAGCAAAAATGACAGTAACGGGCCGTAAGTAATCGAATGCTGGAAATGAGCCCAAGAATAAATGGGCTCTGAGAAGGCCGAAAGATAACATGGGCTGGAAACGGCCCAACGGAATAACGGGCCGTTAATGGGTATAAAGTGATACACTGTTCATTACGGGCCAGTTTCACCACGGGCCGTTAATGGGTGTAAAGTGATACACTGTTCATTACGGGCCAGTTTCACCACGGGCCGTTAATAGGCCAAGAGTTACATAGGGCCTCATATGGGCCAAAAGACGTCATGGGCCATACATGCGCCAGAAGTGAAAACGGGTTGGAATCATATTGGATGGCCCAGATGACGCTACTGGGCCTAATTCGGATAGGGCGTAACGGGCCTTGGGTTAGCGGGCTGTAAATGGGCTATATGCGAACAGGCCGTTAATAGGCTTTCCATGGGCCGGCCCGCCACCTTTTGACCAAGTCAAACAGGCCGGCCTTTTCACAGGAATGGGCCTCTGTTGGGCCGTGCCACGTGTCGACGTATCATAGGCGCCTTCCGTCCAATGAGTTGATGACATCTGTCCCAACGATGAGCCGACACGTGTTTCCTCCAGCCAATGATGATTTTACACGTGGAAAATCCCCATTGGTCGGGGCTGTTAACGGGTTATCGGATCCAAAACCTGACCCGATAGCTTAACGGCATTCCGTTATGGTGGATGCCACGTGTCGGTCACCCTTGACGAAAGCACTTCTGTGACGCGTGATTTATCGTCATGGAAGTGGACACTTCCGTGATGATAATTTTGGCAATGTCATGGAACACTTCTACGACAACACAGGTATGACTATCTTGATTCTGTCATAAATTTGTCAAGGATGTACATGCATGACAGAAAACGCGACCTACTGTGACAAACACGTATCATCATGGAAGTGTATTTTTTTTGTAGTGCCTAAAGTGATAGGCATCCAAGATTAGTAAAAAAAATCTTATGAGTGTGTTGAATACTATGAGAAGTTTGATGCTTGATAATTGTTTTGAGATATGAAGATGGTGATATTAGAGTCATGCTAGTTGAGTAGTTGTGGATTTGAGGAATACTTGTGCTAAAGTTTGTGATTCCCGTAGCATGCACGTATGGTGAACCGTTATGTGATGAAGTCGGAGCATGATTTATTTATTGATTGTCTTCCTTATGAGTGGCGGTCGGGGACGAGCGATGGTATTTTCCTACCAATCTATCCCCCTAGGAGCATGCGTGTAATACTTTGCTTTGATAACTTGTAGATTTTTGCAATAAGTATATGAGTTCTTTATGACTAATGTTGAGTCCATGGATTATACGCACTCTCATCTTTCCACCATTGCTAGCCTCTCTAATACCGCGCACTTCTCGCCGGTATCATACACCCACCATATACCTTCCTCAAAACAGCCACCATACCTACCTATCATGGCATTTCCATAGCCATTTCGAGATATATTGCCATGCAACTTACCACCGTTCCGTTTACTATGACACGCTCCATTATTGTCATATTGCTTCGCATGATCATGTAGTTGAAATCGTATTTGTGGCAAAGCCACCGTTCATAATTCTTTCATACATGTCACTCTTGATTCATTGCATATCCCGGTACACCGCCAGAGGCATTCACATAGAGTCATATTTTGTTCTAAGTATTGAGTTGTAATTCTTGAGTTGTAAGTAAACAAAAGTGTGATGATCATCATTATTAGAGCATTGTCCCAAGTGAGGAAAGGATGATGGAGACTATGATTCCCCCACAAGTCGGGATGAGACTCCGGACGAAAAAAAAAGAAAAAAGAAAAAAAGAGGCCATAAAAAAGAAGGAGAAAAGGCCCAAATAAAAAAATGAGAGAAAAAGAGAGAAGGGACAATGTTACTATCCTTTTACCACACTTCTGCTTCAAAGTAGCACCATGATCTTCATGATAGAGAGTCTCCTATGATATCACTTTCATATACTAGTGGGAATTTTTCATTATAGAACTTAGCTTGTATATTCCAATGATGGGCTTCCTCAAAATGCCCTAGGTCTTCGTGAGCAAGCGAGTTGGATGCACACCCACTTAGTTTCTTTTGTTGAGCTTTCATATACTTATAGCTCTAGTGCATCCGTTGCATGGCAATCCCTACTCACTCACATTGATATCTATTGATGGGCATCTCCATAGCCCGTTGATACGCCTAGTTGATGTGAGACTATCTTCTCCTTTTTTGTCTTCTCCACAACCACCATTCTATTCCACATATAGTGTTATATCCATGGCTCACGCTCATGTATTGCGTGAAGATTGAAAAAGTTTGAGAACACCAAAAGTATGAAACAATTGCTTGGCTTGTCATCGGGGTTGTGCATGATTTAAATACTTTGTGTGGTGAAGATAGAGCATAGCCAGACTATATGATTTTGTAGGGATAACTTGCTTTGGCCATGTTATTTTGAGAAGACATAATTGCTTAGTTACTATGCTTGAAGTATTATTATTATTTTATGTCAATATTAAACTTTTATCTTGAATCTTTCGGA
Organism: Aegilops tauschii subsp. strangulata; assembly: GCF_002575655.3. NCBI lineage: Eukaryota > Viridiplantae > Streptophyta > Magnoliopsida > Poales > Poaceae > Aegilops > Aegilops tauschii. Next base: position 354,886,706 of record NC_053038.3, on the reverse strand, counting down.
TCTGAATATTCATACCACACATAAGAGAATTACATTGAAAATTATGCCAAGTAGCATTCCACATCAAAAATTCTGTTTTTATCATTTACCTACTCGAGGACGAGCAGGAATTAAGCTTGGGGATGCTTGATACGTCTCCAACATATCTATAATTTTTTATTGTTCCATGCTATATTATATTCTCTTTTGGATGTTTAACGGGCTTTATTATACACTTTTATATTATTTTTGGGACTAACCTATTAACCGGAGGCCCAGCCCGAATTGCTGTTTTTTTGACTATTTCAGTGTTTCGCAGAAAAAGAATATCAAATGGAGTCCAAACGGAATGAAACCTTCGGGAACGTGATTTTCGGAACAAACGTGATCCAGAGAACTTGGAGTCTACGCAAAGCAACCAACGTGGAGAGCACGAGGCAGGGGGCGCGCCTACCCCCCCCCCCCCCAGGCGCGCCCTCCACCCTCATGGGGCCCACATTGCTCCACCGACGTACTTCTTCCTCCTATATATACCTACGTACCCCCAAACTATCAGATACGGAGCCAAAAACCTATTTCCACCGTCGCAAACTTCTGTACCCGTGAGATCCCATCTTGGGGCCTTTTCCGGCGCTCCGCCGGAGGGGGCATTGATCACGGAGGGCTTCTACATCAACTGATAGAGGCAAAGGTGTCCCGTCTTTCGATGAGATGATGAATATCGCTTTGATGGAAGTCGACTTTGACGATCCGACTACGAACGTGCGAGGACGTCGCGCCTTAGCAATCGCTAAACCAACTCCGAGAGGTTATCGACCACGCCGGAGCACGATCAACCTGACCACAAGGGTCTGTTTCCTGCGAGCAAACGAAGAACAGGCAAGAAACTGAGATTGCAATCTGGATATTGCGAATATAAGATGAAAGCTTTATTGATCACGGTGGGGTTCTGTGACGCCTTTGTCTGGTCACTGAACACAAACGAAGTACGCGAAGTTGCAGCTATGGCGAACTTTTAATCTAAACAAAACCCCAAAGTCTAAACGACGCCCTAAAGGCTGTATATATGGAGGAAGAGGGGGGGAATTTCGTGGCCCTTGAGGAAGGGGTCCGAAACCAACCCTATCTCTTGTTTCCCCACACATACGGACTCTAAAAACAGCCTATACTTATGTATTTCGAAATTACAAGGGCCTGGCCCAATAATAAGGTGACGCAGCACCTAGAATAGCCTCTGGACGAAAGTTACGAAGTAGCATCTTGTATATTTCGTCCAAGGCTTCATGCACGCATTATGGTGGCTTCAACGTCCTGAAATCATCACTTGTAACTCCGTTCTTGTTCCCCATGCGCATGCCATCATCTCCATGCTTGTTCTTGCTCCAATGTTCATCCTTCTCAAAGCTAGGCCCTTCATTTGTAAGCAAAACAAATGTATCCAATTTAGGCAGCATCATATTCTCATGAACATTAGAATCATTAGCAAGAAACGAAAGTACCTGGTAATTTAATTGGCGTGCGCGAGCTCTAGTAATTGGTCCAGTATGTATAGCAGCAGGGACTGTGGGTGTAATAATTGTATTGATGTCCTCATCATCCTCCCCTTCTTGAAATGAAGTCGTCCTCGACGGAAGCTCATCTTCCTCACCCAAATAAGGCTTCAAATCTGCAATATTAAAAGTGGGACTAACCCCAAAATCTGCAGGCAGCTCAAGTTTATATGCATTATCATTTATTTTCTCTAACACCTTAAAAGGACCATCAGCACGTGGCATTAGCTTTGATTTGCGCAAATCAGGAAATCTATCCTTACGCAAATGTAACCAAACAAGATCTCCAGGTGCAAACACAACATGTTTTCTACCCTTATCTCCAGCAAGTTTATATTTAGCATTCATACGCTCAATGTTTTCCTTAGTTAACTCATGCATTTTTAAGATCAATTCAGCACGTTGTTTAGCATCAAAATTAACCTTCTCCGAAGATGGAAGAGGCAACAAATCAATAGGTGCACGAGGTAGGAAACCATACACAATTTCAAAAGGGCACATCTTAGTAGTAGAATGCAATGAACGATTATAAGCAAACTCAATATGAGGCAAGCAGTCTTCCCACATTTTCTTATTATTCTTCAAAACAGCCCTAAGCATAGTAGACAATGTTCTATTGACTACTTCAGTTTGTCCATCAGTTTGGGGGTGACAAGTAGTACTAAAAAGCAGTTTAGTCCCCAACTTAGCCCATAAACATCTCCAAAAGTGGCTAAGAAATTTAGTATCACGATCTGAAACAATAGTATTTGGCACACCATGCAAGCGAATAATTTCACGAAAGAACAAATCAGCAACATTAACAGCATCATCGCTTTTATGACATGGTATAAAGTGCGCCATTTTCGAGAATCTATCCACGACAACAAATATGCTATCCCTCCCCTTCTTTGTTCGAGGTAAACCTAAAACAAAGTCCATAGATATATCCTCCCAAGGAACACTAGGTACAGGCAAAGGCATATATAAACCATGAGGATTGAGTCGTGACTTAGCTTTTTGACATGTAGTGCAGCGAGCAACAAAACGCTCAACATCCCGTCTCATCTTTGGCCAAAAGAAATGTGTAGCAAGTACGTCCTCCGTCTTCTTCACGCCAAAGTGTCCCATTAATCCTCCTCCATGCGCCTCCTGCAACAACAAAAGACGAAGAGAGCTAGCTGGAATGCATAGCTTGTTAGCACGGAACACAAATCCATCATTAACGACAAACTTGTTCCAGGTTCTTCCTTCTTTACAATTCTGCAATACATCTTTAAAATCAGCATCATGCACATATTGATCTTTGATGGTCTCCAAACCAAATATTTTGAAGTCAAGTTGTGAAAGCATAGTATAGCGACGAGACAATGCATCAGCAATAACATTTTCTTTACCCTTCTTGTGTTTAATGACATAAGGGAAAGTTTCAATGAATTCAACCCATTTAGCATGTCTACGATTCAGTTTAGCTTGACTTTTAATATGTTTCAAAGATTCATGATCAGAATGTATAACAAATTCTTTGGGCCATAAATAATGTTGCCATGTTTCTAAAGTCCGAACAAGAGCATATAGTTCTTTATCATAAGTAGAATAATTCAGACTAGGCCCACTCAATTTTTCAGAAAAGTATGCAACAGGTTTGCCATCTTGTAATAACACACCTCCTAATCCAATGCCACTAGCATCACATTCAAGCTCAAAAGTCTTATTAAAATCAGGAAGTTGGAGTAAAGGAGCATGTGTCAACTTATCTTTCAATACCGTGAAGGCTTCTTCCTGTGCGGTACCCCAAACAAAAGGCACATCCTTCTTTGTAAGCTCGTTGAGAGGTGCAGCAATGGTGCTAAAATCTCTCACAAAACGCCTATAGAAACCAGCGAGTCCAAGAAAACTCCGCACTTGTGTGACCGTTTTGGGCTGCGGCCAACTCTCAATAGCTTCAATCTTGGCTTTATCAACTTCAATTCCCTGTGGAGTAACAACATAGCCAAGAAAAGATACTCGGTCGGTGCAAAAGGTGCACTTCCCAAGGTTACCAAACAAACGTGCATCACGTAGAGCAATAAAAACAGCACGTAAATGTTCCAAATGTTCTTCCAAAGATTTGCTATAAATCAGTATATCATCAAAATAGACCACCACAAATCGTCCAATGAAAGCACGTAAAACTTCGTTCATTAGTCTCATGAAAGTACTAGGTGCATTAGTTAACCCAAAAGGCATGACTAACCACTCATATAAACCAAACTTAGTTTTAAATGCAGTTTTCCATTCATCTCCCAATTTCATACGAATTTGATGGTATCCACTACGCAAATCAACTTTGGAGAATATTGTAGAGCCACTCAATTCATCAAGCATATCATCGAGCCTAGGAATAGGATGACGATAACGAATAGTAATATTATTAATGCCTCTACAATCAACACACATACGCGACGTACCATCCTTTTTAGGCACGAGTATAATAGGAACAGCACAAGGACTAAGAGATTCGCGTATATAACCTTTGTCGAGCAGCTCCTGTACTTGACGCATAATCTCCTTCGTCTCCTCTGGATTGGTACGGTATGGTGCACGGTTGGGTAGCGATGCACCGGGAATTAAGTCAATTTGATGCTCAATCCCTCGAATAGGTGGTAATCCCGGTGGCACGTCTTGTGGGAAGACGTCAGCGAACTCCTGCAAAATGTGAGTGACAGCAGGGGGCAAAGAGGAAGGCACGTCCTCGAATGAAAATAATGCCTCTTTGCACACAAAAGCATAGCAAACAGATTTGCTGAAATCTAGTTCATCAATATCAGATTTTGTGGCAAGTAAACATGCACTTTTCAATTTAATTTCAGAAACAACACTAGATGGTTTATTATTAGGTTTCATTTGTTGCTCAAATTCCTTTGCCACAATCTGATTTTCACTCTTATTTTTCTCCTGTTTTGCTTTATTAGCTCTATTAATGTCATCTTTCAAAATGGAATCAGGAGTCATAGGAAGCAAAGTAATATTTTTATCCTTATGAACAAGAGTATACTGATTGTTTCTACCATGGTGTACAGAATTTTTATCAAATTGCCATGGTCTACCTAGTAATAAGGAACATGCTTGCATGGGTACCACATCACAATCAACATAATCAGCATATGTAGAGATACTAAAATGCACACGAACAGTACGTGTTACCTTAACCTTGCCGCTGTTGTTGAACCATTGGATGTAGTAAGGATGTGGATGTGGTCTTGTGGTGAGAGATAGCTTCTCCACCATCTCCATGCTAGCCAAGTTGTTACAGCTCCCTCCATCTATGATGACGCGAACAGAACGTTCCTTCACAACTCCCTTTGTATGGAACAAATTATGCCTCTGATTTTGCTCTGCTTGTGTGACCTGCACACTCAAAACACGTTGAGCAACTAAACATTCATACCTGTCAGCGTCTTCAGGAGCCATGTATTGCGTCTCATTTTCAGAATCATCTCCACCATGTTCTTCACGTGTAATAAGAGCCAAAGTCGCCTCATCATAGTCACTAGCGGACTCATACCCACCATCCTCAGTAGCAATCATGACACGCTGAGATTTGCATTCTCTCGCAAAATGTCCTCTTCCCTTACAACGACGACAAATAATATCACTTGTGTGCCCTGTCGATGCCATGGAAGAAGAAGAGCTCTGCACAGGCCCGGCAGGTGTGCTCTTGGCAGAGAGTGGTGGTTGTGCCTGCTTTCTTGTATCACGGCTGGAGGTGGCACCTGATGGAGGTGATGGTGAAGTGGAAGTAGAAGATGCACGCGGTGTCCATGATGAAGGTCGACCTGCAGAAAAGTTAGTTCGCGCCAATGGCTGTCGATCCTGCACTTCACGTTCAGCTTTACAAGCAAGATGGAATAAACGAGTGATATTATTATAATCCTTATACTCTAGAATGGTCTGAATCTCTTTATTTAATCCACCCATAAAACGTGCAAGCATAGCTTCATTCTCCTCAACAATACCACATCTAATCATGCCAGTTTGTAATTCCTGATAATATTCTTCTACAGAATTTTTTCCTTGTCTTAAACGCTGCAATTTTTGAAGTAATTCACGTTGATAATATGGTGGAACCCAACGAGTACGCATAGCAGTTTTCAAAGCAGCCCAAGTAGCTGGAACAGGATATAATCTACAATGTTCAGACCACCAAACACATGCAAAGCTAGTGAAAGCACAAACAGCAGCAGGAACACGTCTCTCCTCAGGATATTGTAAACATGTAAATCGTTGTTCAGTTTCTAACTCCCAAGTAAGATATATATCAGGAACATATCTACCCTCAAATGGTGGAATATTCAATTTCAGTTTAGGGAGATGGTCATGATCTCGTACCTGAGGTGGTGGTGCCGGCCTACCGTTGCGAATATATACCTGAGGTCGACCTGCTGGTGGTGGTGCTGGTGGCTGCACGTAGTTCTGATTTTGATCAACCTCATCCTCATAATCGCCCGCATAATCGTCATCCTCCTCAGCCGCCGCAGGAGCAGGAGCCAAAGAAGCATCAACAGTAGGGACAGCAGCACCCGAATTTTGACCAATCTCAATTGGAACGCGCTGTGCCCGTCCCACTTGATTTGGAAGGCGGCGTTGGAGATGTGGTTGTTGTTGTTGTAGAGGTGCGACATGTGCAGCCGGTGGTGGTCGGGGAAGACGCTTTAGTAATTCAGTAAACTTGTTATCCAGCGTTGTCTCAAACGACTTCTCCACGGCATCTATCTTCTCCATAGCCTCTTCAAATCTGTTTAGCACATCTCCCACCTGGCCACTCATCATTTGCTGAAATTTATCATGCAACTCCTTGTTCGTCATGTTCGCCCAATCAGTCTCATCGGCTTGTGAACCTGCCATGGTTAGCAGCAATAGAAACACAAAAGAATATGATCCTGCAGACTACTAGAAGTGGTGGGATGGTGGTGTGTCACAAAACCTTCAAGCGAATCTCAAATTCTTACCAGTTCTTACCCAGCAGCAGGTGGTGATCGGCAACCGTTGTAGTCAAAAACTCTCAAAGCTTGGATATAGCGATTACCAGGGAGAGTCAAACGCACGATGTAGACTTATGTGGAGCTGGGAAGGCTTATAATATGGTAGCAAAATGGTAAGCAATAATCAATTCAGAGATGCAAAGTTGAATAAACGCTCAACGACGGTACTGTGCTGGTCCTAGGCTAGACCGTGCTAGAGACGCGAGCCTAGAACACTAACAAAATCACGGCGCTGCACGTAAACAAGGGAAAAGCACACTCAGGAATTTTTTTTTTCGCTCTTTTTTTTTTTTTTTTTGCGCTCTTTTTTTTTTGCGCTCCTCCTTTTTTTTTTTTTTGCGAAAAAATCACTATAATGGCGAGTGTCTCAAAACTCTTCCCAGGTCAAACTGACAGGATGGGCACAAAATTTTTTGACTATTTTTTTTTTCGGAAATCAGGGCAGCGACGACGAAAAAGTGCGACAAAAAATCACTATGATGGCGAGTGTCTCAAAACACTACCCGGGGCCTAAAAATAGGATAGGGAAAAAATATTTTTGGTTGCCGAAATTTTGGCCTAAAAACTGCCCGGGGGTCTCCAGACTCTTTTTTTTTTTTTTTTTTTCGAGACCTACTCAGGCAAGGAAACACGAAACGGAAAATATATGGATCTCTAAAACAAACCGACTATGAAAAGAACTCGGATTGGTGGTGGATATATGGCGGTGGTATATGGCAGCGGTGGCGGATAAGCAATGGTGGTAGATGGCAAGGCGATGATGATGGTGCGGCGGCGGCGTGACAACTTATGACCAGAACTCGAAACTCTAAAAGACTAGACTCTAAGACCAGCAACTTGACACGACGATGCAACCGCAAATTCAACAAAGCAAAAACCCTAAAAAGATTATGCAAAGGCTCAGATTGGTTCGGATATGATGAACTAACCCTAAATTTTTTTTTGTGGCTTTTTCGTGGACTGTAGGTATGAAGAACAGACTCGATCTAAACTACGAAAAACTGTAAAATCTCACCGAGCAACCTGGAAATCTGATACCACTTGATAGAGGCAAAGGTGTCCCGTCTTTCGATGAGATGATGAATATCGCTTTGATGGAAGTCGACTTTGACGATCCGACTACGAACGTGCGAGGACGTCGCGCCTTAGCAATCGCTAAACCAACTCCGAGAGGTTATCGACCACGCCGGAGCACGATCAACCTGACCACGAGGGTCTGTTTCCTGCGAGCAAACGAAGAACAGGCAAGAAACTGAGATTGCAATCTGGATATTGCGAATATAAGATGAAAGCTTTATTGATCACGGTGGGGTTCTGTGACGCCTTTGTCTGGTCGCTGAACACAAACGAAGTACGCGAAGTTGCAGCTATGGCGAACTTTTAATCTAAACAAAACCCCAAAGTCTAAACGACGCCCTAAAGGCTGTATATATGGAGGAAGAGGGGGGGAATTTCGTGGCCCTTGAGGAAGGGGTCCGAAACCAACCCTATCTCTTGTTTCCCCACACATACGGACTCTAAAAACAGCCTATACTTATGTATTTCGAAATTACAAGGGCCTGGCCCAATAATAAGGTGACGCAGCACCTAGAATAGCCTCTGGACGAAAGTTACGAAGTAGCATCTTGTATATTTCGTCCAAGGCTTCATGCACGCATTATGGTGGCTTCAACGTCCTGAAATCATCACTTGTAACTCCGTTCTTGTTCCCCATGCGCATGCCATCATCTCCATGCTTGTTCTTGCTCCAATGTTCATCCTTCTCAAAGCTAGGCCCTTCATTTGTAAGCAAAACAAATGTATCCAATTTAGGCAGCATCATATTCTCATGAACATTAGAATCATTAGCAAGAAACGAAAGTACCTGGTAATTTAATTGGCGTGCGCGAGCTCTAGTAATTGGTCCAGTATGTATAGCAGCAGGGACTGTGGGTGTAATAATTGTATTGATGTCCTCATCATCAACACCATAGCCTCTCCGATGATGTGTGAGTAGTTTACCTCAGACCTTCGGGTCCATAGTTATTAGCTAGATGGCTTCTTCTCTCTCTTTGGATCTCAATACAAAGTTCTCCTTGATCTTCTTGGAGATCTATTCGATGTAATCTTCTTTTGAGGTGTGTTTGTCGGGATCCGATGAATTGTGGGTTTATGATCAAGATTTTCTATGAACAATATTTGAATCTCCTCTGAATTCTTTTATGTATGATTGGTTATCTATGCAAGTCTCTTCGAGTTATCAGTTTGGTTTGGCCTACTAGATTGATCTTTCTTGCAATGGGAGAAGTGCTTAGCTTTGGGTTCAATCTTGCGGTGCTCGATCCCAGTGACAGTAAGGGAAACGACACGTATTGTATTGTTGCCATCGAGGATAAAAAAATGGGGTTTATATCATATTGCATGAGTTTATCCCTCTACATCATGTCATCTTACTTAAAGCATTACTCTGTTCTCATGAACTTAATACTCTAGATGCATGCTGGATAGCGATCGATGTGTGGAGCAATAGTAGTATATGCAGAATCGTTTCGGTCTACTTGTCGCGGACGGGATGCCTATATACATGATCATACCTAGATATTCTCATAACTATGCTCAATTCTATCAATTGCTCGACAGTAATTCGTTTACCCACCGTAATACTTATGCTATCTTGAGAGAAGCCACTAGTGAAACCTATGGCCCCCGGGTCTATTTTCCATCATATTAATCTTCCAACACTTAGTTATTTCTATTGCCCTTTTATTTTACTTTGCATCTTTATTTCTCTTTATCATGAAAATACCAAAAATATTATCTTATCATATCTATCAGATCTCACTCTCGTAAGTGACCGTTGAGGGATTGACAACCCCTTTATCGCGTTTGTTGCGAGGTTCTTATTTGTTTGTGTAGGTGTGAGGGACTCGTGTGTGATCTCCTACTGGATTGATACCTTGGTTCTCAAAAACTGAGGGAAATACTTACGCTACTTTACTGCATCACCCTTTCCTCTTCAAGGGAAAACCAACGCAGTGCTCAAGAGGTAGCACTGGCTTTACATATTTACAACAGCAAGAGCAAACAGAGTTTGTAAAAGTTTGTCTTTATCACTTTCAGTTTGTCAACTGAATTGCTTGAGGACAAGCAAAGGTTTAAGCTTGGGGGAGTTGATACGTCTCCGTCGTATCTACTTTTCCAAACACTTTTGCCCTTGTTTTGGACCCTAACTTGCATGATTTAAATGGAACTAACCCAGACTGACGCTGTTTTCAGCAGAATTGCCATAGTGTTATCTTTGTGCAGAAACAAAAGTTCTCGGAATGACCTGAAACTTCACAGAGATTATTTTTGAAAATAATGAAAAATACTGGCGAAAGAATCAAGGCCAGGGGGCCCACACCCTTTCCACGAGGGTGGGGGGCGCGCCCCCTGCCTCGTGGGCCCCCTGGAGCTCCACCGACCTCAACTCCAACTCCATATATTCGTGTTCGGAGAGAAAAAAAGAAGAGAGAAAGATTCATCGCGTTTTATGATACGGAGCCGCCGCCAAGCCCTAAACTCTCTCGGGAGGGCTGATCTGGAGTCCGTTCGGGGCTCCGGAGAGGGGAATCCGTCGCCGCCGTCATCATCAACCATCCTCCATCACCAATTTCATGATGCTCACCGCCGTGCGTGAGTAATTCCATCGTAGGCTTGCTGGACGGTGATGGGTTGGATGAGATTTATCATGTAATCGAGTTAGTTTTGTTAGGGTTTGATCCCTAGTATCCACTATGTTCTGAGATTGATGTTGCTATGACTTTGCTATGCTTAATGCTTGTCACTAGGGCCCGAGTGCCATGATTTCAGATCTGAACCTATTATGTTTTCATGAATATATGTGAGTTCTTGATCCTATCTTGCAAGTCTATAGTCACCTACTATGTGTTATGATCCGGCAACCCCGAACTGACAATAATCGAGACCACTCCCCGGTGATGACCATAGTTTGAGGAGTTCATGTATTCACTATGTGTTAATGCTTTGGTCCGGTACTCTATTAAAAGGAGGCCTTAATATCCCTTAGTTTCCGCTAGGACCCCGCTGCCACGGGAGGGTAGGACAAAAGATGTCATGCAAGTTCTTCTCCATTAGCACGTATGACTATATTCGGAATACATGCCTACATTACATTGATGAATTGGAGCTAGTTCTGTGTCACCCTATGTTATGATTGTTACATGATGAACCACATCCGGCATAATTCTCCATCACCGGCCCAATGCCTACGAGCTTTTCACATATTGTTCTTCGCTTATTTACTTTTCCGTTGCTACTGTTACAATCACTACAAAACCCAAAAATATTACTTTTGCTACCGTTACCGCTACTATCATATTACTTTGCTACTAAATACTTTGCTGCAGATATTAAGTTATCCAGGTGTGGTTGAATTGACAACTCAACTGCTAATACTTGAGAATATTCTTTGGCTCCCCTTGTGTCGAATCAATAAATTTGGGTTGAATACTCTACCCTCGAAAACTGTTGCGATCCCCTATACTTGTGGGTTATCACCTGGCGAGCCGGTCGGGCGTCCAGCATCTGTCCCGGATGGCCGTCCACGTGAAGAAAAGCGGCATCTCAACGGTGCCTTGGCCTTCCAGGTGAATTCCGCTGTTGGCACAACTTGCCGCCCCCAAAACTTGGCGTTATAGGCGGAATTCGTAGTGAACTCTCCATTGCTGCTCCAAGACCACGTCACCAGATCCTGCCGGCCTTGCTCCAGCTCCACCTGCGCAACCCTTGTCCAAAGCTGCATATATTCGTTTAGCGCCTCGACGGACATCTCCGGCCCGACATCTCTCGCCCACCTGTGACCATTCAAAGTTTGGGCTACTGTGCAATTTAGCCTCGTCCGTTTTCTCACCATGGCATAAAGTTGTGGGGTGATATCCTGGATCCTCTCCCCATCTATCCACTTGTCCTCCCAGAAAAGCGTATCCGTCCGCTTCCTATTGTCGTCCTCATGGCCGCCCGACAGAGCTGTTTTGAAGCCTCTGGCACTTTGAGCGAGAACTCTGCCCACGGCCTCGTACTGTCAGTCTTCTGTAACCACGGCCACCGGGCTTGCGTCGCCACATTAAGCCATTTTAAGTTTGGGATCCCGAGTCCACCAGCCCACATCGGCGTGCAAACCTGCTCCCAAGCCACCGTGCATTGCCCTCCACTGGCCTGAGCCTCGGCACACCAGAGAAAGCTGCGGCAAATCTTATTCATAGCTTTGATCGTCTTCTGTGGCAGGTCGAGCGCAAGCATTGCATGTAATGGTATCACGCATAATACAGACTTGATCAGCAGCATCCTCCCACTCCGTGGCATCTTTGATGCCTTCCATCGTGGCAATGCATTTGCCAGCTGATCCACCAGGCCGGCCAGCTGTGCCGCCGATTGTTTCCGTAAGGTGAGCGGCAAGCCAAGGTATTTACATGGAAAAGTGCCCGCTCCGCACCCAGAAATCCTTTCCACCCTGTACATAATCTCTGTCGTACAGCGGATCGGATAAGCTGCACTCTTGGCCATGTTAACTCGCAACCCGATGCCTCTCCAAAAAGATTTAGGAGCAGAGACACAAGCTTGAAGATCTTCCTCCCATGGCCGAACGAAAAGCATGACATCATCCGCGTACATTGAAAGCCTGTGCTTCATACCCACAGCCGCCAGCGGTGCCAACAGTCCCCTCTCGGTCGCCAGCTCATTTAGATAGCTGGGGCCACTAACTATGTCGCCAGCGGTGCCAAAAGCATGAGATTGATGCTTGTGTGTGCTTAGTTACAAAGCCCACTAACTATGACCAAGCACAAAAGCCCATTTAGATAGCTGGGGCCGAATCGAGGGTAAGCCCGTGATACGTTCCTACAGCATGTCAGTGAAACCCATCCTGTCCTTTCGCATCGTTCTCCCGAAACCCAGCGCCCAACGCCGCCACTCCTCCGCCGCCGCGTAGCCGGAGAGATGTCGAGGCTCGCGGCCGCCGCCCTCCGCGGCGCCCTCACCGCCTCTGGGGCACGCTCGTGCTCGATCTCAGTGGCATTTTCCCCTGCATCCTCTCGTCTCTTCTCAACCGACGCATCCGGCGCCGTAGCGGGATCACAGGTCGACTCATCGTCCGGCGAAGGTAGCTCCCGCATCCTTGTGCTGTGATTCTCGTGAACTTGTGGGTATTCTCTCGTATGCTAGTCTGTTTATTTTTCTCCGGCGAGGTCTAGCCGTTTAGGGTTTAATATTCTGTTCCGCTTTAGAAGGAGTGGCGGAATCAAAGGGCAAATCATCCAACCCCTTGTAAAGTGGGGCAAATCATCCAATCCCCCGACGGACGAGAAATTGGATCTTTTGCCCCACTTTACATGTAGTTCATTGAGGTATGGTGGAACTCTGTTCTGACGGAGTTCATATTTTTGTAATCTGTTGCGAGCATCTGAACTTAGGGTGTCAAACGTTTGGAATGCGAATCATAAATCCTAAAATACGAGATAGTGCTGTAATCTTACTGAGAACATTAGTTGGTTATTCGTGCCGTGTGAAAATCAGTTGTTTTCGATTGAGAGGGATTAGGCCCAGTCCTCCCTTTGATTGTGATTGGAAAGGAGGTATTGGGTTGGATTACAATGCATACAGACAAGTCTGCAAGGATGACCATTTTATCTCCTTCCGTTATGATCATGATACCGAGTCAATTCAAGGTTCTTATTTGTAGCTTTATGCCTTTTACGATTCCTGTATGTGACTTTCGAGGCATTATTTTTTTGGATCTTCTTGTTTCTGCTGAAGAGAAGATTGTTTTCACATTCTTGAACTGATGTAAATATCAACTGAAAAGGTCATTTGCCTTTCTCATGTACATTATTCAAACTGAGTGGTCCTTCCCATGAGATCTTGAGGATGATTTACTGTTTATCTGCTGTTAGATTGGGTGTTCTTCGCTTGGGGGCTACTCCACTATCCTATTGATACCCAGAGCTAGTTGTACACTATGTGATTTGTACTGTTTTTTTGGCAGTAGTTATGCTGTTTTGCACTATGTGGAATCTTTAGAGTAAAATTTCTTCCATGGTGTAATAATTTTGCAAACTTTGTGATTCTTATATTTGAAAGCCATCATGTTGTACATTTCAGTAACACTTATCTACTGCAACAGGCCATACCTATGGAAGGTTCTACACTAATATTTCTGGTGTCGGCCGTCTTGGCAAGAACATGCTGAAGACTGACATTATCCATTACCTTGACCAATGTGAACTGTCACTGGATGATGTGAAGATTGATTACAACAAGGGGTTTTATCCCATGGGCGCGTACGGTTTATTTTCTGCTCCCTAACTCATCTATGTATCTTGTTCTTACTTGAGCTTTTGGCTGCATATGCATGAGCGGTTTGTTCTAATGTGTATTACTTAAGTCAGTAATGCTCAGGAGTCTACAATTGGGTTTAGTAGCTCCTTTCAAAGAAATAGCCTTTTAGGATAGCATTTGAAATGTGAACCTTGTTTTGTGGTTAAGGCATGAATAATATTATAAGTATTTAGAAGCCTTGTCTATACTTAATAGACTAACTTGTTTCTAAGTCCTTTCATGATCTTTTCATGCAGTATGCTAAAGCAATTGTTTATTTATGTTCTGTGTGCTAGCATGGCATTCACATTTCACTTTTCTGTGTTGCTCGAGATGCAGGAAACATAGGTTCTTCTTATTAATGTCCCTGCGTGACACTAACCAAGCCAGTCTTAACACACATAACTCATTTCCTCGTATATAAATATCCGTCTTTATTCAATGCATTGCATGTCATGTTTAATTGCTCTGTCATTTTAAAATTGTTATGGGTTTGCAGCTAAATATAGTGTTCTCTTACTGATTTATTAATGTGATTATCAATGTGATTTCGATCAGATTATTGAAGTTTCCTTCGGTGGAATCATTTGAGACAGCAGTCAGGCAAACAATTCAGGGTCGCATGTACAGGCTTGAGAGGGTAAGGCGGCACTCTTTATCGTTATCTCATTTGGTATTAGTAATTTCCAGTACACTGATATGTATTTTATTTGGATATAACAGGTGAGTCCTGATGAGTGGGAACACAAGATATCTTTGAATGGAAAAGCTGTAAGTGATAGATTTGCTTTTAAAGTTTGGTATGTGTTACAACTGTTGACTATGCAAATCCCAAGAAATGCAATAGGGAGAAGAAAGCCCACTTTTTTTTTCTTTCAGTTTAATTGATGCTAATGTTGTTGAGATCCATAATGCAGCTATTGAAATTTTCTAGTTGACTTACTTTGTTTTTGCTGTTTGGGTCTATCCAGGTACTGTTGCAAGGAGTCCCTCGAAACGCTCAAGTTGATGACATAGAACGCTTCTTGTGCGGCACTAACTATGAACCTCCTCCATTTGAAAACTTTATCAGGTAATACTTTTCGGCGGTGGTCCTTGTTAGCCAGGATGTGATTAAGTCCATCCATCCTTGTCTGATTCCACCAATGGCTTGTGCAGAGCTGGGGTCCCCGAGCCTGTAAGAATGGTGCTGGTAAAGTTCGGGTCGAGGACTGATGCAACCAATGCCTTCATTGCTAAAAACAAGGGTTTCTGTCTGAACAATCCTGTTACCGTGCGGGTTATTCAGTAATCTTTCAGGTCTTATCATGTGTGTGTCACCTCCTTCCAATCAACCTAGGATCTGAAGCCTATTGGCGCATGTGATAGAGATGTGTACACTCCATCCATTCAACCTGATTTATTATGGGTTTTCTCTGCCACTTTATTGTACCATTTTCGTTGTCAACCTGGACCTTGTGCTTGTGCTTAGGTTGCAGGTTTTCCTGCGACGACAGAAGTAGCTAAACGAGTTAATCTAATAAATGTTAATACACACCACTTTCTTGCTGGCACCATGGTTGTATCATTATGTTGCTGAAGTTGCTGTAGAAAACCAAAAGTTGCAGCCATTGCAGCTGGATTTCTGGTGCGTTTGAACTGCGTGTTGCTTAAAAATACATGCATTGTTGGGCTAGGGAAATTTTGAGGTTGTTTCATCTTCCATTTGGTTCTATATACTGATATCCTGGGCATTAACGTGCGTATGCTGTGCTGAGAAGATATGTGGAGAATGCATGCAAAGAAATACGTACTTATGTTTTTCATTGGCTCAGTATTCCAACGAACGTTATGAAACGGAAACAACGGGGAATAGTAGGAGCGTCTGCGAATTGCAAGAACAACTTGGCACCCAGGCAAGTCAATTTGTTGTTTATTCGACGTAATTTGTTGTACGAATAGTAGTACGCGTGATGGTGCGTATTACTCCCTCCGTTCCGAAATACATGACGCTGGGGTTTTTTCCGACCAGGTGAAAAAGCAGCGAAATGACCAGGTTATCCTCCAGTTTTGAATTCTCTCCTCGTCTCCACCCAGGTCGTCTTCCAGATCCGCCCGCCTCCGTCGCCCCCCACCTCTGGATCCTCCACCTCCATCGCCCCCGCCTCTGTCGCCCCCCACCTCCAGATCCTCCACCTCCACCTCCATCGCCTCCCATCTCGCCCAACAGATCCCCTTCCATCCTCCCCATCTTCCTGGGCCAGCAGATCCCCCTCATCGTCCTGGGCCAGCAGATCCCCCACCTCGTCATCCCAAGGCCAGCGCCCTGCTGCAGATTGCCGCCACCCTCCCAAGGCCTCGCCAGCTCCACCTCCAGGTACTGCAGATCGCCGCTGACTTCAGGTCCTGGTCGTTCAACAGGTCCAAAAAGGGGCAATTCAGTTGCAAATTTAGCATGACAAAATTCAGTACTGGAGCATGATGTTGGGAGGATTCAAAAAATCAGCACTGCATTGGAGTAAAAGTGCAGTACTCCAATGATGTTGGAGTATCATTAACAAAAAACAATACTACTGAAACAATTGCATGATGTTGGAGTATCATTAACAAAATAACATGATGTTGGAGTACAGCTGCATGATGAAGTACTACAAGGGCAGAATCACTTTTACAACGTCATGCAACATCATTTTCATGACAAGAGTACTATTGCATGATGTTGGAGTACTATAGTGCTTGATGTTGCATGAACTTATACCGTGGCAGTACCTGAACAGGCTCCAGGTCCAGCAGGTGGAGCTCCAAGCTCCATTGCACCAACTTCAGAACAGGCAGCAACTGAAAAAGGAAATAGACATAGTCAAGGCAGAGGCATGGATTTTGATCTCAACTGCACTCCAGCCGAAGAAGAAGACATACTCCAAGATGATATGAACATGGAAGAGGAAGAGGGCATCGATCCCGGTCAAGATGCAGTTGGTGAGCTCCAGTACTCCTGCCATGAACAATCAATAGTTCATTTGTACCCCTATAATGGAGTAGCTAGCAAGTGTTGAGCAATTAAAAAATCCATTTGGTATTAACAATGTTTAACAACAAAGTTTGGTATTAAACGTGTGTGAAAATTGATTTTCTAAACCCACACATTCCCTGGGACTTGATGCCATATTCAAGTTCTAAGATCAGGTCATAAATTGTTTCCTAGACCATGGATAATGTTGATAAAAAAGGCCAATGAATGAATTTCATGTCTTAGAATAAGAGTATTAGCTAACGGAGCACTTTATCACGTCAGGTCTTCCTCTGGGATTTGCCGGTCATAAGACTGAACTTCAAATATAACTCTAGTTTCTGAAAATGAACAGTAAGAGTAGCTTACTACTCCTGCTGCAGTGCTATACTACTCCTAATTTAGTACTCCTGCTGCAGTGCTATACTACTGCTATCCTCCCTAATTAACAGAAAAGCTTTCAGTTTTTAATTAACTGAAAACTTGCTAAAACCTGAAGAAATTGTAAGCAATCAAGAATTTGAACAAGTACAACATGAAATACTCCTGTCTACTCCTAGCATTTCCTAGCAAGAAATTTCAGCAAGCAGTGCAAACAAGAAATTTCAGCAAGTACAATTTCAGACCGCCGCATGGACCGCCAGCTATGGGGCATTACTATGGGATACTTATGGCAGCAAGCATTTCCTGTAGTACTCCAAATAAATTTGATATGTGAACAAACAGGTGCCTCTCCAAATAAATGGAAGCACAAATATAACTAGTGTCGTGTGTTCTTTGTACTAGCTTCAGTTAATTTTAAAATTTAAATTAAAGTTTCAGTTAAAATGGAGAGAAACATCAGTAAGTACTGTTGGAGTACTCACCAAGTACTGTAAGATGAGTACAGTACAGTACTGCTGCAAGAGGAGTACAATACTCCATTAGCTCATTGCAAATTTAACCAAAACTACAGTAGCACAGATGTTGGTGAGGAAACAACAGTACTATTGCAAGATGAGTAGTAAAATCAGTCCTACTGTGAACCCTACTAAGCTCACAGATGTTGGAGTACAGTAGAAACAGCCTCACTTAACTCCAAACAAGACTCCAAAACATGCAATTCCACATCAGCATATGATACTCCTCTGAATGAATGACTGAAGCAGCAGGCGTCGGGCACCACGAGCATGGCATCAGCGTCGGGCACCACAAGCACCACCGTCAGCGTTGCCCTATAAGCACAACAGAGGATTGGAACTCTGAATTGAACGACAACTGAAGCAAAACAATCGACCATCGACAGTAAACCTCTGAAGAAATGTTGGAGTGCTGCTGCTACTTGGTTGATTACAGAGAGCTTGGTAGGCCATTAAGGCCTCACATCTGACATTAGCATCCGTAACATTTCCTAGCACTACTCCTAGCAGTAGACAAGATCACAAGAATCTCCATTTGCTAGCCCTACTCCTAGCACTACTCCTAGCATCTGACATTAAGTTTTCACGGAGAAGAGACAGTAAGAGGAAGATAGAGCAATACCTCAAGGAGTCATCATCCATGGACGCACAGCCGGGCCACCATGTCCATCCTCTCGCCACCTGACGCAGCAGCTGCTCCTCAAGGAGTCGCTCATGGAGGCCGCGCGCAAGGAGGAGGACGGCGGCAACCGCGGCGACGACAAGCTGCCGCAGGTGGTGTTCGACCGCATCCTTCGGCGTCAGATGGTGTACGACGCGCTCAAGCGCGGGGGCGGGGCGGAGGTGCCGTCGTGGGTCCAGCTGCTCACCATCCTCCTTTCCTTCGGCACGTCGGCGCTCGGCATCGCCTACTGCTCCTCGTCACAGCCGCACAGATGCAGCAACTCCCCACAGCCGCACAGATCCGGCAGCTCCCCACAGCCGCACAGATCCGGCAGCTCCTCACCGCCACAGTTCCTCTTCCCGCAGCTCCTCCTACTCGAGCAGCTCCTCCGGCGGTAAAAATCGAATCTTGGGACGACGAAGCAGGGACGACGCGAGAGAAAGAGGGCAGCGGCGACGCGGTTAAGGGAGATGCAGCGACGCAGGCGAGGGAGATACGCGGCGACGCGGGCGAGGGAGATGCGGCGGCGCCATGGGCGAGGGAGATGCGGTGGGAGAGAAGCAGAGAGCGATACGGGCGAGGGAGACTGAGAGAGACTGAGAGTGATGCGGTCGAGGGTAAAAATGGAAAACGCGAATATTTCGTAGCGTTACGAGATTTCAACGTGCAGACGTAAAACGTCATGTATTTCGGAACGGAGGGAGTAGTTTTATTTACTGCGTTACAGTACATAGCAATTGATTGCGCTCGCAGCATACATTGGCAATGCTTCATCAGTCATCGGCCGATTCAAATCCAAGGAAAAACCCTTATATCTGCACGCATACATTGGCAATGCTTCATCGGTCATCGGCCGATCCAAATCCAAGGGAAAACCCTTATATCTGCACGTAAAAACAGCAGATGTCACCACGACTTGTTTAGTCCTGTATAAGTAATATTACCTCCGTCCTGGATTACTTGGACGGAAGGAGTACTACTACAATGACTTCCTTAATGAGATCGGGGGAAAATCCTTTATGATCGTAAAAAGAACATGTTATAAAAATTAGTCCTATGATATGGCTAAAACACTCGTGGATGAGCAGGTTAAACCTCCTCTCACACCACTAGCATAGTGTACTTTAATTGGTTAAGACAAGACTTTGATAAACGTTTTATGTGATATAAAATCATAATTAGTACTACCTCTGTTCTTAAATGTAAGACGTTTTGGCGGTCTAATTTAAACTGCCAAAACATTTTATATTAATGAACGGTGTAGTAAGTATTTTAAAATAAGAGTCCAATGATCTCCATTTGGTGTGCCACGCTAAAACTACATACTAGTAAAAGTATTTCTATCATTCTTAACCAATCAAAATCCTTAGCTTGTATGTCTGGACGGAGCTCGTATTTCGGGCGCGAGATCATCGTCTTTATAGCATTGATACATAGTTAATCGTTGCTAGAACGCCTTACCCCGAGCTTCTTCTTTGTGAGAGCAAGCAGTTCTTGAGGGTCGTGCTTGGTCTGCGCATACACCGCAATGCCATTCATTTCCTACACATGTTTCCCGTTCTCATGAGTAAGTTACTATACATAGACACTGAAAGATGCGGAAATTGCATTTGGGCTCCATGGAGCTCTTAATTCAAAAAACATTCTTTGAAGTTTAAAAAGTTTCAAGAAAAAATACACATGTACACGGAAATGTACTCTACATGTTTGTACATATTCATGATAAAATGTGTTCAAGATTTGAGCTACACAAAAAAATCATGGATTTTTAGCACATGCATTATTCACTATAAAAATCCATGATTTTTTTGAAGCTCACATCTTAACGTATTTCATCATGAAAATTTTAAAACATGTAGAATACATCCCTATGTAAACGTGTACTTTTTCAGTTTTAAAAAAAATAATAAAAGTTGAATTTTGAAATATCAGGCTTCATGGAGCCCAAGCTCCAAAACGCTACACTCCTGAAAGATATCGTGTTCTTGCTACCTTGATGAATTTCTGCATGTTAGGCCTTCCTGCGGTGGGATCGTAGTTCTTTATGTTGGTGAAGAATACTTGGAATCCATCAACAAATGGTGCATATGCGATGTCCACCTGTTTCCAGTTCCAAGCGACGTTAGTTCTTTAAATTGCCAAATTCTAGCTGATATAAGGGACACTGAGTGCAAAATTACCAGACTGAACTGGCCAAGAAAGAAAGGTCCATCATCAAATTTTGAAAGGGAGACTTCTATTTTGTCCAGAGCAGCTTCTGATGACCAGCAATGCATCACAGGTCAGTAATCAGCATGAATATATATTTATAGTTGAATTCCAACAAGTGTTCTTAGCTCTTGCCAGCATCAGCAGTCACTGCCCCCTTGGCGGTCAATGCCGACATCATCGCTTGATTGAAGGTGTCTGAATAAGCCAGCAGTTCTTCTGCAAGCCCTTGCTTTTCAGGATCCTAAGGTCATCGATATTTTTTAAGAGAAGAATCATGAGGTCACCAATGACCAATGGGGAGTGCATGCTATTGCAGCCTTTAAAGACAAAATAAACTCACATCAGGACTCAATTTGGGGCCTTCGAAATTGCTGTCTATGTACTTGATCAAATCCAAGCTCTCTCCTATCATTTTGTTGTTGTGCTCTAGGCAGGGTACCTTGTTGGGAAAAAAAAGGAGCATCTTAACACTCATCTAAATAGGAGACACTATGTATTTTAGTCTAGCCACACCTGATTCTTGGGGTAAATCTTGCGGAGCCACGCTGGCCTATCCGCCAAATCGATGGGGACAAGCAAGATCTTGCGCTGCAAACCCTGGTACCGGAAACAAATCGAATTACAAAAATCACAACATGGAGTGAACCTAACCAAAGAAGACACCAACTCATGTGGAGGGAAAAAGAGCATCGATCATCGGAAGATGAGCTCGGTTGGTACCTTGCAGTTCCTCGCGATCCATGCTCGCTGCGCATACGGGCAAGCATACGCCATGTACAACCTGTAATCCCAACTTGTCACACGTGAGCAAAGGTAAATACGCAGAGATCGATGTATCAGAAATGAACATGAACATGAAGATCTCGCGTGCGCTTGCACATATTTGAGTAAAGAAAGTTTCAGAGAAGAAAGCAAAGTACTAGTAGTAATAACACAACCTGGTTGCGCCATCGTAGAGAGGTGGCTGCTGGGAAGTGGGTGTCAAGGTAGGCGGGAGAGCTTCCTCTTCCTGTGCAAACCTACAGAGTTTTCATAGAGCGATGAGCGAGCGATCATAGAGTAGAAGATCCATCTAGTGATCGCGCGCGGCAGCAGAGTAATTTTAAGCAAAGAAGGAACTGTGCAGTAGTACTTGCTTGCTGGAGACGCTGCCATTGCGACCAGCAGCTAGTGATCAGGAACTCGGGACGTGTGCAATGTACATTTTGTAAGCGTATATAAAGCACTGCCGCTATACAAACTGGTAAACGGGAGTACGGCTGAAGGTGGGGCTGATGGAGAAGTACGAAGAAGAAACGAAGAAACGAAGAAAACTTTGAGCGAGCACAGACGTCAGCTGTGACGGCCGAGCTAGCATGGAAGAAGAAGAAGCGAGCGGTAGTGGCTGAAGCCATGTCACGGCGGTTCGTGCCATGATATAGGCCGCACATACGCCGGAGACGATTAGTCGGCATCGTGCTGTTGTAGTCGATGGTTGAAAACATGCCGAGGACACTGACTTTAATTAACTCGTTTGGACAGTGACTTTGGTCGGTAGCTCTTTGCTATCTCCCTGGAGCTCGTTGAAGGTATACACCAAGCAAGCCAATTAGGAACCTCGTACGGGGAATTGCAAAAAAAAAAAAAAAACTCGTATGGGGAAGAAACTACGAGGCACCGACATACAGCGAGTAGGACAGGTTTGTGGCATCGCCATTATGAGATATGAACTGATTAAGTACGCATTCCCACCACGCCTGAGCGAACGCATGAATCTGTATGTAGTCGATGCTGCTAGCAACCCCTTAATATGTATGATCAGCACACGTGTGGACAGCTAAAATTGATAAGAGCAAGAAAGGAGCACCGGTTCATTAAGAAAGAGAGTTCACGAGCATTCAGCACAACTCAGAATGATCCTCCTTCACGTGACAATATAAGTTTACAATAAGACCCAGTTTGTCTGTCTGTCTGTTTATTCTCTAAAAGCATGGCCTATATGCATGGCATGCATCTTTTATTCAAAATATATTGCAACACCCCCGAAGTTTTCCACGTATTCTGCAGCCATTCCCTGGCATGTTTGGTTATCATTGGTCACATCTTCAAGCAATCTGAAAAGTTAAAATAGCGTGTAAGCTTTTGTCGGGATTGGAAAATAACACAAACCGACACCGAGATACAAGGAAATATCGTACGCCAAACTTCTCCTTCATTTGATCAAGCAGAAACTGTGGGTCCAGTTTGGTCTGTGTATATGCGTCCACCTTGTTCACTTCCTGTAACATACCGAATTGGAGAACCGACATGAGATTGAGTTGCATCAGAGTGTACTAGGGGTATGTTACACTATACAGCCATGTCAGAACAACGCTTCCAAACAATGTGAATAATCTCATCTAGCATCATCCTGAACTACTTACCTCAATGAATTTGTGCAGGTTGGGCCTGCCCTTGGCGAGATCATCCTTCTTGATACCAGAATAGAATATTTGAAACCTTTCGATGAATGGCACATATGCCATGTCCACCTAAAATAACACAATTCTTTTCATAATTCCACCAAATTTGGGCACGGCTAAGGGAACAGGAAAGGATTCCAGGTGGAGTGACATACCAAACTGAACTGGCCAAGGAAGAATGGGCCGTCGCTGAACTTTCCCAAGGCAGCTTCTATTTTATCCACAGCAGCAGCTAATGGAAGACATGACATGAGAATATTACATTATGAGTATACAAACTGGTCATATCTTTTTCATATAGGATTTCTCAAACAAATGTTACAAAGTTTGGTATGTTCTTTTTACCGGCTTCATCTGACACATCTCCCTTGGAGCGTAAGCATGAGAAAAATGCACTATTAAACCCATCGCTGAACGCAAGCAGTTCCTCAGCAAACTGCTTCTTTGCAGAATCCTATCAATTTATATGAACACAAACTTTAATACCACTGAGAATTACTCCATCCGTAAAGAAATATAAGAGTGTTTAGATCACTAAGAGCGTTTAGATCACAAGTAGTGATCTAAACACTCTTATATTTCTTTACAGAGGGAGTATTTGCAAATTTTTACAAACATTGCACATATAAAGACTGATTGAATATATCCGCCTTACATCAGGCAGCAATGCTGGGCCATCAAAATTGCTGTCAATGTACTTGACCAAATCCAAGCTCTCTCCTTTCACCTGGTTGTTATGCTCCAGGGCAGGCACCTGTCAGATTATAAAGGAAGCGTGCATGCATGAACAGAAATGATAAACTGCAGTAAAAAATTCTCCTTGTACATACAGGTGAGAAGTAAAAGAGATCAATCATACTACCTTGTTCTCCGGGTAAACCTTCTCCTTGTACCAAGCTGGCCTGTCTGCCAGATCTATGGCGACT
Source organism: Aegilops tauschii subsp. strangulata (assembly GCF_002575655.3). NCBI lineage: Eukaryota > Viridiplantae > Streptophyta > Magnoliopsida > Poales > Poaceae > Aegilops > Aegilops tauschii. The sequence goes on along the minus strand of NC_053038.3, from coordinate 354,862,691 downwards.
ACCTTGATCTTGTCCTGTAAACCCTGGACAAAATAATATACAAAGAAGATTCAACTTAGCATACGACCACTGAAGGCATAAAAAAAGAACTAGCACGAGCTAAAAAAAATTACAAGACCGCTGAGCTGGAAGTATGATCTGCGTGTGTAAATCAAAGAACACTCCTCCCAGTAGCACTACCTTGCAGTTCCTGGCAATCCAAGCGCGCTGCGCGTACGGGCAGTGATATGCAAGATACAGCCTACACGAAGCAAATAAAACACGAATTTAGCCCCTGATCCGTGCAAAATTGAAAAGTTATCTGCAGTGCAATTTGGCTTCTTCTAGTGTGGTTAGATTTTTACCTGGTGGTGCCGTCGAAGAGCGGAGGGGGCTCGGAGGCGGAGGTCAGTGGAGGGGGGAGATCTTCCTTCGGGGAGCTGCGCATATGTTCATATTAAATTACAAGAAAGGCACAATCGAGTAATTTAGTCGAGATGCGGAACGGCCAGAGCGTCAGGCTACATCACTGCACCAAGATACTGTTCCCTGCTGCTTCGCTCACTCACATGATCGGTGGAACGGCGGTTGCCATGGCGACGGTTCGGGAGGAATGCCCCGGCGGTGCTGGGGGACGGGTAGGTGAGAATGGGAGACAGGAGGAGGCAGGCGTCGGCAGTGCTGACGGGCAGCAAGGCAAGGGGAGGCGATCGAGTGCAATTATTCACGGCAGGGCAGGCATCAGCAGAAATGTGGACCCGACCGCTGGCTGGATGGGCCTCGCCTATAGACGCGATCATGGCTTGTAGGAGCTCATCTCAACCTTCCGTGCGGCACTTCTTCAACGTGTTTCACGCGGATGGCATCTGCACGCCATACCGTACACTGAGGTGAGGTCCCAGGGAACCGATGCAAGCCGGTAACCGATGAAGCTGTAAAGGGAATGGTACTCACTCCCATCACCGTGTGGTAGTGTCTACAGACTACATGGATTACTCAACCTTTTTTTTTACCCGGAAAAAGCAAATGTACATATTTGGGAACTCCATGACAAGTTACAAGTGTTGTTCTATCCACTTCTTGATCTTGACTAGTGGTTGAGGCGTCACCCTGTGACGCCGCTTGAGAGAAAGTTGTGCGCATGTTTTTATTTAAAAAGTAGATGGAGTTCTCGCCTCCATCTAGAAAAATATTAAAAAAAATCCGCACCTCCATCTAGAAAAAGAAGTAAAAAAAAAAAATCATCAACGCAACCTACCAGCGAGCGCTACTTTGCGTAGTCCTTCATTTAAAAAAAAAGTGTGGGGTCATCACCTTCATCTAAAAAGAAAAAATATTTTAAAATATTCATCACTTCCATCTAAAAATAATATCCCAAAAGTTTTTTACCACGGCCAACCAGCTTGCGCCATGTGGCATAGCTGATTGGCCTGCATGCGTAGCTTAATGGGTTTAATGGCCCTTGCTGGTTTAGCTCTTAGTTCATTCAGCCATGGCCAGCCCTTCTCTTAGATAGTAGGTCTAGTTTTGCATGTGTGCAGCGGCTTAGAGAAAGATTTTGTCATTTCTCAATGACCAAATGCTGCAGCACCCAGTAAGAACAATATCGAGGCCAATGTCTTGGGGTAAGGAACGTAGAGCAAAGCATATTTCAACATAGCTTGATTAGCTCTCCCTCAAAAAAAAAACATAGCTTGATTAGCTCTGTTTTTGGTTGGGATAATGAGATATTGAGATTCCTGTGACTAGTCTAGTGTTGGACTTGGTTGTTCTAGTAGCGTGGTGTGGATGTGAGTCAAACTTTGTTTCTCTGCTTTGCTTCATTCTATAAAAATGGAGCAGGAGGAAACCCTTTTCTTTCAAAAAAAAAAAGATATTGAGATTCCAACAATTGAGAGCAAAGGAGCAGTCCCAAAATAGATGAAGGGATGTCTCTTCCACAATAGTAAATATGTCAGTGCAATGCACGTTGATATTAAACAGAATATTAATTGCATGCATATACTAGGTACTAGGATAATTGATATTAGGCAGTATATTAATTGCACGTACATACTCACAATATTGTACACTGTCAAACCACAATCACAGAACGCCTAAAAAGACTATAATCACAAAACAACCACTTAATTTATTCTCAAAAGGCAGGGCCTTAGTAGCATGCATCTTTTTATTCAAAGTATAGTATATAGTACTAGCAAGCAAGCACACTCCTGAGTGTCTTCATCTTCATCTTCCATGCTGCAGTAGTTCCCTGGCCTCTTGGTCATCCTTGGTCACATCTTCACTCAATCTGGAAGTTGAATTTTGTAAGTGCAAAATGGTTTGAAAATGAATCAAGGCTGGAAAATCAGGGAATATGTTGTTACCCCAAGCCGCTTCTTTGTGTGTTCAAGCAGAAATTGTGGGTCCAGTTTCGTTTGCGTGTACGCATCGATCTTGTTCACTTCCTGTAACATATCGATTAAGTTGCCTTCTCGACAGCAAAGAATTGCGAAGGAAATTGATTTGCATGAGACTATCTACAACATTTGCAGAAAAATGTGAATTTACTTTAAACACAACAGAACAATGTGGTATAGTCACATCCCGCGACATTCAGACTTACCTCGATGAATTTCTGAATGTTAGGTCTGTCCTTGGTGATATCATAGTTTTTGATACCAGAAAAGAATATCTGAAACCTTTCGATAAATGGCACATATGCAATGTCCACCTGTGCAGAAATGAACATCGCAACAAGTCAACATGTGAACACAATTCTTCTGAAATGGAAGTATAAGGATTCCCGGATTGACGTGACATACCAAACTGAACTGGCCAAGGAAGAAAGGTCCATCACTGAACTTTCCCAGGGCCGCTTCTATTTTATCCAGCGCAGCAACTAATGGAAGATAATGCATAAGAAGTTATAATGGCCAATGGAACTTATTACTTGTCTAATATATGAACATTAGTGTAGAACTTATTACTCCCTCTGTCCCATAATATAAGAACGTTTTCGACATTAGTGTAGTGTCGAAAACGTTCTTATATTATGGGACGAAGGGAGTAGATGATTAGACAAGTTACAGGTATGGCTCTGCTCTTTTACCAGTTTCCTCTGCCACATCTCCCTTGGAGGTTATGGATGAGTATAGTGCTTTATTGGACTCGTCGGTGTACACAAGCAGCTCCTCGGCAAACTGCTTCTTTGCAGAATCCTGCCAATTTATGAATGCAAGCGTTAAAACCACTGAGAAATTGCTCTCCCTGGTTACCATGAATCATGATCATGATGGTTAAAAATATTTACATCAGGGAGCAATGCTGGGCCATCGAAATTGCTGTCAATGTACTTGACCAAATCCAAGCTTTCTCCTTTCACCTCGTTGTTATGCTCCAGTGAAGGCACCTGCCAATTTAGTGTGGAGATGATGAACTGAAACAGTGTTAAGATATCGTACCGTGGGGCAGAGTTGAGATTCACCATACCTTGTTCTGTGGGTAAACCTTCTCCTTGTACCAAGCCGGCCTGTCTGCGAGATCGATCCCGATTATCTTGATCTTGTCTTGCAAACCCTGGACAAGAAAAACCATTAGCTTTCATTTGGGTGTAAAAATAATTCAGTGTTGCTTGCACAGCAGCAACAAAAGTACGATTTCTGTTCGAAGAACATCAACAAATCAAAGAACAGAAGTTACCTTGTAGTTCCTGGCAATCCAAGCGCGCTGCGCATACGGGCAGTGATATGCAACATACAACCTTCACGAGACATGAAAAAAGAAAAGAAATACGTAGCAGGTTAACCCTTGATTTATGCAGAAGTGACAACCCACAAGATGATAGTATCTGCAATGCAATTTGATCTCTCATATGTCTTGTCCAAATTCACCTGGTGGTGCCGTCGAAGAGTGGAGGGGGCTCGGAGGTGGAGGTCAGCGAAGGGGGCAGATTTTCTTTCGGGGAGCTGCGCACGTTGGAGCAGAGAAACAAACGCCAAGTTAAAAACACAGCAGAGAAACGATTCGAATAATTTAATCGAGAATGAAGCGCAGTAGATTCTGCGCCGCGACTCGGCCTGCTCACATGACCGGTGCGGCAGCGGCAGCGGCGGCGGCCATGGCGACGGTTCGGGGGGAGCTCGAACTCCTGGCGGCGATGAGGCGGCGATGGGGAGCAGCTCGTCGCGAGCGGCGGATCTTTATACACGGCGACGGGACGGGAGGGGAAATGGAGGCGGGCGTCAGTGGTGACGCGCGGCAGGGGAAAGCGAGCGAAGTCATTGGTGCGAGCTTGTGCGGCGGTAAATGTGGATTCGACACGTCGATTCGGGTGATGCTCCATGGATGGATGGGGTCTGCCGGCCGGCCTCACCTGGACGCGAACGCGGTGTAGGTGCCGTGGGGTTGCTCTTCCGGTACGTTCTGGAACGATGCTGTCGTGCCGGTCGTTGGTTTGTACATAGACACATTTTGCAACAATACCTACTTTTTGCGTGGCGTGCAACTGCACACGTAGGTCCCAACTGAGCGAGTCATTCATCCGACTAGCAACAGTCTACGCTCGCCAACCAATCTATATGATTGAATGGTCAGAGACGGCTATTTTGTCTTTTTTTTGTCTATTTGATATGCCGTCCGCTCGGCGTCTTTATCATTTGGATCGGCCTACTGGCCACCGTTTTTCAACAAATATGCACACATTTTACATAGTTTCACAAACAAACAAAAATATCATAGTTTTACAAGTTGAATAAAAATTAAATTGTCTCAAATACATGTGAAAAAAGATACATCTATTGATTGTCAACATGAGCCTACATATGCTCAACCAAATCATTTTGCAGCTGCATGTGAGTTTTCCAATCACGCATTTCATGATGAAATTAGATGAACTGTGCAAAAGGTTGCCGTTCCTCCATGCTCAGGCACAACATTCTCACCCTGAAATGAAACTCTTGATCATAGATACGTTCCGGACGCTCATCCTCTACGATCATATTGTGCATGATCACACAAGCAGCCATCACCTCCCATAACTTCTTGGTGCTCCAAGTCCTAGCAGGATACCGAACAATGCCCCATCGAGATTGCAGAACAATAAAGGCACGCTCGATGTCCTTCCTAGCACTCTCTTGCTCTTGGGCAAATCTTTTCCTCTTCTCTCCAACAGGGTTGAGGATTGTCTTCACAATAGTGATCCACTGAGGATAGATACCGTCATCTAGGTAGTATCATTTGTCGTAGTTGTGACCGTTGATGGTAACATTCACTGGCGGGTTGTTGCCTTCGGCAAGCCTTGCAAACACTGGCAAGCGTTGAAGCACGTTGATATCATTGTGCGATCCGGCCATGCCAAAGAAAGAGTGCCAGATCCAAAGATCTTGTGAGGCCACGGCCTCAAGTATGACAATGCAAGCCCTGGCATGACCCTTATACCGCCCTTGCCAAGCAGAAGGGCAGTTCTTCCACTCCTAGTGCATGCAGTCTATGCTGCCAAGCATCCATGGGAAACCCCTGCTGGCATTCGTCGTCAACAAGCGGGTTGTATCTTGAGCAGTCGGCTCTCTCAAGTACTCAGTGCCAAACACATCAATCACAATCTTGCAGAACTTGTACATGGAGTCTAGGCATGTAGACTCGCTCATACGGACGTACTCATCAATGAGATCACTGGGCACTCCGTATGCAAGCATCCGGATGGCCGCAGTGCATTTCTGATAAGATGAGAAGCCAATCTTTCCAAGGGCATCCTCTTTGCACTCGAAATAATTATCGTATCCGACCACCCCCTCTCTAATACAGTTGAAAAGATGCCTACCCATACGGAAACGCCGCCGGAATTTCTGATGTTTGAACAGCAGGTTAGTTCTGTCAAAGTAGTCCTTCCAGAGAAGGAAATGGCTGCTCTCTCGGTTGTGATTCAATGCCGGAAGGTGCCCTAGGATCGAGCCACGGAACAACGGCCGCTGCCTATTAAGGTGGTCATGGACCAACACGGTAGCCAAGATCTCCTCCTCATCATCGGACGAGGAATCGTCGGAGTCGCAAAGGAAAATGTGGAAAAAGAACTCGTCGGCGGAGTCCATTTTGTACCTGGCAAACTGCCAAACAGCTTGCGGGGGTCGATGAAGAAGCTGGCCGACGAAGAGATGCATGCCTCCCTTGGACCAGGTGGCTAGCCTGGCGGCGTCCGACGAGCGTGCCGGTGTCAGGACAGCGGGCGTTGTCGGACGAAGGAGCTGGCCGGGGCGGGGAGGCGACTTCCTGCTTGCGGCGGCGTCGGGGGGTAGGGTGGGAAGCTTCGGTGCCCCGGCGGCGAGGCGGTGGCGGCGGCGACGTGGGAGGTGGCGGTGTTAGGGGCAGGTGTGTCGACACTGGTTGCTGGCAGAGGCACCGGAAAAATGGGTGGCTGCGGCGATGGGGCGGGGGCGGGCGAGGGTTTGCTGTCGATGTGGGGTGGGAGAGGATTGCCAATGTGCCACCGACTAACGGGCCAGGGGAGGAGTAGGCGCGCGCCACACGCGTCCCCTTCATGTCTCCACCGACGCAAATGAGGCTGAAAATTGGGCCGGGAATGAGTCAGCAGGCGGACGAAAAGCGGACGCGCGTCCATTTGGGTCGGCGCGTTGGGCTGGCTTTTCTGTCCGAGCCGACCTAAACGGACGCGCACGGACGAAATGGGTCGGCGCGTTGGAGTTGCTGCTACTTCATGAGCTTGCATTGGTTTTTCCCTTGAAAAGGAAAGGTTGATGCAGAAAGTAGAGATAATTATTTCCCTTAGTTAAGAACCAAGGTATCAATCCAGTAGGAGATACAAGCAAGTCCCCAATCTATGCACCTGCACAAACAATCAAACACTTGCACCCAACGCGATAAAGGGGTTTTCAATCCCTTCACCCCTCACTTGCAAAGGTGAGATCTGATAGAGATAGATGTAAAAGATTACTAAAACATAAAATAAAATAAAAGTAATTAAATTGCAGCGAGATATTTTGGTATTTTTGTTTTATAGATCTGAAAATATATAATGGAAAATAGACCTCGGGCCATAGGTTTCACTAGAGGCTTCTCTCTTGAAGGCAAATAATACGGTGGGTGAACAAATTACTGTCGAGCAATTGATAGAAAAATGCAAAGTTATGACGATACCAAGGCAATGATTATGCATATAGGCATCACGTCCGTGTCAAGTAGACCGACTCCTGCCTGCATTTACTACTATTACTCCACACATCGACCGCTATCCAGCATACATCTAGAGTATTAAGTTCATAAAGAACGGAGTAACATCTTAAGTAAGATGACACGATGTAGAGGGATAAACTCAAGCAATATGATGAAAACCCCATCCTTTTACCCTTGATGGCAACAATACAATACGTGCCTCGCTACCCCTACTTTGTCACTGGGTGAGGACACCGCAAGATTGAACTCAAAACTAAGCACCTCTCCCATTGCAAGAAAAACCAATCTAGTTGGCCAAACCAAACCAATAATTCGAAAAGAAATTAAATACAAAGATATCAAATCATGCATATAAGAATTCAGAGAAGATTCAAATAATATTCATAGATAATCTAATCATAAATCCACAATTCATCGGATCTCGACAAACACACCACAAAAGAATATTACATCGGACAGATCTCCAAGAACATCGAGGAGAACATGGTATTGAGAATCAAAGATAGAGAAGAAGCCATCTAACTACTAGCTATGGACCCGTAGGTCTGTGGTAAACTACTCATGCTTCATCGGAGGGGCAATAGAGTTGATGTAGAAGCCCTCCATGATGGAATCCCCCTCCGGCAGGGTGCCGGAAAAGGCCCCAAGATGGGATCTCACGGGTACAGAAGGTTACGGCGGCGAAAAAGTATTTTGGTGGACGCTTCTGTTGGTTTGGGAATATTTCTGAATCTATAGGCCAAAGATTAGGGTTGGAGGACTCCCGTGGGACACACAAGGCAGGGGACGCCCCCTGGGGCACGCCCTGGTCCCTTGTAGTCGCCTCGGGACTCTTCTGCCTTGATCTCCAAGTCCCACGTGTGTCTTCTGGTCCAAGAAAAATCATCGTAAAATTTTATTCCGTTTGGACTCCGTTTGATATTCCTTTTCTGTAAAACTCAAAAACAAGGGGAAAAACAGAAACTGGCACTGGGCTTTAGGTTAATAAGTTAGTCCCAAAAATAATATAAAATAGCATATTAATGCATGTAAAACATCCAAAACAGATAATATAATAGCATGGAACAATAAAAAAATATAGATACATTGGAGACGTATCAGTTGCTCTCATGCCTATAAATGCACGCACGCATCTCTTACCCATATGAGTACATTCGAGATTCTAAGCCGGCACAACAAACAATTTAAGATTAATGAAATCAAGAGATGTTTCATAGTCTACGAGAATCTCTCTTCCCACTGAATGAACGTCACAGAAAAGTCTGAAATAAATCCAATGTCACCACATGTGCCCCATGGTCGACGAGAACATCTCCTTCACTGAACGAACATTGCCGAAAAAACTGAAATAAATATAGAAAAATGCAAGCATGGGTGCCAAGTGTAGGACTTGAACTCCGATGGTCTGGTTCCACTGCAAGAACCTAACCATCAGAAGTTATTCCCACATGAAAGAACATATGACCAAAAGGATGAAAAGTTACCTAGTACTTCAAGGGTAGTCTTGCTCTTTTGTCAAGGACCCCTTGGCTATGTAAGACCCCTAGAATAAACTCAAGAGGAGGGTCACTCTCCCCTACTAGCTGTCTTCAAATAGTTATGAAGGATGAAATTCGGAGTCTGAGGGACCTTCTAAGACCCGAACTACCCGGGGGTCGTGGGACTCTGGACGCGGTGACACTCTAAATATTCCATACATTAGGCTGACACAAGATGACCCTCTCATAGGATGTAATCCGCACTCCAACAAAGAGACTGAACATATTTAGAAAACATCATCGTGTAACTTTGTCGAATGTATGACGACCTTCACTATAAGGTCATGATGTGTACTACCCAATTTTATTCTTGTACCGTTGGCCTCCAAGCACGGAGTTTTGTAGGACAACAACAAATTTCCCTCGAGTGGATGACCTAAGGTTTATTGATGTCTACTACAGAACCTTCGTCTTGTAGACGTTGTTGGGCCTCCAAGTGCAGAGGTTTGTAGGATAGTAGCAAATTTCCCTCAAGTGGATGACCTAAGGTTTATCAGTCCGTGGGAGGCGTAAGATGAAGATGGTCTCTCTCAAACAACCCTGCAACCAAATAACAAAGAGTCTCTTGTGTCCCCAACACACCCAATACAATGGTAAATTGTATAGGTGCACTAGTTCGGCGAAGAGATGGTGATACAAGTGAAATATGGATGGTAGATATAGGTTTTTGTAATCTGAAAATATAAAAACAGCAAGGTAACTAATGATAAAAGTGAGCACAAATGGTATTGCAATGCTTCGAAACAAGGCCTAGGGTTCATACTTTCACTAGTGCAAGTTCTCTCAACAATAATAACATAACTGGATCATATAACTATCCCTCAACATGCAACAAAGAGTCACTCCAAAGTCACTAATAGAGGAGAACAAACGAAGAGATTATTGTAGGGTACGAAACCACCTCAAAGTTATCCTTTCTGATCGATCTATTCAAGAGTCCGTAGTAAAATAACACGAAGCTATTCTTTCCATTCGATCTATCCTAGAGTTCGTACTAGAATAACACCTTAAGATACAAATCAACCAAAACCCTAATGTCACCTAGATACTCCAATGTCACCTCAAGTATCTGTGGGTATGATTATACGATATGCATCACACAATCTCAGATTCATCTATTCAACCAACACAAAGAACTTCAAAGAGTGCCCCAAAGTTTCTACCGGAGAGTCAAGACGAAAACGTGTGCCAACCCCTATGCATAAGTTCACAAGGTCACAGAACCAACAAGTTGATCACCAAAAAATACATCAAGTAGATCATGTGAATATTCTATTGTCACCATAGGTAAGCACATGCAAGACATACATCAAGTGTTCTCAAATCCTTAAAGACTCAATCCGATAAGATAACTTCAAAGGGAAAACTCAATCCATTACAAGAGAGTAGAGGGGGAGAAACATCATAAGATCGTGCCAAATCAAGAACACGAGAGAGAGAGAGAGATCAAACACATAACTACTGGTACATACCCTCAGCCCCGAGGGTGAACTACTCCCTCCTCGTCATGGAGAGCGCCGGGATGATGAAGATGGCCAGCCGTGATGGATCCCCCCTCCGGCAGGGTGCCGGAACAGGGTCCCGATTGGTTTTTGGTGGCTAAAGAGGCTTGCGGTGGCGGAACTCCCAATCTAGGTTTCCTTCTGGGGGTTTCTGTATTTATAGGAATTTTTGGCGTTGGTCTCACGTCAGGGGGGGGGGGGGTCTCCGAGTCATCCACGAGATAGGGGGGCGCACCCAGGGGGTAGGGCGCGCCCTCCACCCTCGTGGATGGCTCGGGACTCTTCTGGCCCAACTCTTTTACTCCGGGGGCTTCTTTTGGTCCGTAAAAAATCATCAAAAATTGGCACATCAATTGGACTCCGTTTGGTATTCCTTTTCTGTAAAACTCAAAAACAAGGAAAAAAACAGAAACTGGCACTGGGCTCTAGGTTAATAGGTTAGTCCCAAAAATCATATAAACAGCATATAAATGCATATAAAACATCCAAGATGGATAATATAATAGCATGGAACAATCAAAAATTATAGATACGTTGGAGACGTATCAAGCATCCCCAAGCTTAATTCCTGCTCGTCCTCGAGTAGGTAAATGATAAAAACAGAATTTTTGATGTGGAATGCTACCTAACATAATTACAATTGTGATTTCCTTTATTGTGGCATGAATGTTCAGATCCGAAAGATTCAAGACAAAAGTTTAATATTGACATAAAAATAATAATACTTCAAGCATACTAACAAAGTAATCATGTCTTCTCAAAATAACATGGCCAAAGAAAGTTCATCCCTACAAAATCATATAGTTTGGCTATGCTCCATCTTCGTCACACAAAATGTTCAAATCATGCACAACCCCGATGACAAGCCAAGCAATTGTTTCATACTTTAGTATTCTCAAACTTTTTCAACTTTCACGCAATACAGGAGTGTGAGCCATGGACATAGCACTATAGGTGGAATAGAATGGTGGTTGTGGAGAAGACCAAAAAGAAGAAGATGGTCTCACATCAAGTAGGCGTATTAATGGGCTATGGAGATGCCCATCAATAGATATCAATGTGAATGAGTAGGGATTGCCATGCAAAGGATGCACTAGAGCTATAAATGTATGAAAGCTCAACAAAAGAAACTAAGTGGGTGTGCATCCAACTTTGCTCACGAAGACCTAGGGCATTTTGAGGAAGCCCATTGTTGGAATATACAAGCCAAGTTCAATAACGAAATTTCCACTAGTATATGAAAGTGACAAAATAAGAGACTCTCTATCATGAACATCATGGTTCTACTTTGAAGCACAAGTGTGGAAAAAGGATAGTAGCATTGTCCCTTCTTTCTTTTTCTCTCATTTTTTTGTTTGGCTTCTTTGGCCTCTTTTTTTCATTGGCTTCTTTGGCCTCTTTTTTTATTTCCACACACAGGACAATGCTCTAATAATGATAAAAGTTTAATATTGACATAAAAACAATAATACTTCAAGCATACTCTAAGCAATTATGTCTTATCAAAATAACATAGCCAAAGAAAGCTTATCCCTACAAAATCATATAGTTTCTTCAGATTCGTCACACAAAATGTTCATCATGCATAACCCCGATGACAAGCCGAGCAATTGGTTCATACTTTTTAACGCGCTTCAGCCTTTTCAACCCTCACTCAATACATGAGCGTAAGCCATGGATATAGCATTATGGGTGGAATAAAGTATAATGATGGGGGTTATGTGAGAAGAAAAAAAGGTAGAAAGTCTCACATTGACGCGGCTAATCAATAGGCTATGGAGATGCCCATCAATTGATGTCAATGCGAGGAGTAGGGATTGCCATGCAACGGATGCACTAGAGCTATAAATATATGAAAGCTCAACAAAAGAAACTAAGTGGGTGTGCATCCAACTTGCTTGCTCACGAAGACCTAGGGCATTTTGAGGAAGCCCATCATTGGAATATGCAAGCCAAGTTCTATAATGAAAAATTTCCACTAGTATATGAAAGTGATAACATAGGAGACTCTCTATTATGAAGATCACGGTGCTACTTTGAAGCACAAGTGTGGAAAAAGGATAGTAGCATTGTCTCTTCTCTCTTTTTCTCTCATTTTTTTGTTTGGCTTCTTTGGCCTCTCTTTTTTCATTGGCTTCTTTGGCCTCTCTTTTTTTTCATTGGCTTCTTTGGCCTCTTTTTTTTTATTTCCACACACGGGAAAATGCTCTAATAATGATGATCATCACACTTATATTTATTTGCAACTCAAGGATTACACAACTCGATACTTAGAACAAAATATGACTCTATAATAGAGCCTCCGGCAGTGTACAGGGATGTGCAATGAATCAAGAGTGACATGTATGAAAAGTTATGAATGGTGGCTTTGCCACAAATACGATGTCAACTACATGATCATGCAAGGCAATATGACAATGATGAAGCGTGTCATAATAAACGCAACGATGGAAAGTTGCATGGCAATGTATCTCGGAATGGCTATGGAAATGCCATAATAGGTAGGTATGCTGGCTGTTTTGAGGAAGGTAAATGGTGGGTTTATGGTACCGGCGAAAGTTGCGCGGTACTAGAGAGGCTAGCAATGGTGGAAGGGTGAGAGTGCGTATAATCCATGGACTCAACATTAGTCATAAAGAACTCACATACTTATTGCAAAAATCTACAAGTCATCAAAACCAAGCACTACACGCATGCTCCTAGGGGGATAGATTGGTAGGAAAATACCATCGCTCTTCCCCGACCGCCACTCATAAGGAAGACAATCAAAGAAACACCTCATTCTTCAAATTTGTTACACAACGGTTACAATACGTGCATGCTACGGGACTTGCAAACCTCAACAGAAGTATTTCTCAAATTCACAATTACTCAACTAGCATGACTCTAATATCACCACCTTCATATCTCAAAACAATCATCAAGCATCAAACTTCTCATAGTATTCAATGCACTTATATGAAAGTTTTTATTATACCCATCTTGGATGCCCATCATATTAGGACTAATTTTATAGCCAGAGCAAATTACCATGCTGTTCTAAAAGACTCTCAAAATAATATAAGTGAAGCATGAGAGTTCATCTATTTCTTCAAAATAAAACCATCACCGTTCTCTAAAAAGATATAAGTGAAGCACTAGAGCAAACGACAAACTACTCCAAAAGATATAAGTGAAGATCAATGAGTAGTCGAATAATTATGTAAATATGTGAAGACTCTCTAAGATTTAAGAATTCCAGATCTTGGTATTTTATTCAAAAAGCAAGCAAAACAAAAGAAAATAAAATGACGCTCCAAGGAAAACACATATCATGTGGTGAATAAAAATATAGCTCCAAGTAAAGTTACCGATGAACGAAGACGAAAGAGGGGATGCCATCCGGGGCATCCCCAAGCTTAGGCTCTTGTTGTGCTTGAATATTATCTTGGGGTGCCTTGGGAATCCCCAAGCTTAGGCTCTTGCCACTCCTTATTCCATAGTCCATCGAATCTTTACCCAAAACTTGAAAACTTCACAACACAAAACATAACAGAAAACTCGTAAGCTCCGTTAGTATAAGAAAATAAATCACCACTTAGGTACTATTGTGAACTCATTATAAATTCATATTGGTGTAATATCTACTGTATTCCAACTTCTCTATGGTTCATACCCTCCGATACTACTCATAGATTCATCAAAATAAGCAAACAACACACAGAAAACAGAATCTGTCAGAAACAGAACAGTCTGTAGTGATTTGTATCATTCGAATACTTCTGTAACTCCAAAAATTCTGAAATAAATTTGTGGACGTGAGGAATTTTTCTATTAATCTTCTGAAAAAATAATCAACTTAAAATCACTCTTCTTTAAAAAAATGACAGCTAATATCGTGAGCGCAAAGTTTCTGTTTTTTACAGCAAGATCGCAAAGACTTCACCCATGTCTTCCCAAAGGTTCTACTTGGCACAAACACTAATTAAAACATAAAACCACATCTAACCAGAGGCTAGATAGATTATTTATTACTAAACAGGAGCAAAAGGCAAAGAACAAAAATAAAATTGGGTTGCCTCCCAACAAGCGCTTACGTTTAACGCCCCTAGCTAGGCATGATGATTTCAATGATGCTCACATAAAAGATAAAAATTGAAACATAAAGAGAGCATCATGAAGAATATGACTAGCACATTTAAGTCTAAGCCACTTCCTATGCATAGGGATTTTGTGAGCAAACAATTTATGGGAACAAGAATCAACTAGCATAGGAAAGCAAAACAAGCATAACTTCAAGATTTTAAGCACATAGAGAGGAAACTTGATATTATTGCAATTCCTACAAGCATATATTCCTCCCTCATAATAATTTTCAGTAGCATCATGAATGAATTCAACAATATAACTATCAGATAAAGCATTCTTTTCATGATCTACAAGCATAGAAATTTTATTACTCTCCACATAAGCAAATTTCTTCTCATTCAGAATAGTGGGAATATCATAAAAAACTCGAATACTATAAATTGTTTTCACATTAAAAGAATAATGTTCAGAAAAAGGGTAATCATAATCATGACAAGTTTTGTAAGTATAATCATCACTACTTTTTATAACATAAGTATCATCACAATAATCATCATAAGTAGCAACTTTGTTCTCATCATAATTAATTGAAACCTCTTCCAAGATAGTGGACTCATTACTAAATAAAGTCATGACCTCTCCAAATCCACTTTTATAATTATCACAATAATATTCAACATCCTCCAAAATAGTGGGATCATTAGTTCCTAAAGTTGACACTCTTCCAAACCCACTTTCATCAATATAATCATCATAAATAGGAGGCATGCTATCATCATAATAAATTTGCTCAACAAAACTTGGGGGACAAAAAATATCATCTTCATTAAACATAGCATCCCCAAGCTTGGGACAAACATTAATTGCATCAAAAAAATTCTCAAACATCCCATTCTCATCAAACATAGCATCCCCAAGCTTGGGCCTTTTCATATCATATGCATAATCACTCTCATCATTAATAGTATGGATAGCACCAATAGTATAGCAATTATCATCATCACAATGAGTAATAGGAGCAACATCATTTGGGAGGGATAGCTTTTTACCTTTGCTTCTCCGTCTTTTCTTTTTCTTCTTCACATTATGTGTGGGTTTAATCCTCTTTTTGGAGCTCCTTATTAATGAGATTGGTTGAATAGAAAGCTCCTCCTCGTTACCTGATTCATCATAAGAAAGAATAGGAGGATATAGGGAAATCTCTTCCCTTTCATTAGTATTCTCTTCATCTTCTATTTGTTTTCTTGTCTTTATGTAATTGGCAATATAAGGATTCGCAATGCAATTCACCGCACAATACATATAAATTTCCTCTAGATCAAAATCAAGAACTGTCTCAAGGGCAAATTCTGGAATATCCTTAGTTATACGTTTCATTTCTTCATAACCCAGAAGCAAACTAAGTTCATTATGATGCGCAAGGGAAATCAAGTCATCACAATTTTTGGACACGATTCGATCATGAAACAATTTGCATTGGATATTTAAATGACCACGTTCATTGCAAAGTTCACAAGGATGGCTAAGAAAATTTAAATTTTCAGCACAAACATCTAGCCTTTCTTGCAACCATTTAGTTTCTAAATACTTATGCCTCTTGCAAAATCTATCTTCCCTTTTTGGTGTGTACTTGCAAACTCTATGTACTCCACAAAAGTTGACATGCTTATAAGAGACATTTTCATCATGTCTAGTGCAATCATCATTAGTACTATGGATATTCAAAGAGTCCATACTAACAACATTGCAATCATGATCATCATTCAAAGATTTAGTGCCAAACATTTTAATGCATTCTTCTTCTAGCACTTGGGCACAATTTTCCTTTCCATCATTTTCACGAAAGATATTAAAAAGATGAAGCATATGAGGCAACCTCAATTCCATTTTTTGTAGTTTTCCTTTATAGACTAAACTAGTGATAAAACAAGAAACAAAAAGATCTGATTGCAAGATATAAAGATATACCTTCAAGCACTAACCTCCGCGGAAATGACGCCAGAAAAGAGCTTGATGTCTACTCCACAACCTTCTTCTTGTAGATGTTGTTGGGCCTCCAAGTGCAGAGGTTTGTAGGACAGTAGCAAATTTCCCTCAAGTGGATGACCTAAGGTTTATCAATCCGTGGGAGGCGTAGGATGAAGATGGTCTCTCTCAAATAACCCTACAACCAAATAACAAAGAGTCTCTTGTGTCCCCAACACACCCAATACAATGGTAAATTGTATAGGTGCACTAGTTCGGCGAAGAGATGGTGATACAAGTGCAATATGGATGGTAGATATAGGTTTTTCGTAATCTGAAATATAAAAACAGCAAGGTAACTAATGATAAATGTGAGCACAAATGGTATTGCAATGCTTTGAAACAAGGCGTAGGGTTCTCACTAGCGCAAGTTCTCTCAACAATAATAACATAACTGGATCATATAACTATCCCTCAACATGCAACAAAGAGTCACTCCAAAGTCACATATAGAGGAGAACAAACGAAGAGATTATTGTAGGGTACGAAACCACCTCAAAGTTATCCTTTCTGATCGATCTATTCAAGAGTCCGTAGTAAAATAACACGAAGCTACTCTTTCCGTTCGATCTATCCTAGAGTTCGTACTAGAATAACACCTTAAGATACAAATCAACCAAAACCCTAATGTCACCTAGATACTCCAATGTCACCTCAAGTATCTGTGGGTATGATTATACGATATGCATCACACAATCTCAGATTCATCTATTCAACCAACACAAAGAACTTCAAGGAGTGCCCCAAAGTTTCTACCGGAGAGTCAAGACGAAAACGTGTGTCAACCCCTATGCATAAGTTCACAAGGTCACTGAACCCGCAAGTTGATCACCAAAACATACATCAAGTAGATCACGTGAATATCCCATTGTCACCACAGATAAGCACATTCAAGACATACATCAAGTGTTCTCAAATCCTTAAAGACTCAATCCGATAAGATAACTTCAAAGGGTAAACTCAATCCATTACAAGAGAGTAGAGGGGGAGAAACATCAGAAGATCCAACTATAATAGCAAAGCTCGCGGTACATCAAGATCGTGCCAAATAAAGAACACGAGAGAGAGAGAGAGATCAAACACATAGCTACTGGTACATACCCTCAGCCCCGAGGGTGAACTACTCCCTCCTCGTCATGGAGAGCGCCGGGATGATGAAGATGGCCACCGGTGATGGATCCCCCCTCCGGCAGGGTGCCGGAACAGGGTCCCGATTGGTTTTTGGTGGCTATAGAGGCTTGCGGCGGTGAAACTCCCGATCTAGGTTTCTTTCTGGGGGTTTCTGTATTTATAGGAATTTTTGGCGTCGGTCTCACATCAGAGGTGTCTCCGAGTCATCCACGAGATAGGGGGGCGCGCCCAGGGGGTAGGGCGCGCCCAGGGGGTAGGGCGCGCCCTCCACCCTCGTGGATGGCTCGGGACTCTTCTGGCCCAACTCTTTTACTCCGGGGGCTTATTTTGGTCCATAAAAAATCATCAAAAATTGGCACGCCAATTGGACTCTGTTTGGTATTCCTTTTCTGTAAAACTCAAAAACAAGGAAAAAACTGATACTGGCACTGGGCTCTAGGTTAATAGGTTAGTCCCAAAAATCATATAAAACAACATATAAATGCATATAAAACATCCAAGATGGATAATATAATAGCATGGAACAATAAAAAATTATAGATACGTTGGAGACGTATCATTTATCAATCCGTAGAAGGTGTAGGATGAAGTTGGTCTGTCTCAAACGACCCTGCAATCAAATACAAGAAATCTCTTGTGACCCCAACACACTCAATACAGCTGTCAATTGTATAGGTGCACTAGTTCGGCGAAGAGATGGTGATACAAGTGTAATATGGATGGTAGAAATAGTTTTTATAATCTGAACAAATAAAAACAGCAAGGTAGCAAGTAACAAAAGTGTGTACAAATAGTGTCTCAATGCTTAAAAACAAGTCCTATGTTTCATACTTTCACTAGTACAATCTCTCGACATCATTAACATAAAATAATCACATAATAATCCCTCATAGTGCGGCAAAGAATCACTTCAAAATATCTATTCCTATTGAACAAAGTAGAATGAAATAGTGTAGGTAGTAAACCACCTGAAAGTTGTGTTCAATCAATCTTATGAACCACCCCAAAGTGTCACGAATAGTTCTAGAGATCGTACTATGACAACACCATGTGATACGCATCAATCAACTCTAATGTCACCTAGATACCCCAATGTCACCATGAGTATTCGTGAGTGAGACATGCATCAAGAACTAGTGCAGAAAACGCTAGTGCCGGCGTTCTAAAAACCACGTTGTTGGCGTAAGAGGTCAACGCCACTAATATGGCGCCATTGTTAAAAAATACCGATGGCGTGCAGATCTACGCCATAGATATTTTACATACTGGTGGCGTGGTACTATTCACTCACGCCATCACTATGTCAAATAGCAATGGCGTGGCATGTTTTCACATGCTACCACGATACCTAGGCTATTAGTGAGGTGCACACTCACTCACACGTCAACACTAAAAATTTCTTAGAACAAAAAAATATGTTTGACATGATTACAAATTTCACTAAATACATACATACGTTTCGTCCATACATCCAGTTCATACATTTAGTATATGTACATTTGTAAGATCCACGGGTCCAGAAGCAATGTCGCGCGTAGAGGTTGTGGTCGTCGCTGCTGGAGCCTCGTGTTGATGTCGTCGTCATCGTCATCGCTACTGTTGCAACCCCGTGTCGATGCTCTATCATCATCTTCGCCGCAGCCACGTGTTGATGTCGTCGTCGCTGCCGCAACCCCGTGTCATTAATGAACTACATGACAAATAAAGAAATGCACATGAAGAAGTTAGCTCAAGCAGTACAAGAATAAACTAACTACATGAAGAAAACATAATTTGGAAACAAAACATCCAGAGGATGTCACATAATAGCAAAACTAGCCATCATGGAAAGTAAAGCAAGATAAGCAAATGGCACTCTATTCATGTTCAAGCTACTAGCAACAAACTGAGCAGTAAATGCAGCATTTTTTCTCATTGTTTATCTTCTTTGCTTCTAGATTCTACTCCTTCCGTTCCTAAATATAAGTATTTTTAGATAGGGATTTTTATTTCTATGCCCCTGGTTCCTTAGTTCTACTCATTCATCCCCACGCTCTTAACTTTTGCTCACTTTTCCCCACTTCCTTGCACGAAACCCTCAGAACTGGTCACAGTGGACGTTGCCGTCGGGTCAATGGCTTGACCGTTAACTCTGACGAGTGGGGCCGCATAGAGTGGAGTCCACATTTTGACCGTTACATGCTAACCAGTGGGGCCGCGAAACTGACACTCACTGTAACCTGAATCAGATCCAGTCGCTTCCGCGCAGCCCCCTCCGTTGCCATCGTGCCGCCTTTGCAGCAGTCGTGCCGCCTCCGCCGCATCTACCCTCTCTCCCCATCTAGGATTAGGAAGCGATGTCGGGGGGCACCCCGTCCGGCCCATCGACCGTGGAGATGATTGGGTCGAATCAGAGGCTGATAATTCATGGATTCCACCTGGGTAAGCATCGTTTTCCTCTCAAATTGATTAGAAGATCCGTAAATTAGGCTGTATTTGATCACCGTTGGCGTGAATCAGTGCAATTTATCTGAAAATTTTCAGTCTAACCGTGCCCTTTATCTTATTTCAATCGAATAGGGTTGATCCTGCACTTGCTTTTCGGCTGGCGGTTAGAATGGAAACTAGCAAGCTGCGTGGAACTAAACCGTGTATGATTTCTGGATTTTTCTATCCTAAAGTGGTAGAAACCAGCGTTTCGTTCACAGATTTCCGCGAGGCACTCTGTTGTGAGTATCCGTGGAGCCCTGCCGATATTGTTGAACTGAGATATTTCGACAGTACCAAGCAGAGATTTGTCACATTAACTTGTGATGAGCATCTGGGATTGCTATTTAGTTTGAATGCTGACAGCCGTTTTGGTAAAATCCATATCGGTGTGCTTCAGGCACGCAAACAAAGTATCCCGAAGGGTGTTTAGACATCATCTGTCTCTGCTAATAGCGAGCGTCCTCGCACTCCTTGTAGGTCGAGACCAAGTAAACCTAGTGGTTCTGAAAGCCACAACATGTCGGCTGCCGCTAATTCTGCCACTTCTCCTCTTCCTTCTGCACCTGATGTAGAAGTAGATGCGGAGCCTGAAGAGGAAGTGCCTCGACATGATGACGAGGATGAGATTCTATTCCCTGAACTGGTAGATAGAGTCAGTCAACATGCAGTGGAAGATGAATATCCAGAGGAGCCTAGCAGCTGTGCTAGATTTGATGACACTGACGATGAAGAGAGGGAGGAGAACATCGACTCCTTAGTTTTACAAGAATATGATGGTGAGGACATGCCAACAATTGAGTGGAACAGGGAGAATCCTGACCTTAATCCAGGAACCGTATTCGAATCGATGGTGGACTGTCGTAATGCAATGACTACATATTGCATTCTCACTGAAAACTCTTATGAGGTTGATAGGAGTGAGTAAGGAAGATTCACTGTTCATTGCCCTTATGATAGGTGTAGGTGGAGGTTGCATCCATCCATTATGCTAAAGAGCAAATTGATTCAGATATTACAACTGAATCTTTTTATCAGATTATTTATCCATTCTATATTCAGATCATGTGTACTGTTTCTTAATTGTATTTGACATCATTTTTCATTTTGTTTCAGATAAAAAGCAACCCACACGGGCACACTTGCCCACCTGGAGGGGGAGGGGGAAAGGACAAATCTAAGCTTGCAAAGACTAGGTGGGTGGCAGATGCAATCTTGGATTGGGTGAGGGAAACACCAACAATTGGTCCAACAACACTCCATGGGAAGCTATTTGAGAAGTACAAGATTAATATGCAGTACATGAGGATTTTCTATGCTAAGGAAAGGGCTCTTGATAGTATTAATGGTCCATGGAATGAGAGTTTTCAGTTGCTTTACACCTTCAAAGCTGAAGTGGAGACGGCTAGTCCAAGGAGTGTTGTAGAGATTGACAAGCATACAGTTAAGTACAAATTAAAAGGGAAGGCACTGGAGAAGGAGTGCTTCAGGAGGGCTTTTTTTGTTTCAAGGCTTGCTGGCTGGGGTTTCTGAATGGCTGTAGGCCCTATTTGGCTGTCGATGCAACTGCTTTGAATGGAAGATGGAGAGGCCAGCTAGCAGCAACTTCTGCAGTTGATGGACACAACTGGCTATTCCCAATTGCATTTGGTGTGTTGGAGGTAGAGTGTGAGGAGAGTTGGGTCTAGTTTCTGCAGCAGTTGCGCAACATTATAGGTACACCCTCAGGTTTAGTTATACACACAGATGCTTGCAAGGGTTTAGAAACTACAGTAGAAATTGTATTCCCTGGAGTGGAACATAGGGAATGTATGCGACACCTAGCATAAAATTTTAAAAAGAAATTCAAAGGCAAAGTTTATGATGAGAATCTATGGCCAGCATCATAAACATGCAGCTTGAGGAAGCATGAGCACCATTTGAGAGTGTTGTATGCTCATAATCCTTTGGTGAAGGAGTACATGGATGAACATCATGGAAAGCTGTGGTCAAGAAGCAAATTCAATGAAATCTGCAAAGTAGACTATGTGACCAATAACCTCGCTGAGTGTTTCAATGCAAAGTTCAAGTTAGTGAAAGGGCTTTTGTTGTGGCAAGCATTTGGTAAGATCAGGCAGATGATCATGGTAAAGATGGCTCTTTGTAAAAGAATTGCAGAAACACAATATGTTGGCCATCTTATGCTCCCATCTCTGATTAAGGCATTGCATGCCAAGGCAAGAGGACTAAGGATGAAATGCATTCGACCGTCGACATACGAGGCTGAGGTGACATACACCGACAGTAAAAATAGGGAATGGAGATATCCAGTGAACCTTGCAACCAATGAATGCAGTTGTAGGCAATGGCAGATCCGCGGGAAGTTGTGCATACATGCCCTACATCTCATGACTGTTATTGGAGGTGAAGATGGTGAAGTTGATCAGTATTGCTCTGAATATTTCTCTGTTGTCAAATTTAGGGCTGCTTATGCTGAAAATGTGCCTGCACTCTTGGGAAAAGACCAATGGAACATAGTAGACCCAGGGTTCAAACTCCATTCTCCTGTGCTGACTAGACCACCAGGAAGACCAAGGAAAAACAGGATAAGAGCTGGTGAAGAGGGTCGCGTAAAAAAACAGCATAAGTGCAAAAGATGTGGTATCCTAGGGCATATTGCTAGGCGTTGTACCAATCCAGTTGATGCATCATTTGGAGAAGAGGAACAATGGGCAGTAGCAAATGCAGAGGAGAATGCAGTAGCAGAGGAGAATGCAACAAGTTTAGAGGAGAATGCAGCAGCAGAGGAGAATGTACCAAGTTTAGAGAATGAAGCAACTGAAGTAGCAGCTTGGTATGTGTGCAATCTTTCCATTTTTTTGCATTTGTTCCCTTTTTTATCGATGGCTAAGCTGATTTCTGTTTGACCCAGCTCTAGGATAATTAGAGGCACAAGACAGAAAAGACCTAGAGAGGAAGAAACTTCAGTTGAACCATCATCTGATGCGGAATTTGAAACCATTGGTTATGAAGGTTTTGAAGCTATAAGAGAGGAGCAAGTTATTTTGTCTGAAGTTCCTTTAAAGATTAGTGAACCCATAGATGACCGTCAACAGGTCATCACTTGCTCGACCAGCCAAAGCTCAACAAAACCGCCACCACCAGAAGTGAAGATCAGAAGCAGCAAGACAAAGCTTTCAAAAGCACAAAATATCCCAGCCAGGGAAACCAGAAGCAAGAAGGTTAACCCATCCTGGAACACAAGGAGCAAGGCAAAGATTTGAATTTGAACTTGAATGCAAGTCACAAACTTTGAACCTTAAGGATTTGTAATAAGGATTCTGTCATCAATTTGAAATACTATGAAAACTTGTAAGGTGTAATAATTCTATTTGTAAACTTTGAATTTGAACTACTGAGGCAAACTTTGAATTTTAGGCAAACTTTGAATTTGAACCAACACTTGAAGTCCATTCCCCTGTGGTGTGAGTTGCACAGTTTGCTGAACTATTATAAACGTTAGGTGATCAATCCAATCTCTTTTGCGTGGTAAAACTTGTAGTCATGAGAAATGTGCTCCAAATGAGCTCCCAAGCTAGGGTAAACAACCCCATTTGTAATCGAGTTTTTTTGGACCTACTCTAAATGAGCCAAATATTTTTTATTAACACCAATTCAATCTATATAGTGTAGATTCGAAGAATCACTATTTATTGAATTAATCTTTCTATTTTTACATTTTTACGAAAAAATATACTTTAATAGAAAAACCATTAAAACACGTTTACCATATGAAAATGGAAAACTAAGTTCAGATCCTTCTTATTCACTTTGAAATCAAGCTTTGGTGATTTTTTGAATTTTTTTTTAATTTTCAAAAACCGAAGGGAAACCCTACCTCCTCTCCTCAGTCTCTATTAAACGTTGTACGTGATAGCTCATATGTGTGAAGGTTTTTTCATGAAAATGTCCATAGACAAAGTTTATGATTTTTGGTTGGTAACATGTCACACAAGACAACATTGTGCATAGGTTTTATATTTTTTTGATTTTTTAATTAATGGTGCTCATTTGACCTCGATCGTGCTAGCCAGATTTTTTTCTGTAAATGCACGTATACCAAGTTTAGTATTTTTCCTCGTTAGTGTGTCCTATAAAACGACGAACGGCGAAGGTTCATATTTTTTTTATTTTTTTAAATTAGTTATGCTCGGTCAAAGCCTTTGAAACCCCGTTGACCAGCTCAAAACCCCTCTAAACCCTGCGGGGTTTCGCCTAACCCTAGCTCCGAATGTCAGCCGTCCGATCATACCCTAGCGCCAAGCGACAAACCTCAGATGTGGTCTTCTAGAAGGAATTCCTAGGGCAGGCTGCGTGCAAGCTCCGTGCCGTTGGATCACATGGACGGCTCCGCATCATTGGATCGTGGGGCAATCCGCGAGACTTGTTGGCTGTGCCTCCTCTTTCTTCTGGTGCTTATTCTGCAGCGACGAGAGGAGCCACTCCTCCTCTGCTTCTTCTTCTCCGGCGACTTTGGGCGATATGTCGAGCTCCACTTCAGCCTCCCGCCCCTCATGGACCCGTATGGTCCACTTCCCATGGAGCGATGTCCTGACTGCCGACGCAGCGCGCCACTGATATGGTTGACTTCGAAGGAGGTCAAGAATGGCAACTATGGGCGCGAGTTCGTGAAATGTGAGAGCAAGCCAGAGGGGCAGGTTAGATCTCATGATTTTTCTCTTATTTCTTTTTCTATTTGCTTTTAATTCTTTTTTGATCTGGGATTTAGGGTTCATGTTTTCGTTTCGGATCGTGAAGAAATGCACACACTTTGAATGGCTGGATGGCTACATTAAGCGGATTCAATTCAATGGGGCCCCAATCCCGGAGCTCAATCTGCCATCAGCACCAACGAATTTGGTCTCTGAAAGTGCTGCTCTGACAGTTGGGGATGCGGATCTGAAGGGGGAAATAAAGAAGATGAACAAGAACTTGAAGCAGATGATTCAATTAAACAAGCAGGCGAATCTGATAGCTTTAGGATTTTATACCTTTATTTTTGTGTAGTTGCTCTAGGATTTGCTTACTTGCTGGTCATCACTCGTTAGAGATGTTAGTAGTGTGGTGTCATGTGCTCTAGGATTTGGTTAAATTTGTGGATTGCTCTACGGTTTGCTTAAATTTGTGTATCATGTGCTCTATGCTCTGTGTTGCTTAATTTGTGGATCATGTGCTCTATGCTCCGTGTTGCTTAATTTGTGGATCATGTCAGTTTCGCCAGTTTTGTACACTTTCAGTTTCTTCAGTTTCGTCAGACAAAACCGACCACAGAAAAGAACGTAGTTCTAGGGCCCAAATTGAACCTAAGCTCTGGTTGGGCCGTCTCATTGCGTTGAGTGTCGAAGGCCCACAAAGATAAAAGAGGCCTAGAAAATAGTGCACGCGCCGGCTCTTTTTTTCCTTGATTATTGCCATGGTAAATCCTTTTATTGTTGGACTTGCCCATGTCAGATTTATTTGTACATATCATGGAATTTTCCTTCTGTATATAGCCTACGACACAACACTTTGATTTTTTGACATGCGGGTATTACAAACATGTTTTTGTTGCAATAAAAATAGTGTATACACGATTTTTTGTTTTTGTTATTAAGAGCATGTCAGACTTAATTATGTAGATCATGATATGCATTTGAAACCACGTCTAAAATAAAGTCCGGTGGCACCATTAGACACCATATCCATCTAGAGAGCATGTCTAGGACTCGGCTACGGCGCCATATTCATCTACCGATATCTCACGTAGCAAGCATACATCGATAACATAGAAAGTAGCAACCATAGCATACTTCTTACATAAAACATAGGGTGCCCTAAACCATAGCATAGGCCACAAACTATTCAAAAACTAGCTTGTTTTTGTTCATATAATATACGGAATAGGGCCACCAACAATTCAAAAAAATTAGCTTTTCTTCTTCTTTACAACATCAACATGGCTCATTTTTCTAGCCTTAGTTTCCTTTTTGACACTTCAACTAGTCCATTATCCGCGCGTGCGAAAACTTGACCCTACTCTAAATGGGCCATTTAAACTTGACCTACACAAGTACACACCATGAATATAACAAGACGAATGGGCTACCCTCCAACCATTTTTACAAGGCTAACCCCAAAACTTGCTAGTTTTCATTGAGCGATACCCTTTCATTGATTGATTTAGCAGAAGGGCTCGCGTACGGCACCATATCCATCTAGCGATATCTCATGTCAAATAAGATAGAAATAGCAAGCAAAACATAGATAACCAATGACATATCAAATAAGGGTAGCAAGCATAACATAGTTCTTAGGGGATAACACGACAGAGATAACAAGTTCACGGTACAACCAATGACATAACTAAGATAGAAATATATAACAGATAAAAAGCCCTAACACCCTAGGGCAAGACAAGCTCATGAGACTGGGCCTTCACCACCATCTTCACTGTGCCTCCTCTTCACTGCTCCTCCTCTCCATGCCGTCCTCGCCGATGTAGTAGGGGAGGCTGTGCATACCGTCGTGGGTGGGGAAGATGCAGTCGAAGTTTGTGAAGATGTTGTGGGTTGTGAATGCGATGAATTCGCATCCACACCAAAACACCTTGCCGAGGAGGTAGTACACATCAAATCTGTTGGTGAAGGTGACGGTGAGCCCTATCGGCAGGGTCCTGGAGTTTGGACGCACTTCCTCCAGTCGGAACATCACCGGCGAGCCCGCCGGGAGGTGGGCAAAGCCCGCACCAAGGAACCACTGGGCAAATCCCCTTGCACCCCTCCAGCGTGAGAACGCCCACACGCGGAGCATCCTCTCCACGACGACGCCGGCCGGATACCGTCTCTCCGGCACGGTCGGTGGGAGCTGGAAGGTGGGGCCGTTGTACTGCATCCTCGCCTCACTTTGAGAATGCTCTGGGTTTGGGTGAAGAAGAGAAGGGGGCGGCGCAAATGGATGTGTGGAGAATAGGTGGAGGGGTGGTGGTTTAAATAGGGAAAGGGGAAGGGAAGGGGAGTGGCACCGGCCGCTCTTACGTTCAAACGAGCCGCGTCGATCGATCGACATGGCACTTTAATTGCCAACAGGTTTTAAGTGCCACATTGAATAGATGCGAGTGGATCGAAAAGTGTGAAACAATGATGTACATCGAGGAGACACGCGTGGGAGATGAGACGAACCAGCACTGGTACAACGACGTGCTAAACAAACAGTTTTCAACCCCTTTCCGCGACGGCATTTGGAACCTTCGCCAAGTGAGTGTGGACGATAGGGGGGGCGGTCCTTCCCACACGACCCAGAAATCATCGGGGATAGGCCCTCCTGGGACCCAGGATGGGGCCGTGTGCGATCGGGCGAGGCATCGAAACCCAATCATTTCCGTAGGTATGTACATCCCACACGGTGAATCCCAAAAATCATTTCTGTAGGTATGTACATCCCACACGGTGAATCCCAGAAATCATTTCCGTAGGTATGTACATCCCACACGGTGAATCCCAGAAATCATTTCTGTAGGTATGTACATCCCACACGGTGAATCCCAAAAAATCATTTCCGTAGGTATGTACATCCCACACAGTTCTTTGTGTGGAAATGTTTGTGCAAGGTGGCCAAACACAAACAGTTCGCTGCCGGAAGCCGTGTGTGATTGTTAGTTGATCGAACACGCCTACTTTCTAGAAACCGTGCGGGTTGTTTGAGTTCATCGCCCACGGTGATGTCTGAGTAACTGTTTGCAATAGAAAACCCCAATAAGCAGGGTAATTAGCCTATTATTGATAATCCATGTACTAATCAAACTGATATTTCTTATAAAACACGCCAGATATTTCATATCCGTATAAAAGCAACTAGGATTTCATAATCAAATTACATCAGATAGCTTCGGCACTCAGTTACGCCATTACACAACAGCACCAAGTTTCACATGCAACATCAAAAACCTTTGGAAAGTAGGATCATACACGGTAAATAGATAGATGAATCTCATATGGGAAACTGCAGAAGCGGAAGGCAAATATTGAGCCTTCCGTGATGTTGAATGTCCTTGCAACTTTAGGCCAGTGGCTATGGATAATTGCCCGCTCAACTTTCGTCCTCTTCAGCAAGACTTCAATATTGTACCGTGGTGTTGAATGAATACCTTCCTCGCCTCTTGACCATGCAGGTGGTTTGAGAGGTAATCATCGGTGAACTGCTTTGAAAGTACTGAAAACAAAGCTATGCATAAATCGCTGTTGTAAATTTTGAAATGGCGCAAGGGGTAAAAACAAGGTAAAAGAGTTGGTACCATCCTATAGTTGACTGATGTCTTCTTCATTGTGCAAACAAAGATCTTGCTGTGATTCGTCGCAAGTTTTTTCATCCTAACAATCTTCCTGAGTTTCTTGACTTGACTGATATTCATGGACATCTCATTTCCCCATCTGCAAAATGGGTCGAACAGTGGGTCTAAGCCTCTGACAGCAGAACCTACATGTGCAAGACCAAATTGTAAGAAACCTAAATATTAGAATGATTCCTGCAACTACACAATAATGTGCTATTAGCCAAAGGACCCTGCTTGAACAAACCTCGATTGTAAACCGCAGTGTCTCCCATTGTTTCCCTGCAACACACATAAGGAAGATCTTGATCAGGTTAACTGAGAGTTGCCATAATATCAGTAGAATATGTATTGAGTACAACCAAATTCGATTGGTGTCACATGCATAACAATACAAAATTGTACCCACAGCAAATGAAAATCAAATTGCAGAACTGAACCAAACAGTTAAATGGACAGCAGACCAAATGAACCAAAATAGTTAACTGAGCACGACATTGCAGAATAGAAACATGTATGAGAAGATAAGACAGTTAACAAAACAAAGAATGCTTGAGAACAGTACTACGAAATGTAGCAATTGTTGGACCAAAGTGTTAATTGAACATTACATTTCAGAGGACCAAACTTTTAACTGAACATCAGATTGCATATTAACATTACAAAGGACAAATCACTAGAAGGCATTGGCGGTGGCCTCGAGAAAACATCACGAATTGTATTTTAAAGTAGACAACCGCGTGGCGGTGTCGATGGTGGCCTCGAAGACGAGGTGCTCCTCCAAGATCTGGCAATCGACACGCATGGCAGCCATAGCGACCTCGTTCGCGCGTGCGGCCGCATGCTACTGAGCTCCACGTTATACTGCGTGCAAAATGGCTGTGGGCGGCGCTTAATTGGAGTAGGGGGCAGTGATTTCGGTGGAATGTGTCGCTCTGTCGGTCGGGGCATGTGGGACAGGAAAGGAGGAGGATGGTGTGGGTGGGGTGTGGATTACCTGACCATATCGACGAGGCTGCGCAGCAAGAAGAAGGGTGAGCCGAGAGGAGGCCGCGTAGCAAGAAGAAGGGTCGCCGGCGAGGAGGCGGCGCTGCAAGAAGAAGGGTCGCCGGCGAGGAGGCGGCGCTGCAAGAAGAAGGGTCGCCGGCGAGGAGGCGTCGCTGCAAGAAAAAGGGTAGCCGGTGAGGAGGTGGCGCTGCAAGAAGAAGGGTAGCTGGCGAGGAGGCGGCGCTGCAAGAAGAAGGGTCGCCGGCGAGGAGGCTGAGCTGCCAGTAAGCAACAGTGAAGGTTTGAACTTGGAAAGCAAGGAGGAACAGTGGAAATGTGGCTTTTGCTAGGAGGAAGGGGGCGGGGAGATAGATATTTCTGCGGTGGCAAAAAAAATTCGCTCGGTGCCGCGAGAAACTGGCGCGCAAGTGTGGTTCAAGCGGGGGCGGTGGACTATAGACGACGAAGCTTCCTGCGTAAGCCAGACAAGACGGTGCGCCAAGATATTTTATATCGCATCCCACACGATTCTTTCTAGTAAACTGTTTGTGGTATACCTGATTTTTTCATTATGTTTTTAAAGACAAAATGGTGTTACGGAGGGAAAGTGTAGCGATCCGACCTCAAACTGTCAAATCTCTGTGCATAAGTGTCATCCCTGGATCGGTAATGCCGACACACACAGTACTTGAAGGATTTATAACAGAGTGCAATCACACACTTATTACATCGAATGTCTCAAAAGAGAACTTATTACAATAATATGTCTCAAGGCCATCTAAATAAGATAACTGCGGAAGCATCGAAGGTAAATGAGTCCATCAACTCCAACGGCATAGCTGAGTGCACGACAACGACCTAGCGCACCTTACTCTTCGTCTGAAAAGTCTGCAACATAATACGTTGCAACCCGAAACGGGTCAGCACATGGAATATGCTGGCAAAATAACACTGTAGTGCAATGAACAAGGTAAATGCTATCACTACATGCATATATGGCTCGTGCAGGCTCTATGGTTATCTTGTTTTGCGAAAAGCCAATTTTTCCCTACTACAAAGGAATAAATTTTATTTATCTACAAAGTTTGATGAAAACATTGAGAATGGAAATCCCATCTCAATCCCAAATTAATAATCAATAACCCAACAAATTAATTAAGAGTGATGAGATCATCATAAGAATTCAAGAACCAGATACTCAAGATGTCCATAACCGGGGACACGGCTAACCATGATTAGTTTGTACACTCTACAGAGGTTTGCGCACTTTTCCCCAGAAGACTCGATCTCCTCCGTTGGATTTCTCGCACCACATGATGTTTGAGAAACGGATGACCGAGACACAGTCTTTCAGAAGCATTAACTCTTCCGAAGGGTAAACCGTACCACCTACATCCCCTACATATGCTAGTTTACCACTGAAAGAGGTCACACAACATACTCAACTATGCCAGAGCCCATAATGGCTTGTGGCTGCACACGGAAGTTTCTAGCATGAAAAATCTTATGATCCCTTTGAGCCTGGGTGGCGAACCATAGGATGATCACATGGATTCCCCGGGATCTCCTTGGACAACACTGGATTCCCCAGGTGCCCACAAACAACCCACCGAAATGTGTTATAAAGTAGCCACCTTAAATAAACCCTTAGTTCATAATAATACTCACAACTGTCATGAATCACTCGAACCAATCCATGTCTACGAGCATAGCATAGCAATATAAGCATAACGTAGAAGTAACTCCCAGGGTTTGAATAAAAAGGGCAATATGTACTACCTAAACTACTACTTCCCAATACCAGCATGTTATCAATCCTACTCATGCAATGTTTGAGGGTTGAAACTAATGCATAAAAACTGGGTAATAAAGGAATATGATCAAAGTGTTACTTGCCTTGCTGACGATCTGCAAACCCTAGTGACTCATAATAGCACGCTTCGCACTCCGGAAATTCTATCCAAACAAACAATAGCATACATAATCACTCAAGCATAGATTCAAGGGTAAAACTCAGATGAGAAAGTCCAAAATGAAAGCTCAACTGAAGTGCTTCGATTTGCAAAAAGAATCAATCGAATCGGAGCTACGGAACTGAAACTACGATCAAAAGAAGTTCGAAATCAAATCTGCTTGAAACCAAATTTTAATTTTTCAAAACCATGTTCAAGTTGGTTAACTGGGAAGAAGGGTTCGAGACGAAGATTTTGGCGTTGGTTTCACTGGATTTGGACGAACGGTTAAAAAGTTACGAGAGTTTGAAGATCAGGGGCTAATCTGCGATAAAAATAATTGCGGATAGGTCCTGCCAAAAATAAAATAAAAAGAAAAGACTAACGTACGAAAGTTCGCTAACAGACCCAAACGAACGAACGAGTTCGCTAGCGAAGACGTTCGAGTGAACGTTCGCTAACTAGATCAGATCGGAAAAACCGAGAAAAACCCTAACTCTAATATTAAAACCGATCTAGATCTAAAACCGAAAAAACGGCGGCGGCGGCGGCGGTTTTTACCGGTTCCTCAAAAAAACCGGCGGCGGCGGCGCGGCAACAGCGTGGCGGTGGGGCTGCGGCGGCGTCGGCGAGCAGCAGCGGCGGCGCTAGCGGCGGTGCTGCGGGCTGCGACGGCGGGGCTGGGTGGAGGAGAGGAGGCGGCGGCGGCGGGGTATATAAAGGCCTCGGGGGGGCCTTTGGCTCGGGGAAGGGGCGGCGGCGGTGGAGTCTGAGCCGGACTCCTGTTGGAGTCCGCCGGCGGCACGGAGGCGCGGCGCGGGGAGGCGGTGGCGCGGGCAAGCCGGCCTGCTCGGCTGGGCCTTTGGCCCAGTCGGGCGGGATTTTTTTTAAATAAATTCCGCTGAAAAACAAAATCATAATAAAATATAAAAAAAATCTAAAAATGCCAAAAACAATTTTCACCGTCTAAATAAAATATTTAGAATAAGGTGAACATTTTTCTGGCCTAAAAATGCAATTTTGAAAAATGCATACTTTTCTAATTCAAATAAAATCTCGAATAAAATCCAAATAAAATATTTATTTGATTTAAAAAAATTTCCTCTAGTATTTCTCTCTTTTTTAAGAAGTCATATTATCTTCTCTCTTTTATTTTGATATTTGAAATATTCGGAGAGAAAAATATTAAAACCAAAATAACCCTCTTTTCAAATTTGAGAAAGTTCCAATATGAAAATAATGAAATCCCCAACTCTCTCTGGGGGTCCTTGAGTTGCTTAAGATTTCAAGGATCAAAACCAAATTACAAATAAAATATGATATGCATATGATGACCTATGTATAACATCCAAATTGAAAATTGGGATGTTACATGGTGTTTGAATTGCTAGAACATTTACGTACAGTGAACATGCAACTAGTACATGAGTGTCGTGTCTAAATTTGAAATTATTCCGGTTTCGTTTGGCATTTTTATGCATTAATTGAGTTTCTGGGCATTTAATGTGAATAATTCAAATTTGAACTACAAGCACATGCTCCAATGCACCAAAGTTTGTTGAAAAATCATATGTGTGTCTTTGGGTGAATTTATAGGTCCCATGCAAGAAATGGGAATGAAATTCAAACATCTGGGCGTCGTGGCTCGTCCGGAATGATTGAGAAACTTGGTTTTTTAATTCCTGTAAATCCAAAACATGGCTGAAAATCATGAACTTGGCATGGTGTCATGACATGGCACCAACATGTTTGAGTAAATTTTTTGGCCGAATTAGGACAAGCTTTGGTGTAAGCTTCTTGCAAACCGGAGCTTCTGTCAAGAAGGCTCGTGGTTCCGAGAGGAAACGTACCACCTCCGTGTGTGAAACGACATACGTACACTACCTTCTCACGCCTTAATTTTGTACACTGGCAGATTAGACCAAATAGAAGTATCGTGCTAAATTTCGGAATTATTTCGGGTTCGTTTGGCATTTTTATGCATTAATTGAGTTTCTAGGTATTTAATGCGCATAATTCAAATTTGAACTACAAGCACAGGCTCCAGTGCACCAAAGTTGTTTGAAAAATCACATGTGTGTCCTTTGGTGAATTTATAGGTCCCATACAAGAGATGGGAATGAAATTCAAACATCTGGGCGTCGTGGCTTACCTGGAAAGATTGAGAAATTTGGTTTTTTAATTCCTGTAAATCCAAAACACCTGAAAATCATGAAACTTGGCATGGTGTCATGACATGGCACCAACATGCTGCGGTAATTTTTTTGGCCGAACTGGGACAAGTTTTGGTGTAAGCTTCTTGCAAACCGGAGCTTCCCTCAAGAAGGCTCATGGTTCCGAGAGGGAACGTGTCACCTCCGTGTGCGAAACGAGATACGTATACTGCCTTCTCCTGTCTTAATTTTTTTACACACGCAGATTAGACGAAATAGAAGTATCGTGCTAAAATTTTGGAATTATTTCGGGTTCGTTTGGCATTTTTATGCATTAATTGAGTTTCTAGACATTTAATGTGCATAATTTAAATTTGAACTACAAGCACATGCTCCAGTGCACCAAAGTTGTTTGAAAAACCACATGTGTGTCCTTGGGTGAATTTATAGGTCCCGTGCAAGAGATGGGAATGAAATTCAAACATCTGGGCGCCGTGGCTCGGACGGAAAGATTGAGAAACTTGGTTTTTTAATTCCTGTAAATCCAAAACACGCTTGAAAATCATGAAACTTGGCATGGTGTCATGACATGGCACCAACATGCTGCGGTAATTTTTTTGGCCGAATTGGGACAAGCTTCGGTGTAAGCTTCTTGCAAACCGAAGCTTCCCTCAAGAAGGCTCGTGGTTCCGAGAGAGAACATGTCACCTCCGTGTGCGAAACGAGATATGTATACTGCCTTCTCCCGCCTTAATTTTTTTACACAGGCAGATTAGACCAAATAGAAGTATAGTGCTAAATATTGGAATTATTCCGGGTTCGTTTGGCATTTTTATGCAATAATTGAGTTTCTGCGCATTTAATGTGCATAATTCAAATTTGAACTACAAGCACATGCTCCAGTGCACCAAAGTTGTTTGAAAAATCACATGTGTGTCCTTGGGTGAATTTATAGGTCCCATGCAAGAGATGGGAATGAAATTCAAACATCTGGGCGTCGTGGCTCGGCCGGAAAGATTGAGAAACTTGGTTTTTTAATTCCTGTAAATCAAAAACACGCCTGAAAATCATGAAACTTGGCATGGTGTCATGACATGGCACCAACATGCTGTGGTAATTTTTTTGGCCGAATTGGGACAAGCTTTGGTGTAAGCTTCTTGCAAACCGGAGCTTCCGTCAAGATGGCTCGTGGTTTCGAGAGGGACCGTGCCACCTCCATGTGTGAAATGACATACGTGCACTGCCTGTTCCCGCCTTAATTTTTTACACACGTAGATTAGACCAAATATAAGTATCTTGCTAAATTTTGGTATTATTCCGGGTTCGTTTGGCTTTTTTATACATTAATTGAGTTTCTGCGCATTTAATGTGCATAATTCAAATTTGAACTACAAGCACAGGCTCCAGTGCACCAAAGTTGTTTGAAAAACCACATGTGTGTCCTTGGGTGAATTTCTAGGTCCTATGCAAGAGATGGGAATGAAATTAAAACATCTGGGCACGTGGCTCGGCTGAAAAGATTGAGAAACTTTGTTTTTTAATTCCTGTAAATCCAAAACACGCCTGAAAATCATGAAACTTGGCATGGTGTCATGACATGGCACCTACATGTTTGAGTAAATTTTTTGGCCGAATTAGGACAAGCTTTGGTGTAAGCTTCTTACAAACCGGAGCTTCCGTCAAGAAGGCTCGTGGTTCCGAGAGGGAACGTACCACCTCCGTGTGCGAAACGACATACGTACACTGCCTTCTCCCTCCTTAATTTTTTTACACTGGCAGATTAGACCAAATAGAAGTATCGTGCTAAATTTTGCAATTATTTCGGGTTTGTTTGGCATTTTTATGCATTAGTTGAGTTTCTGGGCATTTAATGTGCATAATTCAAATTTGAACTACAAGCACAGGCTCCAGTGCACCAAAGTTGTTTGAAAAATCACATGTGTGTCCTTGGGTGAATTTATAGGTCCCATACAAGAGATGGGAATGAAATTCAAACATCTGGGCGTCGTGGCTTGCCCGGAAAGATTGAGAAACTTGGTTTTTTAATTCCTGTAAATCCAAAACACGCCTGAAAATCATGAAACTTGGCATGGTGTCATGACATGGCACCAACATGCTGCGGTAATTTTTTTTGCCGAATTGGGACAAGCTTTGGTGTAAGCTTCTTGCAAACCGGAGCTTCCCTCAAGAAGGCTCGTGGTTCCGAGAGGGAACGTGTCACCTCTGTGTGCGAAACGAGATACGTATACTGCCTTCTCCTGCCTTAATTTTTTTACACACACAGATTAGACTAAATAGAAGTATCGTGCTAAATTTTGGAATTATTTCGGGTTCGTTTGGCATTTTTATGCATTAATTGAGTTTCTGGGCATTTAATGTGAATAATTCAAATTTGAACTACAAGCACATACTCCAGTGCACCAAAGTTGTTTGAAAAATCAAATGTGTGTCCTTGGGTGAATTTATAGGTCCCATGCAAGCGATGGGAATGAAATTCAAACATCTCGGCGTCGTGGCTCGACTGGAAAGATTTAGAAACTTGGTTTTTTAATTCCTGTAAATCCAAAACACGCCTGAAAATCATGAAACTTGGCATGGTGTCTTGACATGGCACCAACATGCTGCGATAATTTTTTTGGCCGAATTGGGAGAAGCTTTGGTGTAAGCTTCTTGCAAATCGGAGCTTCCCTCAAGAAGGCTCGTGGTTCCGAGAGAGAACGTGTCACCTCCGTGTGGGAAACGAGATACGTATACTGCCATCTCCCGCCTTAATTTTTTTACACAGGCAAATTAGACCAAATAGAAGCATCGTGCTAAATTTTGGAATTATTCCGGGTTCGTTTAGCATTTTATGCATTAATTGAGTTTCTGGGCATTTAATGTGCGTAATTCAAATTTGAACTACAAGCACATGCTCCAGTGCACCAAAGTTGTTTGAAAAATCACATGTGTGTCCTTGGGTGAATTTATAGGTCCCATGCAAGAGATGGGAATGAAATTCAAACATCTGGGCGTCGTGGCTCGGCCGGAAAGATTGAGAAACTTGGTTTTTTAATTCCTGTAAATCAAAAACACGCCTGAAAATCATGAAACTTGGCATGGTGTCATGACATGGCACCAATATGCTGCGGTAATTTTTTTGGCCGAACTGGGACAAGCTTTGGTGTAAGCTTCTTGCAAACTGAAGCTTCCGTCAAGAAGGCTCATGGTTCCGAGAGGGAACGTGCCACCTCCGTGTGTGAAACGACATACGTACACTGCCTTCTCCCATCTTAATTTTTTTACATAGGCAGATTAGACCAAATATAAGTATCGTGCTAAATTTTAGAATTATTCCGGGTTCGTTTGGCTTTTTATACAGTAATTGAGTTTCTGCGCATTTAATGTGCATAATTCAAATTTGAACTACAAGCACAGGCTGCAGTGCACCAAAGTTGTTTGAAAAACCACATGTGTGTCCTTGGGTGAATTTCTAGGTCCTATGCAAGAGATGGGAATGAAATTCAAACATCTGGGCATCGTGGCTCGGCCAGAAAGACTGAGAAACTTGGTTTTTTTAATTCCTGTAAATCCAAAACACGCCTGAAAATCATGAAACTTGGCATGGTGTCATGACATGGCACCAACATGCTGTGGTAATTTTTCTGTCCGATTTGCCAAGGCGCACACATTAACATTCAACAAAGTCATTTTGGAATAAGTGCTGTCACATTACAAATCGGAAACACAAGTATTATTGAAACCGTGGGCGTTCTACTTACCAATTACGTGGCGCCACGCGTCCCTTTTTTTATTGGCTAGGAGGTGTCGTGCGGGGTAGCTATTTGAGTACGGGAGGCGTGCGATCAGACTCCTACGCGTGCTCATCAAGAGGAGAGCCCTTTGACCGCTACCCGCCGCGCACCTCCCTCCCAACGTCCCCATTAATGGCGCCCGAGCACCTGTTCTACGGCGTGGCTATATGTCTTACTGGACTAAGATTTAAGAGAGAAAAATAAAAATCTGAAAAGAAAGTTTTGCACAGATCTCGATGTAAGATGCGATAGACCTATATTGCATTGACTACGACTTATAGCAAGCATGATGAATATAAGGACCACGACAGTGGATAATAATTGTCTTACATATTTAGGAACATAATTAAAAAAAGCCACATGCGGCAACGCCCGAAATACACAAGGGCAAAAGAAGAAGGAAGACAACGATCAGGCTCGCTGATCTCTACTTTGTTGATGCGTTGCTGCAGGCCGCGGGAACTAGTCTCCGCGGCGAGCGGCGATGAGCTCTTTCTTGTCCTCAGGATGCTGCTTGAGAGCATCCACAGATTCCTCCACCAGCCTTCTGCGCTTGATGCGCAGCATGGCATTCTCGTCCATAAGTTTCTCGACGATGACGTCGGTCCTCTTCAACAAGGAAGTGGTCTGCTCCTGCTGCCCCGCACTTCCGACGATCTTCACCCTCAGCTGGTTACGCTCTGCCTGGAGCTTCGCATTGCTCTCATTTAGTTGCCGGATGACGCCGGTAGACTGTTCAAACAAGGATTTCAGGTCATCCTGCAACCTCGCCCACCTGGAGATCTAATCCATCTGCCTAAGGACGAGGGCACGCATGCGCCTGTAAGAGTCCTCGCCTGCCCGCGAGACATTTTCCCAGGCCGCCGCGGCGCGGGAGGACATCTCTGCTGCATTCGCGGCGCGGCGGGACATCTTTTCTGCTTCCGCGGCGCAGCCGGACCTTTCTGCTTCATCGACGGCGCGGCGGGACCTCCGTGATGCTTCGGCGGCGCGGCGGGACCTCTCTGCTGCTACGGCCGCGGGGCGGGACATGTTGGCTGCTTTCGCGGCGAGGCGGGACATCCCTAGTGCTTCTGCTTCCAGGCTCGCTTCTCCCTGGTGGCAATCTCTCGACCCAGAACTCACGCTGGCCATGGCAGACGCAAGGGAACGATGATGAATGACTTGTTTGTTTTTGTGGATGAGGAGTTGAGGAGGAATGTGCTGTCATCTTGGAGTAGTAGTATTTATAGCCGAGTAGTAATACGCTCCTAAGTGGGAAACCGTTTAGGTTTTGATCGGTGTGAACAGGTTTGCAATTTGGAATGTGATGGGACGCGACCTCCCTGTTCTTCTAAAAAAAATTGTGATGGGACACATGCTCAAAATTTACTGACGATTATAAGTGCGCCACTATTCCCGAAAGGCGTAACGTGGGCACGTACGCCTTATCGGCCGCGTACGTGGCATTTGCACCATAGGGTGCACCGCAATAGGCAATGTCAGCACACGTGTTGTTCCAACAACCGTGCGCGCTCGTTGTTACCATCGCCCATGCTTCTTTTAATTAGAATGTGTGTGCCCGTCTAGCGCACACACGTTAATCTATCTAACTATTTCAGTTTGTTGTGGCTAATCGCAAATAGTTCAACCATGTGAAGTGTATGCCATCAATCGCAGACACTTTGATCTGGCTGACCCGTTTCTGTTCTATTGCCTAATCGCAAACAGTTAATCCTTCTGAAGCGCATGCCCTCAATCACACACACCTTGATCTGGCTGACCATTTCTTTTGTGTTGCCTAATCACAAACAGTTCATCCGAGTGAACCGTATGCTCTATATCGCACACGCCTTCATCAGGCTGCCCGTTTCTTTTGTTCCGCCTCATCGCAAAATGTTCATTGGACTGAACCGTATGCCCTGGATCGCACACGCAACTAAAATCTGAAGCCTGTTTTATGCATCCTCCATCGCAAACGTTTTGCACCTTTTTTGACGGTTCTTTTACATCCCTGTTTGTGATTAATGCATCACACACAGTTTCATGAAAGGGTCTCTGATCGTAGTGTCGCGTTAGCAACATCCTACAGTAGTGCAGCGGCAGCAACCGTCCCTGCGTCCGTGGCTGCTCCCGTGAAAAAGAGGTCAGTTACCGCATCATGGCGGCAGGCAGCGGCGCATGCATGTAGGCTAGCTACGTGCATGCATAGCAGGCTAGCTAGACATGTCGTGCATGCATAACAGGCTTCTGGCGTTGCAGCGCGTGCACGGCCCAATAGTCTAACCACGACCCAACGACACCGTCCGACACGAACCCACTCATCAGGTCCAACGGGCGACACAGTTAGCGCGGCCCCACTCGTCAGAGTTAACGGTCAAAGCACTGACCCGACGGCATCCACCATTTGTGACCAGTTCTGAGGGTTTCGGGCAAGGGAGTGGGGAAAAGTGAGCAAAAGTTAAGAGCGTGGGGATGAATGAGTATGGCTAAGGAACCAGGGGCATAGTTGTAAAAAAACCCTTTTAGATATTTGAAGAACTACATACAGATGTATATAGACATATTAGAGTGTAGATTCAGTCATTTTGCTCCGTATGCAGTTCGCATTGGAATCTCTAAAAAGGCTTATATTTAGATTAGAAACGAAGGGAGTACAAGTTAAGGAACAACACTATTCTTCTCATGAGGCATAACA
This sequence comes from Aegilops tauschii subsp. strangulata, assembly GCF_002575655.3. NCBI lineage: Eukaryota > Viridiplantae > Streptophyta > Magnoliopsida > Poales > Poaceae > Aegilops > Aegilops tauschii. Next base: position 354,822,905 of record NC_053038.3, on the reverse strand, counting down.
ATCAAGAGTTTGGAACTACAATAGCATACGAAAGTACCTTTCTACACCCAGGAGCAAATGCTCCTGGTATGAACAGTAAAATCAAAAAAATCGAAAAAATATTCAAAAATTCTGATCTTTTTGTGACATACTTTCACAAATGTTTGTTGTGCATGCAAAATTTCATCACGAAATCACATTGGTGGAAGGTGTCGGGGGAAATGACACCTACGGGATCACGGGGAATCCCTTTTGTTACTGTTGGCGGGAGCGGGGCTGTGGAAAGAGCGGATTGAGAGATCAACGCGGGGGGATTATCCAGGTTCGGGCCGCAAGTGATGCATAATACCCCACTCCTGCCGGTTTCTGTTTATCTGGTGTTCTTGGACTAGCTACAAGGCGTGCCGGGTCCAAAAAGTTCGAATCCTCTCCCAGTACGTCGGGGGCCTCCTTTTATAGACAAAGGGGCTGCCATAGTGGCACACAGGAGGTGGAAAGCTATACAGTAGTCGAGTTTACCCCTCTGACACCGTAGGACAAACACATTTAATGAGCTATCGATGTGCCCTTCTTGCTTTATCGGGGACGGCAAGGAAGCTCGTCCCAGCTGTCACCGCCTCGCCTGGCTTCGACGCGCGTCCGAACTGATGAGGCGTGTAGTGCCACGCCGGTTGGCTGGCTGCTGAGTTGGTGCGGTGGCAGAGTCTTCACGAAGATCTGCATGCCACCACGCAGGTGCTTGCTGAGTTGGCCTAGAGGCCGCACGTTGCCACGCAGGTGCTCGCCTGGTTGGTGGGCTGGCAGCTGCATGGGAACGGCGGCGGGATCTTGGCGGATGCGGGCCTGGCTGCGGCCCCGCAGATGTCTTCGACAAGGGTCTTGCCGAGGCCCCGGCAAGGGTCTTGTCGTGGCATCGCGGTCATCCCCGGCAAGGATCTTGCCGGGGGTCTCGTGGGTTTCCTTGGCAAGGATCTTGCCGAGGATCGCCGTCTTTTGGTTCTTCATCTAGTCTTGTATGCTCCTAGTCTTCACAAAGATCTGCATGCCACCACGGAGGCACCTCCCGAGCCTTGGTTCCAATGTGGTTGAGGGCGTCGGAACTCTCAAGCTCAATGGTGGCAACCCTGCTGGTGTTGGGCGAGTTGCCCTGGCAAGGCTCTTGCCGGGGCTGCGGAGGGCCTTGCCGGGGGAGTCCACCTCGCCCTCCCGCTCTTCCTGTTTGTGGCTTGGCGTTGGTCTAGTTGACTTGTGCCTTTGCTTCTTCTGCCCCGCCAAGCGTGGCCAGGGGCGTGGGCTGCGACTGCCCGTCCACAAGTGAAGGGGTACAAAAAGGGACCCCTACTTTTGTACACCGACAGGAGCCCCTGGGCCTGGGCCACATATAAGCGCGGGGCGTTATTGGGCCAGTCCCAGAATGGTGCGCGGGCGCGCGTGTGGCAGAGTTTTTACCGCAGTAACTCCTTTGCTCGTTGCGCTTCCCCACGACCCGCGTTGAATGCGCGACGTGGGGGGCATGCGCGGAGTGACCTCAGCATGCTTGCATCACTTCGCGGTTTCAATAGTAAAGAGGTGGTCCACGTTCTCCTCACAAAAATAGAGGAAACTGCAGAGGCACGGCTCATTTACTAAGTAGACTTGGGTCGAGGCCATCATGGCACCCGCGCCCTACGATCATGGGGCGCGAAACAGCCGCTCCACTTGCCATCTGAGTCCTGGCTCACCCGCCACGTGTCCTTCATGCGTCGGGAAGGGCAGGTGGTGGACACAGAAGGCGGGGGCTTTAATGCCGGGGTAGGGGGCCGGGCGCCGCTGATTGGGGCAGCGGGTCGGTCCCGTCCCCTTGTGCCTCCGACGGCTGGATTGGTCGATTGGTGCGGTCGCATTCAGGCTCATTCGGCCTCGTCCCTCTATATAAGGGGAGAGGGACAGTGCCTTGTTGCACCCATCTTCTCTCAACCTGATCTCTTTTCTTCCCTTCGTCATGGCGAGAGGGCGTGGTCAGGGCCGTGCCCCTGCGGGGGCGACCAGGTCTTCCTCCCGCCAGAGGGCGGCGGTGGTCAAAGAAGAGCCGGACGCCCAAGATGAAGGCCATGCTAGAGGCAGAGGCGCCGGTCGTGGCCGCGGTCGGCGAGGTGGTCGAGGCAGAGGCGGGTGTGGATGGGGGACACCCGCGTCGTCATCATCCCCGTCTCCATCTCCTCCGCCATCTCCTCTTGCTTCATCGAGCGGCCACGTCAGGGATACGACACTGGAGTTCATTCTGCAACTGTGCGGGCCACCGCGCAGTCGCCTTCGTCTTCCCGAAGTGTTTGCGAGGGTGCTGGAGATCGACCGGCCACCGAGGCTAAGGCTTCACATGGAGGGGTGTTGCCATGGCGACATGCGGGTGAACACAGGGTTCCCCGCCCATCACATGATGATTCTTCGTCGGGGCTGGAAGACCTTCGCACGTGCCCATTGCTTGATGGATGGGCACGTCCTCTACTTCAAGCTAGCGGAGAGCGACATGCTCTTCGTCAAGGTCTTCGGGCGCTCGGGACACAGGCTAGGGTGCTGTGCCGAGAGCTCGACCGATGGCGAAAGCTCCTCTTCCGGCAGGAGTGACGAGGAGGACAGCGACGACGAGGGTAGCGGGCGGGAGGATGACGGTTCTGACTAGGCATCGGACACACCGTCCCTGGGCAACGCCGGCAGCACCATCATCTGTATCGCCAGCTCCTTGAACTTCTCGGGGTCGCCTCCTTGGGCGATTGGCGTGGGAAGGCCAGGGAAGACGAATAAGGTGGGTGGCGGGCCGTCAAGTCGGAGTACGTGAGCACCGACGCCTTCGTCGCGTATTGCCGGCCCGTTGCCTCATCTTTCGGCTCTTCTCCCGGCACCGTCATCACCAGCCCTCTTCTGGACGGCCACCGGGATGTTCTTTTGGGGTCTTCTGCTGCTTGTACCTCACATAGGCACTCGTTTTGCCCTTCTGCCTTCTTGTTCTATTTCCTGAGGAGAGGGACAAGACAGGGATAATGGGCACCTAATCTCTTTTTAGTTTTTGAGCCTACGGGCCTTAGTAATCCCCATGCTCATGTTTGCATTCCGTACGAACTGTATCTGTTTGGAACGTATTAATGAAAAAGGGTGCTTGCCGGGTTCTTTGTGCGTGAGCGAGGCCCATGCCAAGGAATGAATCCTTGTTATTTCTAAGATAAACATTGTCGCCCGGCAACAGGCCTTGCCGTCCCCTCACTTCATTCACGACCATACTCACGCTCTCGGCGGAGGCAGGGGCGAAGTACGGTTAGGCCCTTCGTTTGCTTCCTTGTCACCGCAACTACAACCAAGTTCCGGCCCAGGGAATAGTTCTTGGGCACAGGAAAGGGGGAGCACGGTGGCCCAGGAAAAAACGAGGCTTCATACGTCCCAATTCCATACGGAAATGCATAACAGGGGATAAAGGACTTATCTGATTTTGCAGCCCCCGGCAATCTTGGCTTGCCGTGGTCAGAGCATCGGCCTTTTCTCTTTCTTCCAAACAACTCAGCAGAAATGTCCATGCACCCTGTGAACCAAAAAGGACGGGAAGGAACAGAGAGACGCATACTCGACCTCTATGCTAGGTGTTAGTCGCCGCTAAGCACTATCAACCCTAACAGAGAGAGACTCAACCTAGCATGCATGCTAAAACTTAGGGCGCCAGCGCTTCATTTATTTATGCTCAGGGTCTGCGCCTGGCTTTGTACCAAGGGTTACATGCCTCGTCGGCAAGGCTCGTACAAAAGGTGGCTTGCCATGAGGCCCGGCAACTGCGCCTCATGGGTAAAACTTACGAAGATGTTCGATGTTCTAGGAGTTGCTCACTGGGATACCATCTTCGGTCTCCAGGCGGACTGCGCCAGGCCTGGTGACTCGTATTACCCGATAAGGGCCTTCCCACTTCGGCGTCAACTTGTTGGAATTCTTGGCCGACTGAATGCGCTGAAGAATAAGGTCTCCTTCCTCAAGACTTCAGGCATGAACCTTGTGGCTATGGTAGCGGCGCAAGGCCTGCTGGTAGCGTGCAACTCACACAGCCGCCTGAAGACGATCTTCCTCAAGGAGCGTTGCGTCATCTTGCCGCAGCTGCTCTTGCTCAAGCTCGTCATAAGCGAGTACTCGAGGTGACCCGTATATGAGTTCCGTGGGGAGAACTGCTTCTGCCCCGTATACCAGGGCAAAGGGTGTCTGGCCGGTGGCTCGATTTGGCGTCGTTCTGATCGACCAAAGAACCACCGGGAACCCATCAATCCAGTGCCTTACACACTTGTGCAGCCTATCGAAAGTCTTTGTCCTCAGGCCTTGCAGTACTTTAGCATTTGCCCTCTCTGCCTGGCCGTTGCTCCGTGGGTGTGCCACTGATGCGAAACAGACCTTGCTACCGAGGTCTTGGATGTATTGCATGAAGGTGCGGCTTGTGAACTGCACGCCGTTGTTGGTGATGACTCTGTTTGGCACACCAAAACGGCAAACTAGCCCCTTGAAGAACTTGACGGCTGACTGTGCTGTCACCTTCCTTACTGCTTCCACTTCGGGCCACTTCGTGAACTTGTCGATTGCGACGTACAAGTACTCAAAGCCCCCGACAGCATGGGGGAAGGGGCCCAGTATGTCGATCCCCCAGACCGAAAATGGCCGGGAGAGAGGGATTGTTTGAAGGGCTTGAGCTGGTTGATGAAGCTTCTTCGAATGGAACTGACACGCTTCACACTTGGTTACTAGCGCAGCTGCATCCTGGAGGGCTGTGGGCCAGAAGAAACCTTGCCGGAATGCCTTGCCGGCAAGGGCCCTCGATCCTATGTGGGAGCCACACATTCCTCCATGTATCTCTGCCAACAGCTCTAGTCCGTCCTCTCGAGGAATGCACTTCAGACTGACTCCATTTGGCCTCCTTGTGTACAGGGTATCATCCACAAACTGGTACATGTTGGACCGACGGGCTACTTTCTCTGCTTCTTCCTGCTCCTCGGGGAGCTCTCCTGTTTGGAGGAAACGGACAGTGGGTTGCACCCATGCCGGAGCCTGGGGCTCGACGGCAAGGACCAAAGGCACATCCTCGGCCGCAGGGGTAGCTGCCTCTACGGTCAGGGCCTGGGGGCCCGTCGGAGGTAGTTGCCTCTCGGCAAGCTTGGGGTACCCGGCAACCTCCTTGCCGGCGGCTCCTGGGAGCTCAGCGGGAAGGTACTTGCCGGGGCTTGTCTTACTTCGCTTGTTCTTCCCTGCTGATGGCTCCATGGGTGGTTGTGTTAACTGAAGTACAAAGGTACCTGGTTCCACAGGCAACTTGAGGGCAGCGCGTTTCGACAGATCGTCGGCAATGTCGTTCTCCGCTCGGGGAACATGTTCTGTCTGTAGGCCGTCGAAACGTTCTTCCAACTTCCTCACTTCATTCACGTAGGCTTCCATCAACGGGCTCTGGTAATCCTGGTTGACTTGCTTGATGACGAGCTGCGAATCACCTCTAATGATGAGCTTCTTGATTCTGAGGTCTGCCGCGATCCTGAGACCGGCAAGCAACCCCTCGTACTCCGCCGTATTGTTCGTTGATTTTTCCTGGGGGAAGTGCATCTGGATTACGTACTTGAGGTGCTCTCCGGTGGGTGCGACGAGTAGCACGCCAGCACTAGCACCTTGGAGTGAGAAAGCTCCATCAAAGTACATAATCCACTCACTGCTCGTCTCCTTGCCGGGAAGGGTGGTCTCTTGGATCTCCTCGTCGGGCGTTGCGGTCCACTCTGCTATGAACTCTGCCAAAGCTCGGCTCTTGATCGTTGAAGTACTTTCAAACCTGAGGCCAAAGCTCGACAGCTCCAATGCCCACTCCACAATCCTCTCTGTCGCATCCGGGTTGTGCAAAATCCGCTGCAAAGGGAGGCGAGTGACGACGGTGATCTCGTGCGCTTGGAAATAGTGGCGCAGCTTTCTTGAGGCCATGAGAAGGCCGAAAAGCAGCTTCTGCATTCCAGAATATCTTGACCTAGCCCCCTGCAAGAGGGAACTGACAAAATACACCGGGTGCTGCACCATCTTCTTCTTCCGTCCCACTTCGCCCATCTGCTCGGGTTCTGCCTCGGTGGGTCCGAGCCTTGCTGGGGGTTCTGATTCGCCAGTGCTTGGCTCTGCCAGGGAAGACCCTGGCTCACCATCCGATGGCTCTGCTGCAACTAATGCTTCTTCCTCAAGTTCCCTCTGTGCCACCAACGCAACACTGACCACTTGATTCGTTGCTGCTAAGTACAGCAGAAACGACTCTTGTGGTTTAGGCGCGACTAGTATTGGCGTGGAGGAGAGGTACCTCTTCAAATCTTGCAGCGCTGCCTCTGCCTCCGGAGTCCATTTTACTGGACCCGCCTTTTTCAAAACTTTGAAAAAGGGCAGGGCGCGCTCGGCAGATTTGGAGATGAACCTACTTAGGGCAGCAACGCAGCCGGCGAGCCTACGGATGTCTTTCACCCGCTTCGGCGCCTCAATCTGCTCGATCGCTTTGATCTTGTTAGGATTTGCTTCGATTCCGCGTTGAGACACAAAGAACCCGAGAAGTTTGCCGGAGGGGACACCGAACACGCACTTCTCTGGGTTGAGCTTGAGGTTGATCTTGCGCAGGTTTGCAAATGTTTTTTCTAAATCTTGCATGACCGTGGCCTTGTCCTTGGTTTTGACCACTATGTCATCCATATAAGCTTCCATATTTCTACGCAGCTGGGGCTCAAAACCAATCTGGACTGCTCGGGCAAAAGTCGAACCAGCGCTCTTCAACCTGAAAGGCATTTGTACAAAACAGTACATACCACATGGGGTGATGAACTCGGTCTTCTCTTCGTCTTCCTTCATCATGAAGATCTGGTGGTACCCCGAATAGGCATCAAGGAATGACAGCAGGTCACACCCGGCGGTGGAGTCTACAATCTGGTCGATGCGTGGCAGAGGGAAAGGGTCCTTTGGACAGGCTTTATTGATGTCTGTGTAGTCAACACACAACCTCCACTTCCCGCTTGCCTTATGCACCACCACCGGATTGGCCAACCATGTGGGGTGGAGTACTCCTCTTACCAGGCCTGCCGCCTCCAACTTCTTGATCTCTTCAGTGATGAACTCTTGTCGTTCTAAAGCTTGCTTCCTGACCTTCTGCTTGACGGGCCACGGGTGAGGACAGACAGCAAGATGGTGCTCAATCACCTCCCTGGGAACGCCGGGGATGTCAGATGCTTGCCATGCAAATACATCGACATTCGCCCGCAGGAAGACGACGAGCGCGCTTTCCTATATGCTGTCGAGGGTGGAGCTTATAGTGAAAGCCCCGCCCGTGCCGTCCTCCTTGATGGACACCTTCTTGGTTTCTGGTGGTGCAGCCTTGGACTTCTTGCTCTTGCCGGTGGAGCTCTCTGGCACGTCCTCAACGGGAGCGCAACACTCCGAAGAGGTGCGCTTGCTGGAGTGGGTGCAAGAGGTCCTGCCGGAAGAGGTGTTGCCGGCCTTCTTGGGACGCCGCCATGAACTTGGCCAGCGCTGGCGGCCAAGGATCCCATTGTATGGAAAGGGGGCCTCGGCGACGTCGAAGACGATCTTCTCCGTCCTATTGTTTAGCTCGCCCCCAAACGTAATGGGCAGCATGATTTTACCTTTGGGCTGGCTCCTTCCCAGGTTGACCCCTTGAAACGTGCCCGTTTCTTCGAGGTCTCCATCAGGAATCTGCAGCTTCTTGATCACAGCGGGCGAGATCAAATTCAGACTGGCCCCACCGTCGACCAGCACTCTGGTCACCTTGAGCTTGCGTATTGTTGGCGAAACCAACAATGGCAAACACCCGACCGCAGTTGTGCGGTCAGGGTGATCCTCGGTGTCAAAAACGATGGGCGTGCGGGACCACTTTAGTGGCTTCTGGGCATCAAACGACGGCTCCGCCGCAGTGACCTCACGCGCCCACTGCTTTAGCTGGCAGTGTGAGGTGTGCAACGAGGCGCCACCGTCGACGCACATAGCCTCTGTAGCCTTCTGGAACTCGTGCTCGCCGGACTCGTCGTCCTCATCGTGGTCATCATCCTCCTCTTTCTTGTCATGGCCTCGAACAGGCCTCTCTTGCTGGTTATCCTTGCCGCGGAGACCTCCTTGGCCGCACGCTTCTTGCCGGACCCCTCGGCACCATCCTGACCCTTCTCCTTGTCCCACCTCTCATACTCAGCCTTTTTCTTCTCAGCAAGTAGCTCAACTTGTCGGCAGTTCTGGAGGTCGTGGCCCTTGGTGCGGTGGATCTTGCAGTACTGCTTGTCGGAGCCTCCTGGCTTGCCGGCGGCCGTCAAGGCCAAGCATGCAGCGCACCCGGCAACCTCTTTGCCGGGGTCGTCAGCCTTGGCCTTTTTTGCGGCGCCGAGCTCGCCGGATACCTCAACAGCAAGCACAGTCTTGCCCTTGCGCTTCCTATTGCGGCGTCGGCCCTTCTTTGTCGGGGCGGCCGTGTCTTCGTCTGTGGAGTCGATTTCCGCACCGGCGTCCTCGCCGGGGTACTTCCTCCCCTCTTCAGCTCGAGCGCATCTATCGGCCAGAACATAAAGTTCGGCCACATCCTTGACCTTGTTCATCGCCAGCTCTTCACGCATCTTGCGGTTGTGCGCATTCTGATGGAATGCACTAATAACGGCGGCAGGATGAACATCTGGGATGTTGTACTGTACCCGGCTGAACCTCTGTATGTACCTGTGCAGGTTTTCACCTTCTTTCTGGGGGGATGATATGCAAATCGCTTGCCTGGCCATGAGCTTGGTGGCCTCTGGTGAAGGCGCCAACAAACTCATGACACAAATCCGACCAAGAAGAAATGGAATCCGCTGGCAAGTGCATCAACCATGACATGACGTTGGGTTTGAGTGCCAACGGGAAGTAATTGGCGAGCACCTTGTCGTCGAGAGCTCCAGCAGCTTGCGTCGCGATGGTGTAGATGCTGAGGAACTCCGATGGGTGGGTCTTGCCGTTGTACTTCTCGCCAACATCGGGCTTGAACGTGCGGTGGGAGGGCCACTGGAACTGCCGCAGCTCTCGGGTAAAGACTGGACAACCCACCTCGTAAGGCAGGTCGCCGGCCCCCCCGGGGCCGGGTGATCCATTGTAGGCCCCGCACGCCGATCTGACTGATGGAGCATCTCCCGTCGTCATTCGATGGTAGTTCGGCCGTCTTCCTGGGCCCGTTCCCGAAGGACTTGACGTTGGTAACGACGTGTTCGCGGGTCGGACGACGCTGTGGAAACGTTGTCAGCGACGTCGGGTCGACGGGCCGGCGGCTGTTGTTGCGGCTGCGGGGGGGGGGGGGATGCACCATGGTTGCAGCGTCTCTGGTCTCCCCACCGTCCGGCTCGTCAGGACACCGATGCGAGGGTCCCGTCGGGAGCGGCTCATCTTTGTTGGCGAAGCTGACAAGGCTTTGGATGGTGGCTCTCCACTCGTCGAGCTTCTCCGTAGCAGGGGGGAAGTCGAGGAGCAGCTGCACGCGCGCCAGCGATTCTGCTGGCGTAGGCGGCGGCGAGATCTGTGTAGACCGCAACGCGCTCCGGCTTCTAACCAGGTTAGAAGGGGCTCTGTCGCGGTCTCGCGGTCGCACGCTGCCCGCACCGGCGTCTGAGCGCGCATGCCGGCTTGGTTCATCCTGTGAGTGGCACACATGGATCTTTCCGCGGAGGTGCCCGAGGGCTCCGGCATCGCGGTGTTGCTCATCGCGCGGCGCGGGTGCCAGCTGGGGTGCCGTAGAGGCTGCTGCGCCGCCCGTGGGCAGCACGGCCCCGCCCCCGGACCCAGCGGCGCGTGGCTCGTCGTCTCGGATTCGAACAACACCGCTCGCCTGGCTCCGATCGCCAGAATGTCGTGGATGCTCGCGGGCCGTGTCTCCGGCCCCATTCGTGGGCACCTGGCCGCCTGCTCGCGCTGGCACGGACGGGCCGGCCCCGGACGTGCCGATTGATGTGATCCCCTGTTTCTTGGGGGCCATGGTGACGATGAAGTCGGTGTGCTAACCTTCAAACCGGATTTTCACAGCCTGTGCCCCCTACCTGGCGCGCCAAAGATGTCGGGGGAAACGACACGTACGGGATCACGGGGAATCCCTTTTGCTATGGTTGGTGGGCGCGGGGGTTGTGGAAAGAGCGGGATTGAGAGATCAACGCGGGGGGATTATCGAGGTTCGGGCCGCAAGTGATGCGTAATACCCTACTCCTACTAGTTCTGTTTATCTGGTGTTCTTGGACTAGCTACAAGGCGTGCCGGGTCCAAAAAGTCTGAATCCTCTCCCAGTACGCCGCGGGCCTCCTTTTATAGACAAAGGGGCTGCCACAGTGGCACACAGGAGGTGGAAAGCTATACAGTAGTCGAGTTTATCCTCTGGCACCGTAGGATAAACACATTTAATGCGCCTCTGACGTGCCCTTCTTGCTTTATCGGGGACGACAAGGAAGCTCGTCCCAGCTGTTGCCGCCTCGCCTGGCTTTGACGCGCGTCCGAACTGACGAGGCGTGTAGTGCCACGCCGGTTGGCTGGCTGCTGAGTTGGTGTGGTGGCAGAGTCTTCACGAAGATCTGCATGCCACCACGCAGGTGCTTGCTGAGTTGGCCTAGAGGCCGCACGTCGCCACACAGGTGCTCGCCTGGTTGGTGGGCTGGCAGCTGCATGGGAACAGCGGCGGGATCTTGGCAGATGCGGGCCTGGCTGCGGCCCCGTGGATGTCGGCAAGGGTCTTGCCGAGGCCCCGGCAAGGGTCTTGTCGTGGCATCGTGGTCATCCCCGTCAAGGATCTTGCCGGGGGTCTCGTGGGTTTCCTTGGAAAGGATCTTGCCGAGGATCGCCGTCTTCTGGTTCTTCATCTAGTCTTGTATGCTCCTGGTCTTCACAAAGATCTGCATGCCACCACGGAGGCGCGTCCCAAGCCTTGGTTCCAATGTGGTTGAGGGCGTCGGAACTCTCAAGCTCAAGGGTGGCAGCCCTGCTAGTGTTGGGCGAGTTGCCCTGGCAAGGCTCTTGCCGAGGCTGCGGAGGCCGCCCCGGCAAGGGCCTTGCCGGGGGAGTCCACCTCGCCCTCCTGCTCTTCGTGTTTGTGGCTTGGCGTTAGTCTAGTCGACTTGTGCCTTTTCTTCTTCTGCCCCGCCAAGCGTGGCCAGGGGCGTGGGGCTGCGATCGCCCGTGCACAAGTGAAGGGGTACAAAAAGGGACCCCTACTTTTGTACACCGACAGAAGGCGTGCCAAAAGAACAAAATCAGAGCTCCAAAATGATTTTGTAAGTAACATTTTTAGAGCATCTTTTTGTTTTTTTACCACGTCTTACACCAATGTGATTTTGTGATGAAATTTTGCATCCACAACAAATATTTGTGAAAGTATGCCACAAAAAAATTTCAGAATTTTTTGAATTATTTTTGAATTTATTTTATGTTACTGTTCACACCAGGAGCATTTGCTCCTGGGTGTAGAAATTCCAGATCCTGATAAAATTAGTATGTTCCAGATTACTATGTATAGCTATAGTCATACATACAATGAGGCACATTTGCTTATAATTTTTTTAATATCTTCCTAGAAATTAAAAAATCAGACATATAAGATGACCACAGTTAAAACATGTAAGTAATGCAAATGAACATGTCCCGTCATTGTGTAAGTACCAACATAACGAAACCTTAAAGCAAGACTCAGTTCACTAAAGTTAGATAGAGGGGAAGAACATCATGTGATCCGATTATATTGATAAAGCTCATGATACATTAAGATCATGCCAAATCAAGAACACAAGAGAGAGAGAGGGAGAGAGAGAGAGGAACAGAGGCTTGCGGCAGCGGAAACTCGTTTAGATTACTTTTTGGAGGTTCCTGAATATATATGATTTTTCAGTGTTGGAATCACGCCAGGGGGAGTCCTGAGGGCCCCAGAAGCTCACATGGTGCGCCCTAGGGGGGCGCCACTTGAGCTTGTGCCCCGCGGGCACCTTCCGTCTCCCTCCCGAAGTTTCCCGGGACTCTTTTCTTCCATAAAAAATCACCGTAATTTTTTATCGCGTTTGGACTTATTTTGGTATGGTTTTTCTGCAAAACAAAGAAATGGACAAAAAACAGAAACGGGCACTAGGCACTATATTAATACGTTAGTCCAAACAATAATATAAAAGTGCACCCAAACCATGTATCACTAATGTAAATAGGGCATGAATACTTCATAAATTATAGATACGTTGCAGACGTATCAGGTCATGATACGTCCATTTTGCATAATGTTTTCCTACTGTTATTTATGATGTTTATGCATAATAATGCTTTTTGGAGTAATTCTATTGCCTTTTCTCTCATAATTTGCAAGGTACACACAAAGAGGGAGAATTCTGGCAGCTGGAAATCTGGACCTGGAAAAGCTACGTCAGGCTACCAATTCTGCACAACTCCAAACAGGCTGAAACTTCACGGAGAATTTTTATGGAATATATGATGAATATTGGAGCAAATAAGTACCATAGGAGCCCACCAGGTGGGCACAACCCACCTGGGCGCGCCAGGGAGCCCAGGCGCGCCTTGGTCGGTTGTGCTCACCCAGGCCCACCTCCGGTGCCCATCTTCTGGTATATAGGTCATTTTGACCTACAAAAAAATGAGGAGAGGACTTTCGGGATGGAGCACCACTGTCTCGAGGCGGAACTTGGGCAGGAGCACTTTTGCCCTCCGGCGGAGCGATTCCGCCGGGGGAACTCCCCCCCCCGGAGGGGGAAATATTCATCATCATCACCAACAACTCTCCCATCCTGGGGAGGGCAATCTCCATCAACATCTTCAACAACACCATCTCATCTCAAACCCTAGTTCATCTCTTGTGTTCAATCTTGTTACCGGAACTATATATTGGTGCTTGTGGGTGATTAGTAGTGTTGATTACATCTTGTAGTTGATTACTATATGGTTTATTTTATGGAAGATTATATGTTCAGATCCAATATGCTATTTAATACCCCTCTGATCTTGAGCATGATTATCATTTATGAGTAGTTACTTTTGTTCTTGAGGTCACGGGAGAAAGCATGTTGCAAGTAATCATGTGAACTTGATATGTGTTCGATATTTTGATAGTATGTATGTTGTGATTCCCTTAGTGTTGTCATGTGAACGTCGACTACATGACACTTCACCATATTTGGGCCTAAGGGAACGCATTGTGGAGTAGCAATTAGATGATGGGTTGCGAGAGTGACAGAAGCTTAAACCCCAGCTTATGCGCTATTCCGTAAGGGACCAATTGGATTCAAAAGTATAATGCTATGTGCTACCTCTTGAGCATGTGTTGGTTTTCCCTTGAAGAGGAAAGGGTGATGCAGCAAAGTAGCGTAAGTATTTCCCTTAGTTTTTGAGAACCAAGGTATCAATCCAGTAGGAGACTACACGCAAATCCGTCCTCCCTGCAAACAAATAAGAACCTTGCAACCAACGCGATAAAGGGGTTGTCAATCCCTTCACGACCACTTGCAAAAGTGAGATCTGATAAAGATAATAAGATAAATATTTTTGGTATTTGTTGTATAGATTGAAAAGTAAAGATTGCAAAATAAACGGCGACAGAAATAGCACGTTGGCGGGAGATTAATATGATGTAAGATAGACCCAGGGGGCATAGGTTTCACAAGTGGCTTTTCTCAAGATAGCATATTCTACGATGGGTGAACAAATTACTGTCGAGCAATTGATAGAAAAGTGCATAGTTATGAGAATATCTAGGCATGATCATGTATATAGGCATCACGTCCGCGACAAGTAGACCGAAACGATTCTGCATCTACTACTATTACTCCACACATCGACCGCTATCCAACATGCATCTAGAGTATTAAGTTCATAAGAACAGAGTAACGCATTAAGCAAGATGACATGATGTAGAGGGATAAACTCAAGCAATATGATATAAACCCCATCTTTTTATCCTCGATGGCAACAATACAATACGTGCCTTGCTGCCCCTGCTGTCACTGGGAAAGGTCACCGCAAGATTGAACCCAAAGCTAAGCACTTCTCCCATTGCAAGAAAGATCAATCTAGTAGGCCAAACCAAACTGATAATTTGAAGAGACTTGCAAAGATATCAAATCATACATAAAAGAATTTAGAGAAGGATCAAATATTGTTCATAGATAATGTTGATCATAAACCCACAATTCATCAGATCTCGACAAACACACCGCAAAAAGTATTACATCGAATAGATCTCCAAGAGAATCGAGGAGAACTTTGTATTGAGATCCAAAGAGAGAGAAGAAGCCATCTAGCTAATAACTATGGACCCGAAGGTCTGTGGTAAACTACTCACACATCATCGGAGAGGCTATGGTGTTGATGTAGAAGCCCTCCGTGATCGATTCCCCCTCCGGCGGAGCGCCGGAAAAGGCCCCAAGATGGGATCTCATGGGTACAGAAGGTTGCGGCTGTGGAAAATGTGTTTCCTGGTGCTCCTGGATGTTTTGAGGGTATAAGAGTATATATAGGCGAAGGAAGTAGGTCGGTGGAGCCACGAGGGGCCCACGAGGGTGGGGGCGCGCCCTCCTACCTCGTGGCCGCCTCGTTGCTTCCTTGATGTCCACTCCAAGTCTCCTGGATTGCGTTTGTTCCAAAAACGATCCTCGCGAAGGTTTCATTCCGTTTGGATTCCGTTTGATATTCCTTTTCTGCGAAACACTGAAATAGGCAATAAAACAACAATTTGCACTGGGCCTTCGGTTAGTAGGTTAGTCCCAAAAATAATAAAAGTGCATAATAAAGCCCATTAAACATCCAAAATAGATAATATAATATCATGGAACAATAAAAAATTATAGATGCGTTGGAGACGTATCAAGCATCCTCAAGCTTAATTCCTGCTCGTCCTCGAGTAGGTAAATGATAAAAACAGAATTTTTGATGTGGAATGCTACCTAGCATTATATTCAATGTAGTTTTCTTTATTGTGGCATGAATGTTCAGATCTGAAAGATTCAAGACAAAAGCTTAATATTGACATAAAAATAATAATACTTCAAGCATACTAATAAAGCAATCATGTCTTCTCAAAATAACATGGCCAAAGAAAGTTATCCCTACAAAATCATATAGTCTGGCTATGCTCTATCTTCATCACACAAAATATTTAAATCGTGCACAACCCCGATGACAAGCCAAGCAATTGTTTCATACTTTTGATGTTCTCAAACTTTTTCAATCTTCACGCAATACATGAGCGTGAGCCATGAACATAGCACTATACGTGGAATAGAATGGTGGTTGTGGAGAAGACAAAAAAGGAGAAGATAGTCTCACATCAACTAGGCGTATCAACGGGCTATGGAAATGCCCATCAATAGATATCAATGTGAGTGAGTAGGGATTGCCATGCAACGGATGCACTAGAGCTAAAAGTGTATGAAAGCTCAACAAAAGAAACTAAGTGGGTGTGCATCCAACTTGCTTGCTCACGAAGACCTAGGGCATTTTGAGGAAGCCCATCATTGGAATATACAAGCCAAGTTTTATAATGTAAAATTCCCACTAGTATATGAAAGTGATAACACAAGAGACTCTCCATCATGAAGATCATGGTGCTACTTTGAAGCACAAGTGTGGTAAAAGGATAGTAACATTGTCCCTTCTCTCTTTCTCTCTCATTTTTTTTTGTTTGGGCCTTTCTCTTTTTTTATGGTCTCTTTTTTTTAGTCCGGAGTCTCATCCCGACTTGTGGGGGAATCATAGTCTCCATGATCCTTTCCTCACTTGGGACAATGCTCTAATAATGATGATCATCAGACTTTTATTTACTTACAACTCAATACTTAGAACAAAATATGACTATGTGAATGCCTCCGGCAGTGTACCGGGATATGCAATTAATCAAGAGTGACATGTATGAAATAATTATAAGGGTGGCTTTGCCACAAATACGATGTCAACTACATGATCATGCAAAGCAATATGACAATGATGAAGCGTGTCATAATAAACGGAACAGTGGTAAGTTGCATGGAAATATATCTCGGAATGGCTATGGAAATGCCATAATCGTAGGTATGGTGGCTGTTTTGAGGAAGGTATATGGTGGGTGTATGATACCGGCGAAAGGTGCGCGGTATTAGAGAGGCTAGCAATGGTGGAAGGGTGAGAGTGCGTATGATCCATGGACTCAACATTAGTCATAAAGAACTCACATACTTATTGCAAAAATCTATTAGTTATCGAAACGAAGTACTACACGCATGCTCTTAGGGGCATAGATTGGTAGGAAAAGACCAACACTCGTCCCCGACCGCCACTCATAAGGAAGACAATCAATAAATAAATCATGCTCCGACTTCATCACATAACGGTTCACCATACGTGCATGCTACGGGAATCACAAACTTTAGCACAAGTATTTCTCAAATTCACAACTACTCAACTAGCATGACTCTAATATTACCATCTTCATATCTCAAAACAATCATAAAGAATCAAACTTCTCATAGTATTTAATGCACTTTATATGATAGTTTTTATTATACCTATCTTGGATGCTCATCACTTTAGGACTACAATTTTAACCAAAGAAAATTACCATGCTGTTCTAAAAGACTCTCAAAATAATATAAGTGAAGCATGAGAGATCAATAATTTCTATAAAATAAACCACCACCGTGCTCTAAAAAGATATAAGCGAAGCACTAGAGCAAAATTATCTAGCTCAAAAGATATAAGTGAAGCACATAGAGTATTCTAATAAATTCCGATTCATGTGTGTCTCTCCAAAAGGTGTGTACAGCAAGGATGATTGTGGTAAACTAAAAATCAAAGACTCAAGTCATACAAGACGCTCCAAGCAAAACGCATATTATGTGGTGAATAAAAATATAGCCTCAAGTAAAGTTACCGATAGACGAAGACGAAAGAGGGGATGCCTTCCGGGGCATCCCCAAGCCTAGGCTTTTGGTTGTCCTTGAATTTTACCTTGGGGTGCCTTGGGCATCCCCAAGCTTAGGCTCTTGCCACTACTTGTTCCAAAATCCATCAAATCTTTACCCAAAAACTTGAAAACTTCACAACACAAAACTCAATAGAAAATCTCATGAGCTCCGTTAGCGAAATAAAACAAACCACCACTTTAAGGTACTGTAATGAACTCATTCTTTATTTATATTGGTGTTAAGCCTACTGTATTCCAACTTCTCTATGGTTCATACTCCCCGATACTAGCCATAGATTCATCAAAATAAGCAAACAACACACGAAAAACAGAATCTGGCAAAAACAGAACAGTCTGTAGTAATCTGTATCAAACGCAAACTTCTGTAACTCAAAAATTCTTCTAAAATAGGAAGACCTAAATAATTTGTTTATTGATCTACTGCAATTGGAATCAGTATTTTATCACTTTCTGGTGATTTGTAACAATTGTTTTCGTGAGCAGAAAGTTTCTGACTTTTTCAGCAAGATCAAATAATTATCAACCAAGAAGATCCTATAGGTTTTACTTGGCACAAACACTAATTAAAAAATAAAACCACATCTAACCAGAGGCTGGATGAATTATCTATTACTAAACAGGAACAAAAAGCAAGGAGCAAAAATAAAATTGGGTTGCCTGCCAACAAGCGCTATCGTTTAACGCCCCTAGCTAAGCATAAACACAAGAATAGATCTAGGTATTATCATCTTTAGCATGCAAATCATAAGTGGCCCTCATAATAGATTCATAAGGTAATTTAATTTTCTTTCTAGGTAAGTGATCCATGCCCTTCCTTAACGGAAATTGGAATCTAATATTTCCTTCCTTCATATCAATAATCACACCAATCGTTCTAAGGAAAGGTCTACCAAGAATAATAGGACATGTAGGATTGCAATCTATATCAAGAACAACGAAATCTACAGGCACATAATTCCTATTTGCAACAATAAGAACATCATTAATCCTTCCCATAGGTTTCTTAATGGTGGAATCCGCAAGATGCAAATTTAAGGAACAATCATCAAATTCATGGAAACCTAGCATGTCACACAAAGTTTTAGGAATCGTGGAAACACTAGCACCCAAATCACACAAAGCATAGCATTCATGATCTTTAATCTTAATTTTAATAGTAGGTTCCCACTCGTCATAAAGTTTTCTAGGGATAGAGACTTCTAATTCAAGTTTTTCTTCATAAGGTTGCATTAAAGCATCAACGATATGTTTGGTAAAAGCTCTATTTTGACTATAAGCATGAGGAGAATTTAACACGGATTGCAACAAGGAAATACAATCTATAAAAGAGCAATTATCATAATTAAATTCCTTGAAATCCAAAATAGTGGGTTCATTGCTATGTAAAGTTTTGACCTCTTCCATCCCATTTTTACCAATTTTTGCATCAAGATCTAAAAACTCCGAATCATTGGGACGCCTTCTAACTAAAGTTGACTCATCTCCAGTCCCATCTTTATCAAGATTTATATTAGAAAAAAAAGATTTAATAGGAGACACATAAATCACTTTTAGATCTTCATCCTTATTATCATGGAAACTAGAAGAACACGCTTTCATAAAGCAATCTTTTTTAGCACGCATCTTAGCGGTTCTTTCTTTGCACTCATCAATGGAAATTCTCATGGCTTTGAGAGACTCATTGATATCATGCTTAGGTGGAATAGATCTAAGTTTCAAAGAATCAACAGCAAGAGAAATTCCATCCACGTTCCTAGCCAATTCATAAACCTTAAGCAATTTTTCTTCAAGCAAAGCATTGAAATTCTTTTGCGAAATCATAAATTCTTTAACACTAGTCTCAAAATCAAAGGGCATATTATTAAAATTTCCATAAGAGTTGTTGTAGGAATTACCATAATTATTAGAGGAATTACTAGGGAACAGCCTAGAATTAAAATTTCCTCTATACGCGTTGTTACCAAAATTGTTCCTACCAACAAAATTCACATCCAAAGATTCATTATTATTCTCAATCAAAGTGGACAAAGGCATATCATTAGGATCGGAAGGAACACTCTTATTAGCAAACAATTTCATAAGTTCATCCATCTTTCCACTTAAAACATTAATCTCTTCAATTGCATGAACCTTTTTACTAGTAGATCTTTTGGTGTGCCATTGAGAATAGTTAACCATAATATTATCTAGGAGTTTAGTAGTTTCTCCTAAAGTGATCTCCATAAAAGTGTCTCCCGCGGCCGAATCTAAAAGATTTCTAGAAGCAAAATTCAATCCGGCATAAAAAATTTGTATGATCATCCATAAATTCAAACCATGTGTAGGGCAATTATGTATCATTAATTTTATCCTCTCCCAAGCTTGTGCAACATGGTCATGATCAAGTTGCTTAAAATTCATAATATCGTTTCTAAGAGAGATGATCTTAGTGGGAGGAAAATACTTAGAGATAAAAGCATCTTTGCACTTATTCCATGAATCAATACTATTTTTAGGCAAAGAAGAGAACCAAGTTTTAGCACGATCTTTAAGCGAAAATGGAAAGAGCTTCAATTTAACTATATCATTATCCACATATTTCTTCTTTTGCATATCGAACAAATCAACAAAGTTGTTTAGATGGGTAGCGGCATATTCACTAGGAAGGCCAGAAAATTGATCTTTCATAACAAGATTCAACAAAGCAGCATTAATTTCACAAGATTCAGCATCGGTAATAGGAGCAATCGGAGTGCTAATAAAATCATTGTTGTTGGTATTGGAAAAGTCACACAATTTAGTATTGTCTTGAGCCATCGTGACAAACAATCCAACACACAAGCACACAAGAAGCAAGCGAAAAGAGGCGAACGGAAAAAGGGCGAATAAAACGGCAAGGGTGAAGTGGGGGAGAGGAAAACAAGAGGCAAATGGCAAATAATGTAATGCGAGGGATAAGAGTTTGTGATGGGTACTTGGTATGTCTTGACTTGTGCGTAGATCTCCCCGGCAACGGCGCCAGAAATCGGCTAGTTGCTGGGAGATCAACTCTTGACTTGACTTGGTGTAAACCTCCCCGGCAACGGCGCCAGAAATCCTTCTTGCTACCTCTTGAGCATGCGCTGGTTTTCCCTTGAAGAGGAAAGGGTGATGCAGCAAAGTAGCGTAAGTATTTCCCTCAGTTTTTGAGAACCAATGTATCAATCCAGTAGGAGACTACACGCAAATCCCTCGTACCTGCACAAACAAATAAGAACCTTGCAACCAACGCGATAAAGGGATTGTCAATCCCTTCACGACACTTGCAAAAGTGAGATCTGATAAAGATAATAAGATAAATATTTTTGGTATTTTTGTTGTATAGATTGAAAAGTAAAGATTGCAAAATAAACGATGACAGAAATAGCACGTTGGCGGGAGATTAATATGATGTAAGATAGACCCGGGGGCCATAGGTTTCACTAGTGGCTTCTCTCAAGATAGCATATTCTATGGTGGGTGAACAAATTACTGTTGAGCAATTGATAGAAAAGTGCATAGTTATGAGAATATCTAGGCATGATCATGTATATAGGCAGCACGTCCGCGACAAGTAGACCGAAACGATTTTGCATCTACTACTATTACTCAACACATCGACCGCTATCCAGCATGCATCTAGAGTATTAAGTTCATAAGAACAGAGTAACGCATTAAGCAAGATGACATGATGTAGAGGGATAAACTCAAGAAATATGATATAAACCCCATCTTTTTATCCTCGATGGCAACAATACAATACGTGACTTGCTGCCCCTGCTGTCACTGGGAAAGGACACCGCAAGATTGAACCCAAAGCTAAGCACTTCTCCCATTGCAAGAAAGATCAATCTAGTAGGCCAAACCAAACTGATAATTCGAAGAGACTTGCAAAGATATCAAATCATACATAAAAGAATTCAGAGAAGAATCAAATATTGTTCATAGATAATCTTGATCATAAACCCACAATTCATCGGATCTCGACAAACCCACCGCAAAAAGTATTACATCGAATAGATCTCCAAGAGAATCGAGGAGAACTTTGTATTGAGATCCAAAGAGAGAGAAGAAGCCATCTAGCTAATAACTATGGACCCGAAGGTCTGTGGTAAACTACTCACACATCATCGGAGAGGCTATGGTGTTGATGTAGAAGCCCTCCGTGATCGATTCCCCCTCTGGCGGAGCACCGGAAAAGGCCCCAAGATGGGATCTCACGGGTACAGAAGGTTGCGGCGGTGGAAAAAGTGTTTTGTGGTACTCCTGGATGTTTTCAGGGTATAAGAGTATATATAGGCGAAGGAAATAGGTCGGTGGAGCCATGAGGGGCCCACGAGGGTGAGGGGTGCGCCTACCCCCTGGGTGCGCCCTCCTACCTTGTGGCCACCTTGTTGCTTCCTTGACGTCCACTCCAAGTCTCCTGGATTACGTTTGTTCCAAAAACGATCCTCGCGAAGGTTTCATTCCGTTTGGATTCCGTTTGATATTCCTTTTCTACGAAACACTGAAATAGGCAAAAAAACAACAATTTGCACTGGGCCTCCGGTTAGTTGGTTAGTCCCAAAAATAATATAAAAGTGCATAATAAAGCCCATTAAACATCCAAAACAGATAATATAATAGCATGAACAATCAAAAATTATAGATACGTTGGAGACGTATCACTATGGTTAGAATTTATTCTTGATACTTTTATCGTAGTTGCGGATGCTTGCGGGAGGGTTAATCATAAGTAGGAAGTTTGTTCAAGTAAGAACAGCACCTAAGCACTGGTCCACCGACATATCAAATTATCAAAGTAGCGAACACAAATCGAACCAACATGGTGAAACTGACTAGATGAAATTCCCGTGTACCCTCAAGAACGCTTTGCTTATCATAAGAGACCGTTTTGGCCTGTCCTTTGCCTCAAAAGGATTGGGCTACCTTGCTGCACTTTTGCTACTATCGTCGTTACTTGCTCGTTACAAATTAGCTTGCTATCAAACTACTCTGTTACTTACAATTTCAGCACTTGTAGACATTACCTTGCTGAAAACCACTTGTCATTTCCTTCTGCTCCTCGTTGGGTTTGACACTCTTACTTATCAAAAAGAGCTACAATTGATCCCATATACTTGTGGGTCATCAAGGCTATTTTCTGGCGCTGTTGCCGGGGAGTGAAGCGCTTTTGGTAAGTGGAATTTGGTAAGGAAACATTTATCTAGTGTGCTGAAATTTACTGTCACTTGTTACTACGGAAAACAATTCTTTGAGGGGTTTGTTCGGGGTATCTTCACCTCAACCGGAACCACAATTATCTACCCCTCAACACACTGCACCTACTAAAAGTATTGAATATGAAATTCCTTCATGTATGATAGAACAACTGCTAGCTAATCCTTATGCAGGAGATGGAACCGAACATCCTGATATGCACTTGATATATGTGGAACAAATTTGTGGATTGTTCAACCTTGCAGGTTTACACGAAGATGAAGTTATGAAGAAGGTTTTCCCTTTATCTTTGAAGGCAAAAACATTGGCATGGTATAGGCTATGCGATGATATTGGATCTTGGAATTGGAATCTATTGAAATTGGAGTTCCACCAAAAAATTCCTCCTATGCATCTAGTTCATCGTGATTGGAATTACATATATAATTTTTGGCCTCGTGAAGGAGAAAGTATTTCTCTAGCTTGGGGAGGCTTAAGTCAATGTTATATTCATGCCCCAATCATGAGCTCTCAAGATAAATTATTATCCAGAATTTTTATGCTCGGCTTTCTCATAATGATCGATCCATGCTTGATACTTCTTATGTTGGTTCTTTTATAAAGAAGACTATTGAATTCCGGTGGGATCTTTTGGAAAGAATTACACGCAACTCTGAAGATTGAAAACTCGACGAAGGTAAAGAGTCAGGTATTAAGCTTAAGTATGATTGTGTTAAATCTTTTATGAATACCGATGCTTTTCAAAAGTTTAGCACTAAATATGGACTTGACTCTGAGATAGTAGCCTCCTTTTGTGAATCATTTGCTACTCATGTTGATCTCCCTAAAGAGAAGTGGTTTAAATATCACCCACCTATTAAAGAAGAAATTAAGGAACCGGTACTAGCTAAAGAAGAAACTATACTTTATAATGTTGATCCAGTTGTTCCTACTGCTTATATTGAGAAACCACCTTTCCCTGTTAGGATAAAGGAACATGCTAAAGTTTCAGCTGTGGTTAACAAAAGTTATATTAGAACACCTAAACCTAACGAACAAATCAAAGTAGAGCCTAGCGTTGCTATGGTTAAGGATCTCCTGGAAGAAAATATAGATGGGCATGTTATTTACTTCTGTAATGAAGCTACTAGAATTGCTAAACATGGTAAAGAGGATAAACATAGACCCATTGTTGGCATGCCTGTTGTCTCAGTTAAAATAGGAGATCACTATTATCATGGTTTATGTGACATAGGTGCTAGCGTGAGTGCTATCCCTTTACCCTTTATCAAGAAATTATGGATGACATATCACCCGCTCAAATAGAACAAATTGACGCCACTATTAAACTTGCTAATAGAGATACCATCAAACCACTTGGGATTGTTAGAGATGTTGAAGTCTTGTGTGGGAAAATAAAATACCCTACTGATTTTCTTGTTCTTGGTTCCCCACAAGATGACTTTTGTCCCATTATCTTTGGTAGACCTTTCTTGGACACTGTTAATGCTAAGATAGATTGTGACAAAACAACCTATCAGTTTTAGGTTTGGTGATGAATCTCATGAGTTTAATTTTTCCAAGTTTAGTAGAAAGCTTCATGAAAAAGAATTGCCTAGTGAGGATGAAATAATTGGTTAGAACAATATTTGCTAGACCATGAAAATGTTTTACATATGCATGAAAGAAATGAAATAGTAAGATTTTCTTTGAACAACGTCCTCTGCTTAAACACAATTTGCACATTGAAACTCTAGGAGGTCCTCCTCCACTGAAAGGTGATCCTGTGTTTGAATTAAAACAACTGCCAGGCACTTTGAAATATGCTTATCTTGATGAAAAGAAGATATATCATGTTGTTCTTAGTGCTAAACTTTCAGAACATGAAGAAGAAAGATTATTGAAAGTTCTAAGGAAGCACCGAGCTGCTATTGGATATACTCTTGATGATTTAAAGGGCATTAGTCCCACTCTATGTCAGCACAAGATTAATATGGAACCTGATGCTAAACCCGTTGTTGATCACTAACGTCGGTTAAATCCAAAAATGAAGCAAGTGGTAAGAACGGAAATCTTAAAACTTCTGGAAGCATGTATGATCTATCATATAGCTGCTGATAGTAGATGGGTAAGTCATGTTCATTGTGTCCCTAAGAAAGGAGGTATTACTGTTGTTCCTAATGACAAGAATGAACTTATTCCACAAAGAATTGTTACATGTTATAGAATGGTAATTGATTCTAGAAAATTAAACAAAGCAACTAGAAAAGATCATTACCCTCTGCCTTTTATTGATCAAATGCTAAAAAGATTATCTAAGCACACACATTTTTGCTTCCTTGATGGATATTCCAGTTTTTCACAAATACCTTTTTCCCAACCTGATAAAAAAAGACCACTTTTACTTGTCCCTTTGGAACTTATGCTTATAGACATATGCCTTTCGGTTTATGCAATGCACCTTCTACCTTTCAAAGATGTATTACTGCTATATTCTCTGACTTTTGTGAAAAGTTTGTTGAGGTTTTCATGGATCACTTCTCTGTTTATGGGAAGTCTTTTCATGATTGTTTAAGCAATCTTGATCGAGTTTTGCAGAGATGTGAACAAACAAATCTTGTGTTGAATTGGGAGAAGTGTCACTTTATGGTTAATGAAGGCATTGTCTTGGGTCATAAAATTTCTGAAAGAGGTATTGAAGTGGACAAAGCTAAGGTTGATGCAATTGAGAAAATGCCATGTTCTAAAGATATCAAAGGTATTCGTAGTTTCCTAGGTCAGGCTGGCTTCTATAGGAGATTTATCAAAGACTTTTCTAAAATTTCTAGGCCTCTTATGAATCTTTTGCAAAAGGATGTTCCTTTTGTTTTTGATGATGATTGTTTAGAAGCCTTCGAAACACCCAAGAAAGCCTTAATTTATGCACCTATTGTTCAACCACCTGATTGGAACTTGCCTTTTGAAATTATGTGTGATGCTAGTGATTATGTTGTTGGTGCTGTTCTAGGGCAAATAGTTGATAAGAAACTGATTGTTATTCATTATGCTAGTAAAACCCTAGACAGTGCTCAACGAAATTATGCAACTACTGAAAAAGAATTCTTAGCAGTGGTGCTTGCTTGTAATAAATTTAGATCTTACATTGTTGATTCAAAAGTAATTGTTCACATCGATCATGCTGCTATTAAATATCTTATGGAAAAGAAAGATGCTAAACCTAGACTTATTCGATGGATTCTCTTGCTACAAGAATTTGATTTACATATCACTGATAGAAAAGGAGCTGAGAACCCCGTAGCCGATAACTTGTCTAGGCTTGAAAATGTGCTTGATGACCCACTACCTATTGATGATAGTTTTCCTGATGAGCAGTTAGCTGCAATGAATGTTGCTCATAACACTCCTTGGTATGCTGACTATGCTAATTAGATTGTTGCTAAATATTTACCACCTACCTTTACATACCAACAAAAGAAAAAATTCTTCTATGATTTAAGACATTACTTTTGGGATGATCCACATCTTTATAAACAAGGAGTAGATGGTATTATTAGATGTTGTGTACCTGAGCATGAACAGGGACAAATCCTACGGAAATGTCATCCGAAGCATATGGAGGACATCATGCTAGAGATAGAATTGCTCACAAGGTATTGCAATCTTGATTGTATTGGCCTACTATCTTCAAGGATGCCCGCAAGTTCGTCTTATCTTGTGATGAATGTCAAAGAATACGTAATATCGGTAAGCGTCAAGAAATGCCTATGAATTATTCACTTGTTGTTGAACCATTTGATATTTGGGGATTTGATTACATGGGACCTTTTCCTTCCTCTAATGGGTATACACATATTTTGGTTGCTGTTGATTATGTTACTAAATGGGTAGAAGCTATTCCAACCAGTAGTGCTGATCACAACACCTCTATTAAAATGCTTAAGGAAGTTATTTTCCCAAGGTTTGGAGTCCCTAGATATTTAATGACTGATGGTGGTTCACACTTTATTCATGGTGCCTTCCATAAAATGCTTGCCAAGTATGATGTTAACCATAGAATTGCATCACCTTATCATCCTCGGTCTAGTGGTTAAGTTGGACTTAGCAATAGAGAAATAAAAATAATCTTGCAAAAGACTGTCAATAGGTCCCGAAAGAATTGGTCTAAGAAATTAGATGATGCACTTTGGGCTTATAGAACATCATATAAAAATCCTATGGGTATGTATCCTTATAAAATGGTTTATGGAAAAGCTTGTCATTTGCCTCTTGAGTTAGAACATAAAGCATATTGGGCAATCAAAGAACTCAACTATGATTTCAACCTTGCCGGTGAAAAGAGGCTATTTGATATTAGCTCTTTAGATGAATGGAGAACCCAAGCTGATGAAAATGCCAAGTTGTTTAACAAAAAAGTCAAAAGATGGCATGATAAAAGAATCCGAAAGCGTGAGTTTAAAGTCGGAGAATATGTTCTTTTGTACAACGAGATCAGATTCTTTGCAGGAAAACTCCTTTCAAAATGGGAAGGACCCTATGTTATCGAGGAGGTTTATCGGTCTGGAGCCATCAAAATAAATAATGCCGAAGGTACTAACCCGAAGGTTGTTAATGGGCAACGAATAAAACATTATATCTCAGGTACGCCCATTAATGTTGAAAGTAATATTATCCAAACTTTGAGACCAGAAGAACACATAAAAGAGTCCTTCCGGAACACTCCAAAATCGTGAAAATAAGGAGGTACGTGATACGGTAAGTAAACGGACTCCGAAAAATCCGCAAAAATATTCTTTGTCAGTTTTGGAATATTTAGAAAATCAGGAAAATAAGAAACTCCCAGGAAGCATACCCTGGTGGGCACAGACACCAGGGCACGCCTGGCTTGCCAGGCTCGCCCAGGTGGCTTGTGCCCACCTGGGGTACCTTCCGGACTCCGTTTTTCTACAGTTTGCTAGTTTCCCAAGATAAAAAATCTTTATATACCCACGAACCTTTTGACCACCGTATCACAGAGAAGTCCTCTGTTTTCTTTTCCTTGTTGTTTTCTGTCAGATCCCATCTACCATGGCCTCTTCAAGCTCCTCTAAGGACAAGTTCTTCAATAACGTCATCAATCCATATTTGTGGGCCGCATGTCATCCAGATGCATGAGGGGGTGCTTCACCTCCGCGATGTGCCAGGTCCCAAGGGGACGGGAACCGTGGAGGCCAGGATTGAAGCTATGGAGCAGGAGGTCTTCCGGTGCAAGGGGATGGTGGAGCGTGGACTCAATGCCAATCACCTCATGATCGCGGACCTTTCCCGTGATCTCAAGGTGGATGGCAAGCCCATGAAGGACACCTTCTTCACCTCAACGAGCAAATCAACTTCCTCCAAAGCCAGATTTACGATCTCCAAAACCAAGTCTTTGAATATGAGGCGAGGTTTAAAGGTATGAGTTTGGCTGCCGATTGCAGGACCTGTGAGACTCACCCTTCGTCTTATGATGGTGGACCACTGCCATGGAAACCCGAGGACAAGATCTCGCCTTCATCACCACCACCTTTTCTTCATCACCAAAAGAAAATTGAGTATCGGGTATGGGCACTCCCCTTGGCTTCCGCCAAGCTTGGGGGAGGCACCTGTCGGATTTCGGGTTCCGCAGACCCTTGAGAGATTCAAACTGTCGGCGTTCTAGGAACTGGGGTCCCTAGACTTGCCTGCCTGCGGCCCATGGTGTGGCGGTGCTAGCAGGCCTGTACGGCCCATCTTCATCAACGAGGCATTCAAGACCTTCGCGAGGGGCCAAGCCTTGCAAGGCAGACGACACAAGACCTCCTCGGGAGTGGCCTCACCAGGTTGGCTCGCGAGGAGCGGAGAGATCAAGGCAGAGCAAACCTCGCGAGGTTCTCGTGACGTGAGCCATGACGATCAAGATCAGGTGGGCGCCAGCGCGCGCAGTGTCCTTATTTCCCCTTTGGTGCTAAGGAAGCGAGCGCAGGCGCGGAGTACCAAGGCGTCAGGCAAAGGTTTCCATATCGGTGTAACGAGACCAAGACTAGCAGGACAGCAAGACGGAGGTCACCATGGAGCCCAAGGCGGCGTCACCACCAGAGCCTTTTGCAGGCGAAGACCGCTTTTGTCAGGATAAGCTGTACTAGTTGTCCCCTTTCAAATTGGCCGTTGTTGGCTCCCTTCCCGCTCAATATTTGGGAAGAGGACCAGGGCCTATATAAATAGAACTAGCCACCACAGTAGGAGAGATTCCATCTTCCATCCTCACACCCACAAGTTCGCCAAGCACAAGAACACCTCGACCTCAGGAGGCTGTTCTTCCCCTTGTACTATTCATCATCAGCCCAAGAGGCAATCCACCACCACCACACTAGAGTAGGGTATTACACCACAACGGTGGCCCGAACCAGTATAAATCTTGTGTCTTTTGTGTTGTGAGTTCGTTGAGTTCGTCCGCGAGATCTTAGCAAGCTAGGGCGTGGATCGGTAGGGGGGAAAGAACTTCGTGCCCACCCCAAAGTTCAAACCTTAAGGGTTTTGCCGGGACCCGTGATCCGACATTTGGCGCGCTAGGTAGGGGTGCGCCGAAGCTTCCCTTCCGTCGCTCCGCGTCATGCCGCTTCATCGTCTCCATGGCGGACACACGCCGCGCCCGCGCCAAGCGGCGGGCTGCCCTCGCCACCCGCGTTGCTCAGACGACCCCTGTCGGCGGGCCACCCCATCGCTCTCCGTCGCCTGCCGCCAACTCTGCCACCGGCCCGGTGGGGAACGAGCAGCAAGCGTCCTCGCTGCACCCCTCGGTGCGATAGGACGGCCGCACCGCCACTCCATCGCCGACTCCTGCTGGTTCGTCGTCTCACGCTCGTCGAGCTCCCATGGATGCACGGGCCGCGCTCCTCATGGCGCACGAGCTCCTGCGCTACCGCCCGGTCGACGACCTCTACGAGGACTGGCTCGACCGCATCGCCGAGCTCGTCAGCGCCGCAGGGGGCTCCCCTGCGCCGTCCCTCTCACTGCCTCGCCCTCCGCCAGCTACGGGCGACGTAGCTCACGGAGCACCTCCACCACCTCTGCACCAAGACGGCGCCCTGGCACCAAGATGTGCGGCTCCGCGGCGCGACCCACCGCGTCCGGTGCCCGTGCGTGAAGAAAGAAGCTGCCAAGAAGTTCCTCGACCGCAAGAAAATGCTCCGCCACTCCTCGCACCGCCGCGCCAAGATCGTCTACCGCGGCAGGGTCCCGCGCCGCTTGCCGTAGCGGCTCGTGGGCGCCAAGACCAAGCTCCGCCTCCAAGATGGGCCCCGACGACCACGGCCGGCTGCCGCGCCTTCACCCTCGCTCTGCGTAGCGTCGCCTAGCCAGGCAAGTTCAAACCAGATCTGCCTCCTCGCTACGACGACACCCCCGACCCCGAGGAGTTCCTGCAGCTCTACGAGCTGAGCATCGAGGCGGCCAACGGCGACGAGAAAGTCATGGCGAACTGGTTCCCTATGGCGCTCAAGGACGGCGCCCGTTCGTGCCTCCTGAACCTGCCTCCAGGCTCGATCTCCTCCTGGGGCGAGATGCGCGACCGCTTCATCGCCAACTTCCAGGGCACTCGCGACCGCCCACCGGCCGCGGGTGACCTGCGCCGCGTCAAGCAACAACTAGGGGAGACCCTCCAGAAGTACATCCAGCGCTTCAACAACGTTCGCCTCAAGATCCCCAAGGTCACGGACGAGGCCATCATCTCCGCGTTCTCCGATGGCGTCCGTGACGTCAAGATGAAGGAGGAGCTCGCTATCCACGAGGAGCTGTGCACATCCCAGGAGCTGTTCAACCTGGCGACCAAGTGTGCAAGAGCTGAGGAAGGGCGCCTCTCCCTCCTCGAGCTCCCGGCTGCGGACCCAGAGTAGAAGAAAGCCAAGGCCAAGGACGTGAAGCGCAAGGGAGTAGTCGTGCTCGCGGCGGAGCCGGACACCAAGCGCGGCAGAGATCAGCCCGAATCATCCAAGAGCAGCCGGCCATTCTGCGCCTTCCACAAACTGCATACCCACAACACCAGCGTTTGTCAAGAGCTCAGAGCCATTCGAGAAGGACGCTACGGTCGACGCCCCGAGCGCAACGACCGGGGCTAAGGCCGAGGAGGAGAACGTGGTGGCGGACGCTGGGACGACCGTGGCCCGCGCCAGGAGTGGCGCGACCGGCCTCGTGAGGACTGCTGGCAGGATCAGCCTCGCGAGGGCGCCTGGAGGGACCAGCCTCGTGAGGATCGTCCTCAGGGCAACGCCGGTCTTCCCCCACTACCGCCGCCGCCAAGAAGGAATGACGACCACCATCAAGACGAGGGGACTGGGGGCTTCTAGGAGCCACGTGCTATTGCCTGCATCTTGGGCGGAGCTCAGGCCCCAGCCTCGTAGCGTATCTTCAAACAATTTGCTCGTGAAGTGAATGCAGTCCTCCCCAAGCTTGAGGCCACACGCCCGCTCAGGTGGTCCAAGTGCGCCATCACCTTCAGTTCGGCGGATCAGCTCAAGTGCGCGGCCACCGCAGGCACCCTCCCGATGCTCTGCTCCCTAGTCATCAGCAACGTGCAAGTTACCAAGACCCTCATCGACGGCGGCGCAGGGCTCAACATCCTGTCCGTCGACACGTTCGACAACCTCCAAGCGCCGTATGATCAGCTTCAGCCCACCAAGCCCTTCTCAGGAGTGACCGACGGCTCCACCATGCCGATAGGGCAGGGCCGCCTCCCTGTCACCTTCGGAGAACGCAAGAACTACCGCATCGAACTCATCGACTTTGACGTCGCGCACATCCGTCTGCTGTACAATGCCATCCTCGGGTATCTAGCCCTGGCCAAGTTCATGGCGGTGACCCATCATGGCTACAATGTCCTCAAGATGCCAGGAAGCGGCGGAATCATCACGGTCCCATGTGAAGAAAGAGATGCGGTGTGCTCCCTTGAGTGCGCCTTCCAAGCTACAACAATCGACGACCCCGACAGCAAGGGCGAGTGCCCTCCTGAGACCACCCCCAAGAAGAAGAAGCAGCTGCGCCGTTCAGGACCTCAGGAGGGTGACGTCGCGGCTGGAACCTCGTCAGGATCAGCGCCCGCGCCAGGGGCGCCTCCCTCCATCGCATAGGAAGGCGCGCCCGGCGCCCTTCTCGGGCAGGGCTCGGGGGCTCTCTTCTGGAGGGCCTCAGACCTTGCCAACATCACGAGGGAGGCGCTCGGGCACCACTTGGAGGCGTGCTTCATGGCACGTTTCCCTCAGGAGAACACATGGCGAGGAGCGCCCACCGCTCAGGAGTTCATCACCAAGACCACTCAGGAACTACAAGATGCAAGGGCCATGCGCGGCAACCGCCGCTCACGAAGCACAGCTCCCCATCCTGGCGAGGATGCCGGGCTGCGCATCTGCGTCGACGTCCCAGGGCTCAACAGGGCCGCATCTCAGGAGCCCTTCTGGCCTTCGCGCGTGGGACGCTGCGAGGGTCCCCCGCACAGCTACGTTCGCATGCCGTTTGGCCGGCCGAGCGTGTCGTCCGCCTATCAGCGCAACTTGCGGCGTACCCCGGCAGCCCAGGAGGCCAGGCATCACGCCGCTCTGACGAAGATGGAGACGGTCCTCAAGCAACCGCCTGGGCCCCCAGAGCCTCCTGAGGCTTAGGGGTCTGGTGTCTCATGAGGAGCAATTCCTTCGCCGCGTACCTTCAGCTGCCCCGACACCTCTTCATCGACAGAACCAGGTGACATTTTCCAAGTTTGTTTAGCTGGGAGCGCCCCTCGGGCTGCATCATTCCCAGGCCGCATGGGCCCGTCCCTGTGGCATGTATCCTTTTTCTTATGTATTTAGCTTACCTTGCTGGGGGCGCCTCACCAGAGCGACGAAGGGACTGAGGAGTAAAAAGAATCCTACTCTCCGATATATATAATCCTAAGACTCAAAACATTTTTGTTCTAGACTCAACAACGCCAGCGATTCGATCAAGCAGGGGGCTCCTAAGTCGGGGATGGCTCTGATTACCAACTTGTAACACCCACGATGCGGCTATATCTCCCACGTGTCGAGGCACGACTTAGAGGCATAACCGCATTGTGGTTTTGTCGCAAGAAGGGTCATCTTCACACAATCCCATGTAATGAACAAGAATGGGATAAAGAGTTGGCTTACAATCGCCACTTCACACAATACATAAATAAATCATACATCATTCAGAGATACACACATAGGTCCGACTACGGAACCAAAAGAAAAGAAGACAACCCAACTGCTAGATCCCTGATCGTCCCAACTGGGCACCACTACTGATCAATATGAAAAGAAACAACACAATGAACAAGATCTTCATCGAGCTCCCACTTGTGCTCAGTTGCGTCACCTGCACTGGTATCAACGGCACCTGCAACTGTTTGGAAGTATCTGTGAGTCACGAGGACTCAGCAATCTCACACCCGCGAGATCAAGACTATTTAAGCTTATAGGAAGGAAAAAAGGTAGTGAGGTGGAGCTGCAGCAAGCACTAAGCATATATGGTGGCTAACATACGCAAAGGAGAGCGAGAAGAGAAGCAACAGAACGGTCGTGAACTAGCAATGATCAAGAAGTGATCCTGAACTCCTACTTACGTCAAACATAACCCAGAAACCGTGTTCACTCCCGGACTCCGCTGAGAAAAGACCATCACGGCTACACACGCGGTTGATGCGTTTTAATTAAGGTCAAGTGTCAAGTTCTCTACAACCGGATATTAACAAATTCCCATCTGCCACATAACCGCGGGCACGACTTTCGAAAGATAATACCCTGCAGGGGTGTCCCAACTTAGCCCATTATAAGCTCTCACGGTCAACGAAGGATAAACCTTCTCCCGGGAAGACCCGATCAGTCTCGGAATCCCGGTTTACAAGACATTTCGACAATGGTAAAACAAGACCAGCAAAGCCGCCCGAATGTGCCGACAAATCCCGATAGGAGCTGCACATATCTCGTTCTCAGGGCACACCGGATGAACACTACGTACAACTAAAACCAGACCTCGAGTTTCCCCGAGGTGGCGCTGCAAGTGGCTCTAGTTTGGACCAGCACTCAGAGGAACACTGGCCCGGGGTTTAAAATAAAGATGACCCTTGAGTCTGCAGAACCCAAGGGAAAAAGTCTTAGGTAGGCAAATGGTAAAACCTAGGTTGGGCCTTGCTGGAGGAGTTTTATTCAAAGCGAACTGTCAAGGGGGTCCCATAAATCACCCAACCGCGTAAGGAACGCAAAATCAAGGAACATAACACCGATATGACGGAAACTAGGGGCGGCAAGAGTGAAACAAAACACCAGGCATAAGGCCGAGCCTTCCACCCTTTACCAAGTATATAGATGCATTAATTAAGATAAGATATATTGTGATATCCCAACATAAACATAAACCAACATGGAGCGATCTTCAACTTCACCTGCAACTAACAACGCTATAAGAGGGGCTGAGCAAAAGCGGTAACATAGCCAAACAACGGTTTGCTAGGAAGGGTGAAAAGGTTAGGGGCTGACGTGGCAGTATGGGAGGCATGATACAACAAGTGGTAGGTAGCGCAGCATGGCAATAGAGCGAACAACTAGCAAGCAAAGATAGAAGTGATTTCGAGGGGTGGTCATCTTGCCTGAGATCCCGCAAGGAAGAAGAACGAGTCCATGAAGAAGACAAGCGGACGGAGTCGAACGAATCCTCACAACTCCGGAACGAAACCGAAGCTAACGAGAGAAGCAACCCGGAAAGAAACAAACGACATAGTAAACACACAATCATAAACATGGCATGAGGCACCAACAAGTATGATGCATGTCCGGTTTAAATATGCATGGCATGGCAAAGTGCAACAAACAGCACTACAAATTAAGTGGAGCTCAATATGCAACGAGTTGCATATTGACGAAACACCACATTTAATTATTTAGTTCGCTCTTGTTTAAGTAACCAACAATATTAAATGTTGTTAACCATGGCAAGGGGTGAAGCATATGGAAACTAACTATTTAGGCAATTTTAAATGAGGCCGGAAATAACAAACGACAATGTCCATAATTTAGATTTGGTACTGTTCTGCCATAAACTCAATTTTAATATTGTTAAACAGCAACATGAGGTGCACCAAGTTAAACTAGGCATTTTTCTACCCCATTTACATATATAATTTATTAAAATCCGAGCTACGGTTATTTAGTTATGAAATAAATCATTTTAACATATTATTCGAGCAAAATTAAACAAACAGCAGGTTTAAACATTTTTAACATGGTTGAAAGTGGCCAATTATGAAACTAGATGAAATTCTAAGCATTTTACATGTTTGAATTATTTTAATCCGATGCATGGTTAAAGAGTTATTATATGCATGAAGTTCAAGGGTTTTTCTGTAAACTATGAAGTCCTGGATAATGCTAAAATCGCAGCGCAGGAAAAAAACAGAACGGGCTGAAACTAGTTGGCCCGTTAGAGCATAGGGGAATGGATCTGAGGTGGCTGCTCACGTTGGGCCAAAGGGCTGGCGGGGAAGCAGAGCGACTGGGCTTGGAGCAGAAGCTGGGCCTTGACGCGGTGCAGCAGAAGCGGCCCAAGGCGAAGAGGCCACGCGCGCGAGACGACGGGTCAACGGGCACGGGCGCTGCTCGTGCGCTCGTTCACCTTGCGTGGACGAAGCAACATGGACGGGAGCGATGCGGGGACTTGGCGCAGGGAGGCCCGGCAGCGGGCACCCGAGGTGGATCCGGCGAGGTCTGACCGCGGAGGCGCGCCGGCGTCGAGGTGCGGCGACGACGCGAGATCCGGCTAGGACGTGGCTTGGACGAGGCAGCAGCAAGCTCCGGCTCTGGTTCTCTGACGGTAAAAGGAAATGAGACAGCGATGTGAGAGGGAGAAGAGAGAAGCGGGAAAAGAAGGAACGGGCGTCGCGGGGCTCATCTGCAAGTGGTTCTCGTCGGCGGAGGGAGCTCCGGTGGCGCTGCGGAACTTGCGGGCGAACGGGGCGAACGGGGCGAGGCAGAGGAGATCCCCTGGTGTCTCCCGGGACCCGGGGTCGAAGTGAGCTAAGGGAAGGAGCTCCTGGCGTGGAGCTCTGAGGACGGGCGAGCTGCGGGACGAGAGGCTGCAGGCGCGGGGCTTCTGCTCGCCGGTGACAGCATGAAGCAGAGGACGACGGACGGCGGCTTAGTGGTCAGGCGTGGTCGAAGCCGCACGGG
Organism: Aegilops tauschii subsp. strangulata; assembly: GCF_002575655.3. NCBI lineage: Eukaryota > Viridiplantae > Streptophyta > Magnoliopsida > Poales > Poaceae > Aegilops > Aegilops tauschii. The sequence continues at coordinate 354,787,574 of NC_053038.3, read as the reverse complement.
TGGCGAGGGAGAGGAGGCTGCGGGTGCCTGGAGGTTGAGCAGAGGAGCTCGACGGGGCTGGATCGATGGGTGGATCAGGGAAGGTGGTTGGCTCGATGGGGAAAACAAGGAAGGAGGAGGCGGCTTCGGTTGGTGGAATTGGATCGGGATGAGATCCCGAGGAGGACGAGGAGTGGCGGCGGGGAGGGATTGATGGGACAGCTCCCCTAAAAATTAGGGTTAGGTCATTATTTATAGCAGATGGATTTTGGGTATGTGCTAATTCGGTTCCTCCGATTAAAATTGAGCGGTCGAGAAAAAAAATAGGCTAGGAAGTCCAAATAAGAAAACGGAGATGTTTTGTAGATGTTAGGGGATGATCTGGACCCAACGGTAACGAAAGTCCGGTACGGGTTCGGGACAAATTTCGGACGCGCGCGAGGGGGCGATGCACTGTGCAAAGAGGGACTCCGGTTTAAGCAAGAGGGAAAACGAAGAGCGAGGTTGGTCTCGGAAGGGTCAGCGGAAGCAAGGGGGGACGCGGCCACTACGTGGGGATGCAAGTTTTAAAACATGGCGGCAACGAAGTGCTGATGCAATGCAAATGATGCGATGACGAATGCAACAAACAAATAAAACACAGCTGACTCGCAAAACAAGGAAGGTAGACGGAGCGTCGGTCTCGGGGCGTTACACCAACTTTGGAGGTTTTGTGACCGTGCTCGCAAACCTCACCCGCCGTGCCTATGCGTTAGAAGAGCCCCCTGAATATGTTGTGTACCAAGGACCCATGTACGGTGAGAGCCGTCAGTACTGGGCCACTGTGCACATCTATGGTAGGGGTCTGTCGCCAGAACGCCCCTACAGGTTCACCGGAAGGACAACTTCCTTTGAGCCACAAGCCATCCAACTGGCAGCCCGCGAAGCCATAGTTCAACTCCGGCACTTGTCGCCTAGAGTTAACTGTCGCTCGTTCTACTACTACCCCAGTCGTGACGGGTATGGTAGGCCGCCCCAGGTTGCCAACGGAGATCACGAGACAGATCCTGCACTATTGCATCTGGTGCGCTATGTGAGCGCACTAGAGCAACTGTTCGATCAGGTCACCCTTGATCTGATCGCAGCTCGTGGAGAACTGGTTCGCCGAGCCCCGGTGAGAAGAGAAGTGGAGCCCGACGCCGATAGCCCAGTCGTGCTGTTCGGACACCCGATCGATCCCTTGAGATCTGCCCCAGCCATCAACCAGAGTGCTTTGGTGTCCCCAGAGGCGCTTCGTCGCCTTTTGGGAACCCATTCCAACGGGATTGTGGCCAGCAACCCCCGCGATGGTCATCACCACTACCCCGACCCTGCAGCCCCTCAACCTCAGCCAGCAAATCCTGACGGAGAAACCCGTGGAGAAACCTCGGCATCCGCCAGGCCAGCCCACTTAGACATTAACGAAGTAGACTAAGTTGCTCGAGTTGTATCGAGCCTTAGTTTTCCTACGCTTTGTAACGGTGTGACCTTGTATCGTTTTTATTTAATGCTATCTGCTTGTACGCCCCTGTTTTTGGAGTAGTAGCTATGCATATGTACGTTGGCGTACAGTTGCATTTTTAAATTTCGGGCGCAGCTACCAGGACCAACCCCGACGACTTCCACAGTAATGCGTCACATTTACGTGATGCGTATATCTGTGGCTTTGACCCAAGTACAGGATCGACAACCAGTTACCCTTCACCCCGGTAGATAACCCAGCCCCAATGCTATAAAAGGCCACCTCGTGACCTTGCCAAGTACCCCTCACCTTGTGCACTACTCTCACAGCCTTTCCTTGCGATGCCGACCCCTAGTATTTATCTGAGAACCCCAGACGCAACACCGGGTAGTTTTGTTAAATTATTGTGGGACTTTACATGCAATACCATGAGTGCCACCCATCCACCCCAGTACGAGTTGCTCAAATCGAGGATCACCCCTTCCACCTCGAAATATTGGGCAGTAGTGCACATCCCTCCCGCATACCCAAACCAAGACCCAATGGAAGTTTCCTTCATGGGGAAATCCATGCCGACTCCGCATATGGCCATAGAAGCTGCTGCGTATGAGGCGCTCGCTCGTCTTTGATTCGCGGTACCCTATGCCAGTGAACGAGGATATTATTATTTCCTGAGTCGTGCAGCACCCGGAGAAGTTGCATCTTTTCCCGGTGGACGAATTGAGAGAGATCCAGTACTGGCCAACCTTGCTCAGTACGTTATCGCTCAGGAGCGTTTGACTCAGCGGGTGATGGGTTATCTCCAGAGCCTCGCTGATTTAAATCCTCGGATCGCTATTGGCAGACCACTGAGACCTGACCAGGAGAGGCGCATTCATCGACTGGTCAACCCGCTTCCCCCGATAGAAGAGGAGTGTGCCCCAGTGCCAGAGGCGTTTTCTCAGGACCCTGTCCTTTTGCCGTTTTCTTTGTAAACATCACCGCTGTATTGATTATTTCCAGTTTTTATTTACGTGTTGTAACTTGTACGTGTTATCTAAATTTGTGCGACAGATCCGATTTTCTCTGGTTTCAATTATGTGAGCAGTCTTACTGCTGTTAATTTTGTTTTAACAAATTTTCGCTCGCGGTAAATTTTTGTGACGAGATTTCTTCCCCCGAGTCGCTACAGCGTATATATCTTCTCGACATGGATTTTTTATTCACGCAGCATCGTAACAGCAGACTCACAACCTCAACCACTCGACCTCGTGCACTAATTGCTGGTCCTCGTACACATCGTTACGCCTAACTGATCACACCCAAGGACACCACAGTCTCAGTAAGAGAGATTTGTGAGTGATCATTTGGGCGCGAGTTGCCCCAGCACACCGACAGCAGTCAGCACTCGAAGCCACTCCTAATCCTTGTGGTCGTCGCCACCGCGAAGGGCTAACACTCGAGCGGCAGCATCACGACGATCATCCAGGATCGTCGCGCACAAGAGCACGGATAACCCCAGCAGCACCGCCAAACCTCCACACATCAGGACCACGTACCAGTCCGGCATCGCCTCCGCCATTAGAGCCTTGCCTAGAGCTCCTACTAACGGCAATGGAGGAGAAGGAAGGAGAAGTAGAAGCGAGGCCAGGTGTGAGGAAGAAGAGAGGAGCACCGCAATCGTTTTATAGCTCAGGATCGGTGTACGGTGGGCGAGGTCCACCAGCGCCCATCGTCGCTCGATCACCGGTGTTCGGAGGCGAGTCCGCGAGCAGTGCCGATAGCGCACTGGCCCGCGAGGTGAGTGCACGCTGCGCCGGCAGCTAGCACGCCGCGCACTACCGCGGTACGGCCTAGATGCCCTACGAGCTAGGCGTCGCCGGTGGAGGAAGCGCGGGAGAGCACGCGAGAGAGAAGAGAGAACTAGAGGTAGAAGAAGAGGCCGAAAGTGGACCCCGGGTCCACCTATCAGCCAGAGAGAGCACTGTACTCTCGGGTGCGACCAGCGTATTTTAGTAATTTAGAATTTATTCTAAATTACTGTTTCCACGTAGAAATATCTCGCTTTCCCCCGACCTTGGATTTTTCCTCGCAACGCCAGTGTACCACACTGTGGTTTTACACCACTATTTACCCTCTCACTGTAGCCGCTTTGTTTTTGCGCAGTTGAGTGATTTTTTTTAGTAAGAGCAATGTTTGTTCAAACTGCTTTTAACAAATCTCGAGGATGAGATTTTTCTTAAGGGGGGTAGTGTTGTGACACCCCGAATTTTTTTACCTTGTTTTATAATTAAAATTTTGCCAGGAAATAAAACTTTTCCATTTGTCTTGATTTACCCTTTTGGGTATTATGGGTTTTTACCTCAAGTGGAATCTTTCCAAAAGTATTATTGGACTTATATACTCTTTCTATGAAGCAATTCCTTATCAGTGGATTTTATTGCAAGATTTGTTTTCTCAGAGCTTTATTCTTTTAAAATTATTTCTTTGGAGATTGAAGTTTCTGTTGCACTGCAACCATTTGACAAATACCTTTAAAAATTTCACCAAAATTTGGGGATGTCATGTGATGTTTCCGCATCACTTTTATACAAAAATATCTTTGAGTTATTGAAGATTTTGAACTCTACAACAACTTTGCAAATCTGGTCCAGTGGGTACCTTTGCACTACAACCTATTTAAATATTTCCTTATAAATTCTTCCAAGTGTTTGGAGATGTCAGTAGATGCATACAATTCAACTTCATGCAAAAACCCAGTGGTGATCTTTGAAAAATTTGAGTGAATCAACCTCTTTTTCATTCTGGTCCAGTTTGGTGATTTGTACTGCAACTCTATTTTATTTTGCTCAAGTGCCCATGAGCTTTTTCCTACTTATAGTCCTCCCTACCAAACTCTTAAGTCCAGGAGAATGGACCCATGGGAGGATTTTAAGTGCATGCAATGAGACCTTTTTCTTTCTGTCCAAAACAGGAGTTTTGCAAAACTTGCACTAACAAGTTTCAGGTTTTGCCCAAATGATCTTGCCATCATCTCCTACAACTAGAGAGACCATGATCTGGAGATTTTGATCACTCCAAGAGTTGCCTAAGTGCACTTGGCATTCTGTCGAACACTTGGTGTGCACAGTCAGTTTTGGGCATGTTTCCTAGTTTGCACTATGATCTTGCTCCAATGACCCAGCAACCTTGTCCACTAAATTCCTAACCATCTCTATCCTAGTCCTGTTAACTGCCAGCCTCATCCTCGCACTCTAGGCCGCCCTGGCATTTCGTCGAGCATGTTCCGTGCGTGCTCTGGGCGTGCCCAGAGCGCACGTTTTGCACGCGCGCGCACTGAGCCGCCGCGTCGCACTGCCGCCCTCGTCGCGTCCCGTCCCTGGCCCCCTGCTCCACTGCTGAACCGCGCACTACGCTCGCTCACTCTCCACGCCACCCCTGACGCCCTACAGCGCCGCAGGCAGAGCTCTTGGCGGCACGCCGGCGTCGGCAGCGAGCCTCTACCATGGACGGCGCCGCCCAGACCACACCAGCGCGCCAGCTATCCCTATGAACAGCTCGGTCTTATCTCGAAGCCCGTCGGTACGCGCTCGTCGCCACCACGTCGCCCTGCAGCTACAGCACGGCTGTCGCCGGCGATCTTATCCTCAGCCGCCGCGGCCCAACCCCGAGCGCCTATTTAAGGGATCCCCGAGCTCGTGCAAAACTTCAGGCGACCTCAGACTTCTCCCCAGTTCTCCCCTAGCAGTGGTTTGGCCGGGAGAGGCCAGCTTCCCCAACTCCGGCCGGTTCGGCCGCCGCCGAGCTCCGGTGCAATACGCCGCAGCCAGCCACTCCCCCGCCCATCCAGCGCCACCACTAGCTTCCTCTTGTCCTTGCGGAGCCGCCCAGTGCCTCAGCCTCGATCGGAGACCACCGGAGCCCAAAACTCACTTCCCTCCCGTAGCCCTCTCCGCCGCAGAGCTCGCCGCCGGCGACTCCTCCCATCACCGTCGACCCGACGACCACCGAGAGGACCGCCCCAGTCTGGCGGGCCCATCCCTACCCTCAGATACCCTCGAGGAGCCGCCGTTCGTCGCCGGCGATCGCCGGAGTCCCGCTCCCGTCGGGCAGAGAAGAGGAGGGAGGGGGAAGAACGGTCAAACCTGACCAGTGGGCCCTCTGGACCCACTGTCAGTGACCCGCGCGCCCGTCTTCTCTGATTAAGCGATAGCGCAAAGTCCCGAGTGCGTTTCCTCTGCTGCGAAAGCGTATTCTCTCCCGAACGTTTTCTTTTTCTGGTTTTTATTAAAACAGAGATTTGATCAGACTTTGACCAGTTATATCTTTTAAAATAAAACCCCAAATGAGTTGATTCTTTTTCCTACCTCTCTCAAATTTCATCTAGTTTATTTTAAGATTTATTTCAAAAATATTTGAGACAACTTTTTGTACTGTGTTTGAAATATTTGTTATTTGAATATTTTTTAAAATAGGAAACGGAAAGGGGAGAAAGCTTTCAAAAAGTGCATCCTTTGCATACTCTTAAAGGCAAGCATTTCTGAACTTTGGCATAATATTTCGGGTGGTGTTCTGATGCGGTTACAACACCACTTGACGTGGAGCATACGTTATTCTTATGCAACGGTATAGTCACATTGCATGATTGCATATTGGAGATTTTCCTTGCTGTTATAAATGGATATGCTGTGATAGTGATCATCCTCGTGGACTTTTCATGCATACCGGCAGGAAGCCGGGAAAGTCGTGGTCTTGGGTAGACACGAGCTTGTCCCTAGTTCCTCGTCGGGACGAGTGTGTCCGGTATGGCATGATGAGTTTTGATGAGCGGTGATTCTGTCTGTTAATGGTAATATTATGGTTATGCTATCATTCGGAGAATACTTGGACCACCTGAGTCGGTCGTAAGTCGAGTCCTGTTCGGTGACTTTCCCTACTTGTTTTGTACTACCACTTGTCCCTGCCTCGGATAGGGTATGGTTCAGTAAGTTGTCAACCCCTTACCAAAGCACACACCGTACAGAGAGGCCATGGTGGAAGATACCGGGTGCATCCGGTAGGCATGCCACCTGGTCCGGGGGCATGGGTGTTTCCGGTTGGGACCGAGAGGGGGGCACCCCTTAGAGCGCGCGAATATAAATTTGATCCCATGCTACGTCGAGGTTGTAGCCTCCCCACTTAGAGTTTTGCTTGATGGGTGTCGTGGGTGATTCCAGACACCGGTAAGTTAAGCTGGTGTGTGCAGGTCAGGCGTGTTTTCAATTAAAAGGCCGTAGACGGAATTAGTCCTGATGGGCTAAGTAAATCCGTTACTCATGGGTAAATAGTACACCCTCTGCAGAGGATATATCCATTCGGATAGCCATGTTCATAAGTAAGGACTTCAGTCTGAGATGGATCTAGTAACGGTATTTGGATGGAGACACGATTAAACCAGATCATAGTAACGGTATTCGGATGGAGACACGGTTAAACTAGAGCACAGTGACGGTCTTCGGATGGAGAAACGGGTATACCAGATCTTTGTTTATGACCTCTGTCATATGAGGATTGTGATTATTATTGTTGTGGACTAACCAGTTACTTTATTTGCAGTATTGAGTATCCTTGGGATGGTTCTACCTCCTGGATGCTCACTGTGATTATTCTTATATAAGCCCTTTATGTGGCGTCGCTCAGACGCCCGACTGCGGCATGTATGTTGTTTATTTTTATCCCTTATAAGCCCTCTCTGTGGTGTCGCTCAGACGCCCGACTGCGGCATGTTTGTTGTTTATTTTTATCCCTTATAAGCCCTCTCTGTGGTGTCGCTCAGACGCCCGACTGTGGCATGTTTGTTATTTAACTTTTCTTTATAAGCCCTTTATGTGGTGTCGCTCAGACGCCCGACTACGACATTGTTAATTTAATTGCAACCTTACGAGGAGTCATTTCAGACACTCGGTCAGTGCATTTTATTTTTTACTCCCGCATTATATGTTCATATTCTACCTGCATACGTGCATCTCGGATGTTCGTTCTTTTCGGGACAGACGTTTTGATCATAAAATATTTTGGAGTGTGATTACCTCTTGTTATATATTTGCCCGTGTTCTTAATGTTTGCGAGTACATTCAAACGTACTCACTGGCTTGTCCTGGCTATTGTCTTGGCCAGATTTCGCGCATGGTGACAGCATTGCGACAACAGCCCCGGAACCTGCGTGTTGACGATAGCAGCCTCGCGAAGATAGGAGTTATCCTGGTCAGCTGTTCTTGTGGGAAATGGAGTCCCATAGACGCAGTTAGACCACAAACCGCTTCCGCCATCAACCATTAGAAACCAAGTGTTGTACTCCTAGGCCACAACGGTCTTGTACTACATATTTTGTACCTTGCTTGGAATCCTTGTATCAAGTTAGTGCCTCATCAGCTAACAGTAATCCTGGGGCTGGTGAGCACAAAGGCCGTTTTCTGGGAAATTAATATCCCGAAAATCCGGTCGTGACACATGTACCTCCCCGCATTTACTTGAGCCAGTTTTCTTCACATGCTTAATCTATCTATGACTATTACCTGCTCGATCGTCACCCATCATGGGAGCCGCGCGCCGGCCGTCTTTCTTCAGGATCTTTCGCGTGAGTAGGCTAGGCACGACGTCTGTGCTCGGGCCCGTCCCTGCAGCGTCGATAAATCCAACGGCTGAGCTCTGTCTGGCGGGCTGGCCCTGTTCACGTCACCTCCTGGGGCCGTTGGTGCTTGGCCCCGTCACGCGATAACCTCAGGAGATTCGTTCAGCGCAAGTTGTCTGACCACCTCGCAGGACCAGCACAGTGAACAAGAACCAAGACCAGACACAACCCACCTTGAGGTAGGGCCTCGTGAGTCCCACGCTGGCTCACGAGTGTCCAGATACACCTCGTCGAGCCCTGCCGTGCAAGCCACGTGTCAGGGCGGGGCTGTACACGCCCCGGGGGCTCTCCGCAGTAGGGAGCCCCCTCCCATGCACAACTGGAAGCACCATGCTCCGCGCTGGCCGTCGACATTGCCGAGGAGCGGCTATGCCCGTGCACAAGCGGAAGCACTATGCTCCGCGCTGGTGATAAACAACTGAGAGCGGCCTCACGGCCGTACCATCCTTAGGGAGCCCCAGAGCTCAGTGTCCGGCCTCACCGCAACGCCTCCCCTCGGGAGAGCCGCGCGAGGGGGCTGGGCACGGGGGCTGCGCTCGGGTCACGCCCAAGCGTACGCCACCCAACCAGGTCTCCCGGACTTGGTCGTCGCACGCCCCTCCCGAGCCGAGCCTCGGCGAGGGCAGGTATGGAGATTGTTTGCACGTCAAGGGGGACTCCTGAGCATCGCGACTCAGGAGCCTAACTGGTCACGTAGTTCCTCACTCCTTGGTCCGTCCTGGTCTCCGGTCGGCCCAACGGCAGCTGAGGTATGCGCGGGGCCGGGCTCTGCCGACGTAGAACATTAATCTATCCTCGCGTATTCTTCCTATAAGCCGTTTGCGCGTCAAGGGGGACTCCTGAGCATCGCGACTCAGGAGCCTAACTGGTCACGTAGCCCCTCACTCCTTGGTCCGTCCTGGTTTCTGGTCGGCCCAACGACGGTTGAGGTATGCGCGGGGCCGGGCTCTGCCGACGCAGAACACAAAGCAAATAGGAAGAAAATCGCAAAATCTCAAAGCCAATATTACAAGACATATTGTTCTCACAATATCAAATGAGAGTTTAACGCCTCCACGTGGCCTAATGCATGCTGCAGGAATGAAACAGGAAAGGAGCTGCAAGTCACCCCTGGACACCGCCATCACCCACAGAAGGTGCTCCTCCCTTGGTAGCGTCGCCTTCACCTGCACCGCCAGATGGAGCCGCAGGATCGGTGGCATCGCCGGTCGAGGGCGCGAGGACGAAGCCGCGGAACTTCTCCAGCATGGCCTCCACCTCACCTTTCACGGTTGCGGCGGCAGCCGCGCAGTGTTCATCAGCTACAGGCTCCAGCAGCTCATCAAGATGAGCACTGGGGTCGCGAAGGTGCAGATGGCTGAAGACCCGCGTCAGTGCAGCTGAAGAAAGGACACGAGCCTCTGCCTCAGCCATGGGACCGATGCCCTCCACGACTTCCTCAAGCGCCTTCACCAAGTGGGGAAGCAGCTGAGTAGGGCCATCTTCATCGGTGGTCAGCAGCTTCTCCAAGCCCTTCTTGTACAGTGACTTCAATGCCAAGCTCGACCTCTCCTCAAGAAGAGAGAAGGCCACGCAGTCTTCAGCCAGGACCTTCGCCTTGGCGTCAAGATCAGCCTCCTTCGCCTTCGCCTTCCGCCCCAACTCCTCAAGCTGGCTGCGCTCCGCGGCCTGCGCCTTCGCCAGCTCTTCTAGCTCGGCGTCGCAGCCCTTGATGGCGTCCTCCCGGGCCCTCATATCCTCCTCCTTCGCCTGGCGGCCACGTGCTTCTTCTGCGCACTGGTCGCGCAGGCGCTTTAGCTCGTCCTCCAGCTCTCGGCAGCGGTCGCGAGCAGCCTCGGCATCGTTCAGCGCCGCCTCGCGATCGGCCGCAGCCTTGGCGGCGGCCTGCTTCTCCTTCTCAGAGGCCGCCGCGGCCTGGCTCAGCGACGCTCGAACCGCCGGGTCAGAGTGAAGCCAGCCAGAGGCCAGCTCCAGGCGCCCGGTTACCAGGCGCAGTTCCGCGCCCAGGAGATCTTCCCGCAGCTGGGCCATCTCCGAAAGGACGCACTCCAAGGCGGCAGAGGAAGCAGAAGAACTTGGGGCCAGAGGCGCAGCAGGAGGAGGGGGCGGTGTTGTCACCAGAGCCTGGGAGATCAAGGGCTCCTGAGCCTTTGGGACCTCATCAGCCGAGCCAGCCACCGGCACTTCCGGAGCCAGCGGGGCCACGGGGGCAGACTCCTCCCGATGATGCTCCTCTTGGCCTCGCGAGGGCGACCAGGCTGGGGAGGTGCGAGTGCTGTCGCCTCCTTTCTCCGCAGAAGGGGGCGCGGCCGCTGTATCCTCCTTCCTTTTCTTCGCCGAAGGCATCGGCCTGATCAACACAAGGGTGAACATCAAAAAATAGCAAGTACGAGTAGGAAGAAGACGAAGCTCGAAGCACTTACTGATCCACCACGACATAGTCCACCTTCCGCTTGGGGAGCCTAAAACCCGAAAGCTTCGGAGCCTGAGAAGTGGGCACATGGGCTCCAGGAGCAGAAGATGGCGCAGCAGAAGGGCCGGAGGCAGCTCCAGGCGGCGTCAAGACGAAGGCAGCATCTCGAGAGACCAGCGATGATCTGCCCCTTGTCGGGATGATGGGCAGCTCTCCCTCCTCCCGGCGGGCGTCGACCTCGGCGTCGTCAGGAAGGGCGCAGAGGATGTCAGCTTTGCTCAAGGGGGAGGTCTCCCCCATCCCTTCAAGGGTCACCTCCAAGTCTTCCTCCTCCCCCTCCTCCTTCCCACGGGACTCGTCAGAAGACAGCTCCACCGGCTTCGGCACTGCAGGGCCTCCGGAGGGCGCGGGCGGCACCAGCCCGCACGCGTCGAAGGTTGGCCGGGCGGCCACTATCTGCTCCCAGTCCTCGCAGCGGAACAAAGGAACGAAGGCGCTCGGTGGGTACTCTTGGTTGTCCCCGATCAAGAGGCGCAAAACTGCAAACAACTCGTCCTCAGGCAGGGCCTTCGGGCTCAGGCGAATCTTGTCTTCTTCATCTCCAAGCCTCCACAAGGGGCGCGCGCATGCCTGAAGAGGGGCGACGCGCAGCATCAGGAATTCCCTCAAGAGCATGGCCCCTGTCACCTTCGCCGCCTTCGTGTTGCCCGGCTTCAGGTCGGTCTGCATTTGCGCCAACACCGACGACGCCCGCTCATCAGTGAGCTCTGCACGAGACCACCCCTTGTCGGACTGGGGCATCTCCGTCGGCAGCGCCAAGCACGGGTGGACACACTTGGCGCCCATCATGACCCATTTGGCCCTGAGGTTGTCGGACTTCTTCCCGGTGTTCGAGATCGAGTTGGCCTTGCCGGCCGCAATGAAATTGGCGCACCCGGAGATATGGCCTTCGCTGACGCGGAGGAAGAAGAAGTGGCGCAGCAGAGCCACGGACGACATCACACCGAGATACACCTCACAATAGTAGGCGAAGATGGACAGGAGAAGGATGGAGTTGGGATGAAGATGCAGCGCCTGCAGCCTGTAATGGCCGAGGACCTCATAGAAGAAGTCAGAGAAGGGAGGAACCAACCCGGCGGTGATACTGCTCGTGAAGAAGGGGAAGAAAGTGCTTCCCTCGAGCTCCGGCATGTCGGAGGCAACCCGGAGCTCCGTCTTCCCCCTCTCGTTGCTCTCCGCCGCCGTCAGCAAGCGCGTGGCGGAGAGGCCCTTCTCCGTGACGTTGGGCGCATCGAGAGCTGGTTCGTACCAAGCCGGCGATGAAGAGGGCTTGACCTTGCGCGGCGCCATTGGTCGCTGGTGCGAAGGAGGATGGATGCAGATCTGGGGATTTCGGAGGCAAGGCGCAAGGAAGGGGATATGAGCGAGGCAAAGGGAAACAGTGAAGGCAAGCACTGTCTGCGCCAGCCTTTTGTCAAGTCAGGCAGTTGCCGAGGCAGCATGGGGAAGCGGAGACGCCCACGTCCAATCAACCGCCATGCGTCGACCAAGGCCGCAGGATTGGGGCCCGCGGCGCTCCGTACTTGACCTTTGGCTTCGCCTCGAAGCCAAGCCCGAGCGCGCCTTGGGCCCGGGGGCTACTGTCGGCGTTCTAGGAACAGGGGTCCCCAGACTCTCTTGCCTGCGGCCCACAGCGTGGCGGTGCTAGCAGGCCTGTACGGCCCATCTTCATCAACGAGGCATTCAAGACCCTCGCGAGGGGCCAAGCCTCGCGAGGCGGTCGACACAAGACCTCCTCGGGAGCGGCCTCATCAGGTTGGCTCGCGAGGAGCGGAGAGATCAAGGCAGAGCAAACCTCGCGTGGTTCTCGTGATGTGAGCCATGACGATCAAGATCAGGCGGGCGCCAGGCGGGTGCTAGCAAGCGCAGTGTCCTTGTTTCCCCTTTGGTGCTAAGGAAGCGAGCGCAGGCGCGGAGTACCGAGGCATCAGGCAAAGGTTTCCATATCGGTGTAACGAGACCAAGACCAGCAGGACAGCAAGACGGAGGTCACCATGGAGCCCAAGGCGGCGTCACCACCAGAGCCTTCTGCAGGCGAAGACCGCTTTTGTCAGGATAAGCTGTACTAGCTGCCCCCTTTCAAATTGGCCGTTGTTGGCTCCCTTCCCGCTCAATATTTGGGAAGAGGACCAGGGCCTATATAAATAGAACTAGCCACCACGGTAGGGAGAGATTCCATCTTCCATCCTCACACCCACAAGTTCGCCAAGCACAAGAACACCTCGACCTCAGGAGGCTGTTCTTCCCCTTGTACTGTTCATCATCAGCCCAAGAGGCAATCCACCACCACCACACTGGAGTAGGGTATTACACCACAACGGTGGCCCGAACCAGTATAAATCTTGTGTCTTTTGTGTTGTGAGTTCGTTGAGTTCGTCCGCAAGATCTTAGCAAGCTAGGGCGTCGATCGGTAGGGGGGAAAGAACTTGGCGCGCACCCCAGAGTTCGAACCTTAAGGGTTTTGCCAGAACTCGTGATCCGACACAAACTCTGGGGTGCACGCGAAGAACTCGTCCTCCCCAGTCTGCCTGCTCGCTAATCTCACGGCCTAGCTCGGCGAATTGAATGGAAAGGGACACAACAGTTTACCCATGTTCGGGCCACCTTGCGGTGTAAAACCCTACTCCTTCTTTGTGGTGGATTGGCCTCGAGGGGCTGAGGATGAACTAGTACAGTGGGCGAGCAACCTCAGGAGGAGAGGTGTTCTTGTGCTCGGTGAGCTGGTGGGTGTGAGGATGATCTGAATGATCCGTCACTTCTACGGTGGTGGCTAGGTCCTATTTATAGTGGCCTTGGTCCTCTTCCCAAATGAAAGGCGGGAAGGGATCCCACAATGGCCAAATTCGAAGGGGGACAGCTAGGACATGCTATCCTGACAAAAGTAATCTTCGCCTGCAAAAGCCTCTAGTCGTGATGCCGCGGTGGGCTCGGCGATGACCTCCGTCCTGCCGTCCTGGCGGTCTTGGTATTGTTGCACTGGAGTGGAAACCTTTGGCTGATTCCTCGAGACTCCGCGCCTGCGCTTGCCTCGTTAGCACCAAAGAGGAAACTGGTACACTGCGCCCGCTGGCGCCCGCCTGGCCTTGGTCATTATGGCTCACGTCATTTGCACCTCATGAGGTGAGCCTTGCATATAGATCTCCACTCCTCATGAGCTAGCCTGAGGAGGCCGCCCCTCGTGGAGATCTTGATGTCGTCCGCCTCACAAGGCATGGCCCCTCGCGAGGGTCTTGAGTTGCTGATGTTGAAGCTGGGCCATACCAGGCTGTGGATGGAGCCACACCGTGGGCCGCAGGCAGGCAAGTCTGGGTACCCCCATTCCATGAACGCTGACAGTAGCCCCGGGTCCAAGGCGTGCTCCAACTTGGCTTCAAGGCGAAGCCAAAGGGCAAGTGCGGAGCGCCGCGGGCCCTAACCGCTTGCGGCCTTGGTCGACGCGTGGCGATTGATGGGACGTGGGCGTCTCCGCTTCCCCATGCGGCCTCGGCAACCGTTCAACTTGATGAGACTCTGCTGCATGCAGAGAAAAACCATCATTGCACGGGTTCGTGGAGGCCGGCGGTTGGCCTCCCACCGGCTATAAATGAGGGGAGGGGCAGAGCCCCCTTTGCTCATTTCCGTCTTCTCGTTGCCCGCCCCTTCTTCTTCCTCTTCGCCTTGCCGTCTTTCTATAGTTCTCTTGGCGCCGATCAGGAAATTCTCCGTAGCGGAGAAGGGAAAGACCCCCCAGGAGGAGCAGGGGCCGCTCCCGCCGAAGAAGAGACTCAGCCGCCCCCGCGACACTGGCGAGAGGCCAGAGGTGACGCGGCCCTGGTACGAGCGGCCTCCGCCTGGCTTCCCGCTCCCTCTGTACGCCCGTGCAATAGGCTCCGGAGAAGGCGGCAGTGCCCAGCGACTCACGGGCCACGGCCATGGTGGCCAGGCTGAGGCTGCTCGGGCAGCCGGCCTGCGAACCCACGTCGAAGGTTCCTCGCGCGAGTTTGTGGTGTGGGTAGCGAGGCCACAACGCACGTGGATCCAGTTGCCGCGGTTCTTCACCGAGGAGATGCTGCCGAGGGGGGCGCTTGAGCTGTGGCTGCAGCATGCCGGGTGCTGCTGTATGGCCACGGGGGCGGAGGTCGCCCCCCCGAGCAAAATCTTCATGACCCGAGGATGGGGCGAGGTCGCCCGCGCATGCCATGCGGAGGGGGTCCTCGCCATCCACTTCGAGTACGATGGCGCCTCCACGTTGTTCTTCAAGGTCTTCGACGAGGAGGGCCGTCGCCTGGAGTGCTGCCCCGGGTGAAGCGGCCTGCATGGTGCGGCTGCGGGCGTCGAGCCCGCCTCCGGTCTTGCCGACAGCTCCTCCAGCAGCAGCGATGACTCCTGGGAGTCTAGTGACTCTCCCGAGCCTAGCGATTCTCCAGAGTCGAGTGATGACAGGTATGTGCCACCGAGCTCTCGCTATGCCCGGAGCACGGCAGCTGCATCCACTCGGCGTCGTCGGTGATGCCCAGCAGCCGGGGTTCCTTGAAGCTTCCTTCTTTTGTTTCCCTACGAGGAATCGAGACAAACCCCGTGGGGGTATGTAAAGAAAATTGTAATGCATTTGCTCCGATGTTTACTACTCTTTGTATAAGGTTGCGGCTGTGTGTCTCGCTTCGGCATTGTTCCCCCTTTTCGTTCTCGCGGTAGCTTAGCGCTCTATGCCGGCAGGTCCCAGTCCCCAGGCAGGCTTCGGCCATCGCTGATATGCCAGCTCGCAATGCCGTGGTCGAGGCCAGGAGGTGAGCGGCCCAAGGTCCGGTAAGAGCTCCTGAGGCACGATGCTCAAGAGCCCCACCTTGGCATGCAAGCAGCTCCTTGAAGGCCGAAAAGGAAAGCGACATTGCCGGAGCGAGATTTGCGAGAGTTGACGTTCCGGACAGCGGGTTCACGCTGATATGTATAGGCGACTTATCTTAATGAGCCTGTGGTGACTCCCCTGCGCGTCGCCTGATTGCGCTTTAGCGATGATACTTTAGGTAGGGCTCACGCCGGCCTCCCATTTCCATGCTCATCTGAGTGCTCTACCTCCTCGGGTCTCGACCCTCGAGCGAGGCTCAGCCGCCGCTGGTATGCCAAGTCGCGATGTCGTGGTCATGGCCAGGGGGTGAGGGCTGGAGAGTTAGTAGGAGCTCCCGAGGCGCGGTGCTTAGGAGCCCCCCTTTAACGTGCAAGCGAATTGCATGAAAAAGGGACGGCCGGCGGGGCCGCCTGCAGCCAAACTCCAGGGATTCCTGCAGGTTAATCCGAGAAGAGAGCGCTACTCATGCTTGTTATCCTGCCGCTGATCTTTCCGCAAGAAGATGAAGGCACTGAGGATCTGGTGAGGTGACGTGCGTGGGGTGGGCCACGAGCCAGAGCTTGATCTCTCAGATTTGTCAGCGTTCCAGGGATGGACCCGAGCACAAGCGCCGTGCCAGCATGTGTAGCCCCCATTGCGGGATGAGCAAGAGGCCGGTCAATAACACGGGAGGCCGCGAAGGGCGATAAGCACCAGGCAAGTGAGTGATAACATAAATTATCTCATGGATAGAATAGAGCTAGTTCTGATAGATGCAGAAAATGATACATGCCACAGGGACGGACCCATGCGGCTTGGGGATGATGCAGCCCGAGGGGCGCCCCCAACTGAGCAAATCAAAATACGCAGAAGGATACATGCCGCAGGGACAGGCCCATGCGATCTGGGGATAATGCAGCCCGAGGGGCGCCCCAACTGAATAAACCAGAAAATGTCACCTAGCACCATTGCTGAAGAGATGTTGAAGTAGCTAAAGACGCGTGCTGAAGAAGTCGCTCCTCATGAGCCACCTGGGTCCTAAGCCCCGGGAGGCTCTGGAGGCCCTGGAGGCTCGTGAAGAACCGTCGCCATTTAAATCAGGACCGCCTGGTACCTAGCCTCCTGAGCTGCCAGGACGCTCCGCACGCGACGCTGGAAAGTAACAACCGCGTTCGGCAAGCCAAAAGGCATGCGAACATAGCTGTGGGGGGGACCCTCGCACCAGCCAGCGCGTGATGGCCAGAAGCACTCCTGAGAAGCGGCCCTGTTGAGCCCAGGGATGTTGACGCAGGCGCGCAGCTCGCTGTCCTCGCCAGGACAAGGAGCCGCGCCGGGTGGAGGGCGGCGGTCGCCGCGCATGGCTCTCGCCTCTTGAAGCTCCTCGGTTGCCTTGGTGATGAACTCCTGAGCACCTGGCACCTCGTGCCTTGTGCCCTCCTGGCAGAAGCGCGCGCTGAAGCACGCCTCCACGTGGTGCCCGAGCGCCTCCCTCGTGACGTTGGCTAGGTCAGAGGCCCTCCAGAGGAGAGCCCCTGAGCCCAGCCTGAGAGGGGCGTCGGGCATGCCTTCCTATGCGAGAGAGGGGGCGCCCCTTCCATGGGCGCAGGTCCTGAGGTGGTGCTGCTAAACACACCGCTTTCCTGAGGTTCTTGGCGGAGCAACTACTTCTTCTTCTTGGGTACAACCTTAGGAGGGTATATGGCGCCTTCATCGTCTAAGTTCTCGACTGCTGCAGCCTGGTAGGCGCACTCGAGAAAGCACACTGCGTCCTTCTCCTCGCAGGTGACCGTGATGACGTCGCGACTCCCTGGCATCTTGAGGACATTGTAACCATGATGAGTCACCGCCATGAACTTGGCCAGGGCCGTATACCCAAGGATGGCATTATATGGAAGACGGATGTGGGCGACGTCGAAGTCAATGAGCTCTGTGCGGTAGTTGCCGCGCTTACCGAAGGTGACAGGCAGGCGGATCTGCCCTATCGGGGTGGTGGAGCCGTCAGTTACCCCTGAGAAGGGCTTGGTGGGCTGCAGCTGGTCATGGGGCACTTGGTGGCAGTCGAACGTCTCGATGGACAGAACGTACAGCCCCACTCCGCCATCAATGAGGGTCTTGGTGACGAGGACGTTACTGATGACGGGCGAGCAGAGCATCGGGAGGGCACCGGCAGTTGCCGCGCACTTGAGCTAGTCTGTAACGCCCCGAGACCGACGCTTCAGAAGACTTCCTTATTTTTCGTGGTCGCTGTGTGTTTCTTTTATGCTTGCTCTTTTATTTTTGCATTGCATCATGTCATCATGTCATTAATTTTTTAAAAACTCAACCAAGTAAATTGCATGGATCTTCGATCCATTTAAATCGAGGGAAATGCACATGGTGATTTCTCTTTATAACATATATCCTCCCAATATTATTAGGGAGCTATATTAAAATATTCCATTAATTGGAGTTCATCATAACACACTTGCAAATATCCCAATGCCTTTGTTATCTTAATTCTTGGTCTCCAACCTCGCCATATATTTTTTTCATCATATTCCGGAGCTCCACCAAAAATCCGAACATTTTTGGACACTTCTAAAACCTTGTTCTAGTTCAAACCATTTGAATTAAATTCAAAGAGTTTGAATTTAAACTTCGTTCAGGCCACTTCTATTTTTCCTGGTTCAAGCTCATTTTTATGAGTCCGGAAAAATGAACCTCCCGCGCAAATTCTATCCCTAACACTTCCTTTCTTCCCCTATACTTCTTTTATATTTTCTGTTTTGGGAGAAAAGAAGGAAGAAGGGGAGAGAGCCCAGCCAGCCTCCCAGGCCGGCCCATCCTGCCCCCGCGGCTATTTGGCCCTCCAAGGCCCAGCCCGCACGTCATAACCCAAGCCCATCTCTCCCTCCTCTCGATCTCTCCCTCTCGTCCCTCCTCCGCCGCCAGTGCCCGACCCCATCTCCTTCCTTGCGCCCGATCCCCATCTCCCTCCTCTCGCTCCCATCACTCGTCCTTCCTCCTGCGCCCACGCCTTGCCTCCCATGGCGCCCGAAGCCCTGCTCCCGGTCACCCTCGCCGCCACACGCAGAGAGCAGAGCCCCGCGCGCCGTCCTTTGACGATGGCGTGCCCGCGAGTTCCTGACCCTGCCGCGGCCACCTCTCCTCGCCATGTACCCCGCCACCGCCGGAGCTGCTCCGCCCGCCCCGCGCTGGAGCCATCGTTCCCGCGCAGCCGCCGTGCCCGC
The DNA here is from genome assembly GCF_002575655.3 of Aegilops tauschii subsp. strangulata. Classification (NCBI taxonomy): domain Eukaryota; kingdom Viridiplantae; phylum Streptophyta; class Magnoliopsida; order Poales; family Poaceae; genus Aegilops; species Aegilops tauschii. Next base: position 354,768,959 of record NC_053038.3, on the reverse strand, counting down.
GCCATCGACCTCCCTGGCCTTGGATCCGGCTGGTTCCCGCCGACCCAGTCGCCGTCTCGTGGCCGTCGTCTTCATCTTCGGCGGATTTCGCGCCACTGCAAGCCCCTGCCCCGCCTCTACTTCGTTCGAGCGGGGTGGAGGACGCGTCTCTGCTCGCCCGCGTCATCCTCCTGCGCCTGCGCCGACGACCTCCGCCTCCAGCCGTTGCCGGCGAGCAAGCCTCGCTGGAGGACGTCGTCCTCGCCCGGATCCTCGTCGCCAGCCCCAAGCCTTGCCGCTGCCTGCGTCCGTCCACCACTTGCAGCTGTTGGGGCAGGACCTCCTCGTCGTGGCTCTGCCTCCACTAGCAGCCTCCTGCTGCCTGTCATCTCCATGGCCTTGAGCAGCCCAAGCCGCCGGGCGTTCTGGCCCTTGCACATCGCTGTTGACCCGAGGAGACCACCGCCAAGTCCAAGGACTATCCCCGAAGATTTTGGATGCGCCAAGTTCCACGATGCCGCATAAGTTTCTTCTTGAACGTGTACGACTACGCAGATTTGCCAAGTACCACGACACCCGGAGCCCCGGATACGCCAAGTACCTTCTACGACCCGTGTACGACTACGTGATTTCACCAAGTACCCCTCGGATGCGCCAAGTTCGACTACATGGACCACCAAGTTCCTCTACCGATGACTCAAACGACTACGAAACGTGTACCACTACCATCGACCCACGAAGACCCCGTGGACGTCAAGTTCCTTGTCGTGACCCCGAGCATCTACGGAACATGAACGACTACTTCCTCTCCGACTTGTGTACCACTACTCCCACTACGAACCCGACCCGCTCCGAAAACGCACGCTTCGAAGGTATAACCCGAGACGACGTCCGTGGACCGAATGCATGTGTTGTATGAGATGCTCGTGTTCGCACCGTTTTTGAGAGAGGTCTTTGCACGTTCCTCGTTTGCCATGCCGCCGTACCGTGGGAACCCGGCAACCGGGAGCACCCCACCATCTGTTGCGTGTTCCACACATCCGCACAATTCCCTTTTGCGCCGGTATCTCCATGAGCTACCGGAACCGATATGTTGCCGTGGCATCATTTTCGTCATCGTTGCCATGGCACCCTTTTTTGTTCCACCACGGTAACAAATGCTTCATAACATGCTCTTGTCCACATTTTATAAAATTGCTTAAAAACTTGCATATGTCATTCGCATCATGATAACAACATTTAAATGTTTACAATTGATGTTTGCATTAAAATTGCTAATTGACATGAGGATTTTCTGAAATTATTGTTTGTTGTTCCGGCCTCATTTAAATTGCCTAGATAGTTAGTTTACTTATGCTTCACCTCTTGCCATGTTAATCAACATTTCATATTGTTGGGTATATAACCGAGAGAACTAAACAACTGTTGTGGTGTTTCGTCAATAGGCAACTCGTTGCATATTGAGCTCCACTTAACTTGTAGTTTTGTTTGTGCACTTTGCCATGCCATGCCTCTTTAAACCGGACATGCAGCATACTTGATTGTGCATCATGCCATGTTTATGATTGTGTGTTTACTATGTTGTTTGTTTCTTTCCGGGTTGCTTCTCTCGTTAGCTTCGGTTTCGTTCCGGAGTTGTGAGGATTCGTTCGACTACATCCGTTTGTCTTCTTCATGGACTCGTTCTTCTTCCTCGCGGGATCTCAGGCAAGATGACCATACCCTCGAAATCACTTCTATCTTTGCTTGCTAGTAGTTCGCTCTTTTGCTATGCCGCGTTACCTACCACTTGCTCTTCAGGCCTCCCAAACTGCCATGAACCTCTAACCTTTGTCACCCTTCCTAGCAACCGTTGTTTGGCTATGTTACCGCTTTGCTCAACCCCTCTTATAGCGTTGCTAGCTGCAGGTGAAGATCAAGATTGCTCCATGTTGGATTATGTTTATGTTGGGATATCACAATATCTCTTATATTATTAATGCATCTATATACTTGGTAAAGGGTGGAAGGCTCGGCCTTATGCCTGGTGTTTTGTTCCACTCTTGCCGCCCTAGTTTCCGTCATACCGGTGTTATGTTCCTTGATTTTGCGTCCCTTACGCGGTTGGGTGATTTATGGGACCCCCTTGACAGTTCGCTTTGAATAAAACTCTTCCAGCAAGGCCCAACCTTGGTTTTACATTTGCCTCACCTAGCCTTTTTCCCTTGGGAGTCGCGCATCCTGAGGGTCATCTTTATTTTACCCCCCGGGCCAGTGCTTGTCTAAGTGTTGGTCCAAACTAGAGCACCGTGCGGGACCATCCCTTGGCAACTTGGGTTACGTCGGTACCTGTACGCTTCGCTTATCCGGTGTGTCCTGAGAACAAGATACGTGCGACTCCTATCGGGATTGTCGACACATCGGGCGGCTTTGCTGGTTTTGTTTTACCTTCGTCGAAATGTCTTGTAACCGGGATTCCGAGACTGATCGGGTCTTCCCGGGAGAAGGTTTATCCTTCGTTGACCGTGGGAGCTTATAATGGGCTAAGTTGGGACACCCCTGCAGGGTATTATCTTTCGAAAGCCGTGCCCGCGGTTATGTGGCAGATGGGAATTTGTTAATATCCGGTTGTAGAGAACTTGACACTTGACTTAATTAAAATACATCAACCGCGTGTGTAGCAGTGATGGTCTCTTCTCGGCGGAGTCCGGGAAGTGAACACGGTTTCTGGGTTATGCTTGACGTAAGTAGGAGTTCAGGATCACTTCTTGATCATTGCTAGTTCACGACCGTTCCGTAGCTCCTCTTCTCGCTCTCATTTGCGTATGTTAGCCACCATATAAGCTTAGTGCTTGCTGCAGCTCCACCTCATTACCCCATCCTTTCCTTTAAGCTTAAATAGTCTTGATCTCGCGGGTGTGAGATTGCTGAGTCCTCGTGACTCACAGATACTTCCAAAACAGTTGCAGGTGCCGACGATGCCAGTGCAGGTGACGCAACCGAGCTCAAGTGGGAGTTCGACGAGGACCTTGGTCGTTGCTATGTTTCGTTTCCTGTTGATCAGTAGTGGAGCCCAGTTGGGACGATCGGGGATCTAGCAGTTGGGTTGTCTTCTTTTATTTTGGTTCTGTAGTCGGACCGATGTGTGTACCCTGACTGATGTATGTTTTATTTATGTATTGTGTGAAGTGGCGATTGTAAGCCAACTCTCTATCCCATTCTTGTTCATTACATGGGATTGTGTGAAGATGACCTTTCTTGCGACAAAACCACAATGCGGTTATGCCTCTAAGTCATGCCTCGACACGTGGGAGATATAGCCGCATCGTGGGCGTTACAAGTTGGTAATCAGAGCCATCCCCGACTTAGGAGCCCCTGCTTGATCGAATCGCTGGCGTTGTTGAGTCTAGAACAAAAATGTTTTGAGTCTTAGGATTATATATATATCGGAGAGTAGGATTGTTTTTCCTCCTCAGTCCCTTCGTCGCTCTGGTGAGGTCTCCTGACGTAGAAGTTTTGACTATTCTCTCCTCAAATTTCACTAGAAATTTTTTTTAGGATCACGCGGGTATCTTGGAATCGTTCCGATGGTTTTGTGACGAGAACATTGTTCTTGGTGCCTCCTGACATTTAGGGGTTGTGGCAGTGTCCCGGGGAGTTGAGCTCCGAGGTGTTGTCGTCACAATTTTATTGTTGCGGTTCTGGAATACCTGAGTTTCGCCGACATCGAAATCTCTTTTATGCAGTTGTTGGTGAGATCACCTCGACGCCACCCAGTACTGGGGCGGGAGTTCGGGAGTATTTCCATAACTCTTATAATGGATGCTTTTCGAAGGTTGAGGTAAACGATTTCCGAAGGTTTCTTGGTTATGTGTTGACGGATGGATACAGCTGGATCTAGGGATTGTTAGTTTGGGTGATATATATTTTGTGTCCCCTGTATCCCCAACACCAGATTGCATAACCAGAAAGTTTCGGGAGTTTATAAGTGGGAATTCAAGTAGCTCTTAGGATATCTTTCCGACAGACGCATGATATGAGATTGGGGTTCGACGTCTAGTGGTCCGCCTTTCCACGGTTGGTTTTACAGTGGTCTCGTAGTGTCTTAAAGAGTCCTTGGCTATGCCGACTCGGGGATGCTTCGTATGTCATGTGCACTGCCTTGTACATGATGGTGTTGTACGATCGAGCCCGTGTGGGCCCCACCACAAAAACTTCAGACGAAATCTCTATCATATGTTTGTTCCGGCTTATTTCCTGAGCCAATCCTTTGTTTTGTTTTAAGTTGTGGTATTCGAGTTGCTTCAATGTCAACTGTTGATTCCATTCCTTATTCTAAGTGGTGTTCTCATATTCCTATGGGGATACTAATCCTTCTTGACCATCGAGTTTGTCATCCCAATTCTTTCCAACCGACGTGCTCTTTTTCAAGTGGATCCGATCATTTTAACATTCGCGAGATCAATTCTCAGTTCTTTGCAACGGTGTTTGCTTCATCCGTCCCAAGTTGTCTTTGTTTTTTCCCGCCCTCCCACCCTTTTTCTTGAAACACTCAGATTTCTTAACCAAGTATCCATTTTATTCATGTGAAGTCCCTTCATTCTTTTCAATCAATGTTCTTACCCGGTGGTTCTCATGAAGATGTTCTTCAAGTTTTTCATTCTTCATTCTTTTTCTTCTCCGGTGGACTAAATTCAAGCCTTCAATGTTGGTCACATTCCTTTCCCTGTTTCAAATGCTTTCTCATGCCGGTGTATCTCTTAATCATCCACCTCTTTCTATTCATGTTTTTTTGGAGTGCTGAAGATATCTCAGGAGACTCGCATTTCCATTCCCAATCCGTTCAAGCTACCTCGAGGTTGTTATCTCTTTTGAGCCATTTAATTCAACCGGTGCAATCTCCTTTTCAAGTAATCATTTCAACGGTGTTTCTTTTGAGTGGGCCCTAACCCACAAGTTATTTTCCCAGGATCTTACCTGACTCTTCTAATTTTTCTGGAGTTATTCTCAAATTCATTTCAAAGTTTGACGTAAGAATGAGTTATCATCAGGCATATTTCTTCTCCAAGACCGCTTTCAAATTCTTTTCATCGTTGGTTCAACCTTTCTAATTTTTCATCCCGGAGTATCTCAATAATTCATGGTGGTGTTTCGCATCATCATTCTCAACATTTGAAGACCGAAGAAGAATTTCTCCTAAATCTTGATCCGTTCTCTTGAAGATTCATAGTTCTAGCTTATGCCATCCTCTCATAATTGTTTCGATTGTGAGAATTATTTTCACCCACCCGGAGCATTTCACAAGTCTTTTCATTTTGATTCTTCGGAGCCCATCATCTCAGAATTATTCATTCAAGCTTTCAGCTCTCGTTCTCCAAATCATACCGGTGCATCGTTCAAGTATCCTCTAATCAGTTCATGATCTCTTCGTTCTCGTGTATCTAAATTCTGTCAAGTATCTTCATCCTTTTTCTAATTCTTTCTGTTGAATCGTGCCTTTGCTACTTTCATTTTCAATTCTCGCGGTGGTTCGTTCAAGAGTTCTCTTCCCTCGTTATCATATCAATTTATTCGTTGTTTCAATCCTACCGGTGTTTCGATGAAGACCTTCACTAGTTTGCGCAATATCTATCTTAATCCTTTCTACGAGAATAACTAGTATGCAAGATCCGTTGCTTGTCATCAATCTAAATTGGTGAAGGATACGCATAACATAATTCTTATTCTTGTTTCATCCAAGTGTTTAATCCCTTCTTTTGGAGTTCGTTCATGATATCAAATTCTCGGTTCCAAGTTGTTCATCTTTTCTTTCCGGAATTCCAAGTTTTCTCGGTTATATCATTTCAAAGCTTCATCTAATCATTGCAAGGTTTCTCCCGGAGTTCTTTTTCAACTTTCCCTTTTGTTTGATAATTCCTGTATTAACGGAGTTCTTCATGGAGGCTCTACATGGTGCTTCGTCAAGGATTCTTTTCATTCTTCATTTGTTCTTCAAGATTTTCTCGGAGTTAAGATCCGTCAAGCCATACTCAAAGATAAACATGGTGCTCAACACATGTTTTGTTTTGTGGAGTCCAACCATTCTTCATCTTGCATTCCGAAGTGCAATTCTCTCTACCTTATCTTTTGGGATGGGGTTATGTCATTTTGCCAATTTCCTTCATGTTTCATGATTCACAAGTTGTCAGGAATGAGATAATTAAATCCATCATTTTCTCTTCGTTCAAGAGATCTTTTCGTCCAATCAATCTTTTTGTTGGAGTTGTATTGGGTTATATTTCACCTATAGCCTTCCCTAAGGAATGTAGCTATTTGTGGTGTTTATCAATGATCCAAGTTTTCTCCTATCCTCTTGGTGAAGAAGTTTTCATCTCCTTGTTGATCCCAATTCAATCAATCATTGTTTCCGTTAGTGGCAGTTTGTCACCTCATAATGTTGGGATGTTCCCATAATCCCACTACAAGCTTATTCTTTTCGTTGTTGGTTTTCCAACAACTCCGTTCAATCCTATTTCGTAAGGATGCTCCTTAAAATTCATTTATGGTAGGAGATGTTGGTTTCATTCTTCGTTCTATTCACTCCAACTATCTACCTATCATGCATTGTTTCCGGAGGCTTTGTGATGTTGCTCTCTTCGACCAATCATCTTGTTTTGTCAAGATCATGTAATTTTTCCTTTCTTATCCGTTTAGCTGGAGTGTCGTGTTTTCATTCGAGTTCTCTCATCTTATCAAGTTTTGTCTCCTTCCTCAATCGGAGTGCGGCCTGAAATCTTTCTTACCCCTTGTGCCATTCTTTCATCAGTTCCGGAGGCAGTGTGTTGTTAAATTCATCGAGTATCCTCTCATCTTGTCAAGATCATGTTCAATCCCTTCCATTTACAGTCGGAGTGCTGCCCAAATTATATCATTCTTATTCCTTCCCTATCTTGTTTTAACCGGAGTGGTTTAAATATCTATCGTGTCAATTAACCTCAAGGTTCACATGGTGTTCCTTGTTTCTCTTTTCTACCGGTGTGCTTTCATATTCCTTTTGATCTGTTAAGCTCTTGTTTCATATTCTTCAACCTACAAGGTTCTCGCAATGTTCCTTGTTCCTCTTGCTGAACGGAGTGTTTTAAATTTTGTTCACCTCCGTCGTGTCATTTCTTCAAACTTTGCGACCTCTCAAGGTTCAATGGTTTCACTCGTTTGTCAAGAAGCAACTTTGTTTTGCTCTTCCTCTTCCGTTTTTTCTCCGGTGCCATCCTAGATCTCGGGACAAGATCCTCTTGTAGTGGTGGAGTGTTGTAACGCCCCGAGACCGATGCTTCAGAAGACTTCCTTATTTTTCGTGGTCGCTGTGTGTTTCTTTTGTGCTTGCTCTTTTATTTTTGTATTGCATCATGTCATCATGCCATCATGTCATTAATTTTTAAAAAACTCAACCAAGTAAATTGCATGGATCTTCGATCCATTTAAATCGAGGGAAATGCACATGGTGATTTCTCTTTATAACATATATCCTCCCAATATTATTAGGGAGCTATATTAAAATATTCCATTAATTGGAGTTCATCATAACACACTTGCAAATATCCCAATGCCTTTGTTATCTTAATTCTTGATCTCCAACCTCGCCATATATTTTTTTCATCATATTCCGGAGCTCCACCAAAAATCCGAACATTTTTGGACACTTCTAAAACCTTGTTCTAGTTCAAACCATTTGAATTAAATTCAAAGAGTTTGAATTTAAACTTCGTTCAGGCCACTTCTATTTTTCCTGGTTCAAGCTCATTTTTATGAGTCCGGAAAAATTAACCTCCTGCGCAAATTCTATCCCTAACACTTCCTTTCTTCCCCTTTTCTTCTTTTATATTTTCTGTTTTGGGAGAAAAGAAGGAAGAAGGGGAGAGAGCCCAGCGAGCCTCCCAGGCCGGCCCATCCTGCCCCCGCGGCCATTTGCCCCTCCAAGGCCCAGCCTGCGCGTCATAACCCTAGCCCATCTCTCCCTCATCTCGATCTCTCCCTCTCGTCCCTCCTCCGCCGCCAGTGCCCGACCCCATCTCCCTCCTCGTGCCCGATCCCCGTCTCCCTCCTCTCGCTCCCCTCACACGTCCTTCCTCCTGCGCCCACGCCTTGCCTCCCATGGCGCCCGAAGCCCTGCTCCCGGTCACCCTCGCCGCCACACGCAGAGAGGAGCAGAGCCCCGCGTGCCGTCCTCTGCCGATCGCGTGCCCGCGAGTTCCTGACCCTGCCACAGCCACCTCTCCTCGCCATGTACCCCGCCACCGCCGGAGCTGCTCCGCTCACCCCGCGCTGGAGCCGTCGTTCCCGCACAGCAGCCGTGCCCGCGCCATCGACCTCCCTGGCCTCGGATCCGGCTGGTTCCCGCTGACCCAGTCGCCGTCCCGTGGCCGTCGTCTTCATCTTCGGCGGATTTCGCGCCACTGCAAGCCCCTGCCCCGCCTCTGCTTCATTCGAGCGGGGTGGAGGACGCGTCTCTGCTCGCCCGCGTCATCCTCCTGCGCCTACGCCGACGACCTCCGCCTCCAGCCGTTGCCGGCGAGCAAGCCTCGCTGGAGGACGTCGTCCTCGCCCGGATCCTCGTCGCTAGCCCCAAGCCTTGCCGCTGCCTGCGTCCGTCCACCACTTGCAGCTGCTGGGGCAGGACCTCCTCGTCGTGGCTCTGCCTCCACTAGCAGCCTCCTGCTGCCTGTCATCTCCATGGCCTTGAGCAGCCCAAGCCGCCGGGCGTTCTGGCCCTTGCACATCGCTGTTGACCCGAGGAGACCACCGCCAGTCCAAGGACTATCCCTGAAGATTTTGGATGCGCCAAGTTCCACGACGCCGCATAAGTTTCTTCTTGAACGTGTACGGCTACGCAGATTTGCCAAGTACCACGACATCCGGAGCCCCGGATACGCCAAGTACCTTCTACGACCCGTGTACGACTACGTGATTTCACCAAGTACCCCTCGGATGTGCCAAGTTCGACTACATGGACCACCAAGTTCCTCTACCAATGACTCAAACGACTACGAAACGTGTACCACTACCATCGACCCGCGAAGACCCCGTGGACGTCAAGTTCCTTGTCGTGACCCCGAGCATCTACGGAACATGAACGACTACTTCCTCTCCGACTTGTGTACCACTACTCCCACTACGAACCCGATCCGCTCCGAAAATGCACGCTTCGAAGGTATAACCCGAGACGACGTCCGTGGACCGAATGCATGTGTTGTATGAGATGCTCATGTTCGCACCGTTTCCGAGAGAGGTCTTTGCACGTTCCTCGTTTGCCATGCCGCCGTACCGTGGGAACCCGGCAACCGGGAGCACCCCACCATCTATTGCGTGTTCCACACATCCGCACAATTCCCTTTTGCGCCGGTATCTCCATGAGCTACCGGAACCGATATGTTGCCGTGGCATCATTTTCGTTATCGTTGCCATGGCACCCTTTTTAGTTCCACCACGGTAACAAATGCTTCATAACATGCTCTTGTCCACGTTTTATAAAATTGCTTAAAAACTTGCATATGTCATTCGCATCATGATAACAACATTTAAATGTTTACAATTGATGTTTGCATTAAAATTGCTAATTGACATGAGGATTTTCCGAAATTATTGTTTGTTGTTCTGGCCTCATTTAAATTGCCTAGATAGTTAGTTTACTTATGCTTCACCTCTTGCCATGTTAATCAACATTTAATATTGTTGGGTATATAACCGAGAGAACTAAACAATTGTTGTGGTGTTTCGTCAATAGGCAACTCGTTGTATATTGAGCTCCACTTAACTTGTAGTTTCGTTTGTGCACTTTGCCATGCATACTTGATTGTGCATCATGCCATGTTTATGATTGTGTGTTTACTATGTTGTTTGTTTCTTTCCCGGTTGCTTCTCTCGTTAGCTTCGGTTTCGTTCCGGAGTTGTGAGGATTCGTTCGACTACATCCGTTTGTCTTCTTCATGGACTCGTTCTTCTTCCTCGCGGGATCTCAGGCAAGATGACCATACCCTCGAAATCACTTCTATCTTTGCTTGCTAGTAGTTCGCTCTTTTGCTATGCCGCGTTACCTACCACTTGCTCTTCAGGCCTCCCAAACTGCCATGAACCTCTAACCTTTGTCACCCTTCCTAGCAAACCGTTGTTTGGCTATGTTACCGCTTTGCTCAGCCCCTCTTATAGCGTTGCTAGCTGCAGGTGAAGATGAAGATTGCTCCATGTTAGATTATGTTTATGTTGGGATATCACAATATCTCTTATATTAATAATGCATCTATATACTTGGTAAAGGGTGGAAGGCTCGGCCTTATGCCTGGTGTTTTGTTCCACTCTTGCCGCCCTAGTTTCCGTCATACCGGTGTTATGTTCCTTGATTTTGCGTCCCTTACGCGGTTGGGTGATTTATGGGACCCCCTTGACAGTTCGCTTTGAATAAAACTCTTCCAGCAAGGCCCAACCTTGGTTTTACATTTGCCTCACCTAGCCTTTTTCCCTTGGGAGTCGCGCATCCGGAGGGTCATCTTTATTTTACCCCCCGGGCCAGTGCTTGTCTAAGTGTTGGTCCAAACTAGAGCACCGTGCGGAACCATCCCTTGGCAACTTGGGTTACGTCGGTACCTGTATGCTTCGCTTATCCGGTGTGTCCTGAGAACGAGATACGTGCGACTCCTATCGGGATTGTCGACACATCGGGCGGCTTTGCTGGTTTTGTTTTACCTTAGTCGAAATGTCTTGTAACCGGGATTCCGAGACTGATCGGGTCTTCCCGGGAGAAGGTTTATCCTTCGTTGACCGTGAGAGCTTATAATGGGCTAAGTTGGGACACCCCTGCAGGGTATTATCTTTCAAAAGCCGTGCCCGCGGTTATGTGGCAGATGGGAATTTTTTAATATCAGGTTGTAGAGAACTTGACACTTGACTTAATTAAAATACATCAACCGCGTGTGTAGCCGTGATGGTCTCTTCTCGGCGGAGTCCGGGAAGTGAACACGGTTTCTGGGTTATGCTTGACGTAAGTAGGAGTTCAGGATCACTTCTTGATCATTGCTAGTTCACGACCGTTCCGTAGCTCCTCTTCTCGCTCTCATTTGCGTATGTTAGCCACCATATAAGCTTAGTGCTTGCTGCAGCTCCACCTCATTACCCCATCCTTTCCTTTAAGCTTAAATAGTCTTGATCTCGCGGGTGTGAGATTGCTGAGTCCTCGTGACTCACAGATACTTCCAAAACAGTTGCAGGTGCCGACGATGCCAGTGCAGGTGACGCAACCGAGCTCAAGTGGGAGTTTGACGAGGACCTTGGTCGTTGCTATGTTTCGTTTCCTGTTGATCAGTAGTGGAGCCCAGTTGGGACGATCGGGGATCTAGCAGTTGGGTTTTCTTCTTTTATTTTGGTTCCGTAGTCGGACCTATGTGTGTACTCTGACTGATGTATGTTTTATTTATGTATTGTGTGAAGTGGCGATTGTAAGCCAACTCTCTATCCCATTCTTTTTCATTACATGGGATTGTGTGAAGATGACCCTTCTTGCGACAAAACCACAATGCGGTTATGCCTCTAAGTCGTGCCTCGACACGTGGGAGATATAGCCGCATCGTGGGCGTTACATTGTCGGACGAGCTGAAGGTGATGGTGCACTTGGACTACCTGAGCGGACGCGTAGCCTTGAGCTTGGGGAGGGCCGCGTTCACCTCACGGGCAAACTGCTTGAAGATGCGATGAGAGGCAAGGGCCTGAGCACCGCCTAGGATGCAGGCGATAGCACGAGGCTCCTGGAAGCCCCCAGCCCCCTCGTCCTGGTGATGGGCGTCGTTCCTTCTTGGTGGTGGTGGCAGCGGAGGGAGGCCAACGTTGCCCTGAGGACGGTCCTCGTGAGGCTGATCCCTCTAGGGGCCCTCGCAAGGTTGGCCCTGCCAGCGTTCCTCACAAGGCTGATCGCCCCTCTCCTGGCGGGGGTCGCGACCGTCCTAGCGTCCTCCACTTCGGCCTCCTCCACGGCCGTAGCCTCGATTGTTGCGCTCGAGGCGACGACCATGGCGCCAGTCACGGATGACCCTGAGCTCCTGACAGTCGTTGGTGTCACTACAAAAAAAGACACTTCCGTGATGATACATGTTTGTCACAGTAGGTCACTTTTTTGTCATGCATGTACATCCATGACAATTTTATGACAGAATCAAGATAGTCATACCTGTGCTGTCGTAGAAGTGTTCCATGACATTACCAAAATTATCATCACGGAAGTGTCCACTTCCATGACGATAAATCATGTGTCATAGAAGTGCTTTCGTCAAGGGTGACCGACACGTGGCATCCACCGTAACAGGTCGCCGTTAAGCTATCGGGTCCGCTTTTGGATCCGATAACCCGTTAACAGCCCGGACCCATGGGTATTTTCCATGTGTAAAATTCTCATTGGCCAGAGGAAACACGTGTTGGCTCACCGTTGGGACAGATGTCATCCACTCATTGGACAGGAGGCGCCTATGATACGTCGACATGTGGCACGGCCCAACAGAGGCCCATTCCGATGAAAAGGCCGGCCCATTTGACTTGGTCAAAAGGTAACGGGCCGGCCCACGGAAAGCCTGTTAACGGTCTGTTCGTATATAGCCCCTTTATGGCCCGCTAACTACCGGCCCGTTACGGCCTATCGGAATTAAGCCCAGTAGCTTCATCTGGGCCGTCCAATATGATTCTAGCCCATTGTAACTTCCGGCCCATGTATGGCCCATGACGTCTTTTGGCCCATACGAGGCCCTTTGTAACTCTCGGCCCATTAAAGGCCCAAGATGAAACTGGCCCATAATGAACAGTGTATCGCTTTATACCCATTAACGGCCCATTATTCTGTCGGCCGTTTCCAGCGCGTGTTAACTTTCGGCCTTCTAAGGGCCCATTTATTCTTGGGCTCATTTCTAGAATTCGGTTAGATATGGTCCGTTACTGGCCGGTTCCGTTTGTGGGCCAAATACAGCCCGTGGTTACATTTGGCCCATTTGTGGCCCGTTAACCCGTTGGGCTGTTTTCATAGCATTATCAAATATGGCCTATTAACAACCCGTTATGGTCCACGAATAGTATGGCCCATGTTTGGCGAAATGATTATACGCCCCGTAGAAGGCCCATGGATCCTACGGCCCGTAGAAGTCCCATGGATCATATGGCCCGTAGAAAGTCCATGGATCCTACGGCCCGTAGAAGGCCCATGGATCCTAAGGCCCGTAGAAGGCCCACGGATCATACGGCCCACAGGAGGCCCATGGTTACAACAGTCCATGTGTTGCCATGATTATTGTGGCCTAGTTACCAAAAATAGGTTAGTGTGGCCACTAGAAAAACGCGGAAAAAGAACTGCAGTGACTACAAGAAAACAACTAAAAAAGACAATAAGGAAATAAATAAGCAAGCAACTAACGCTAGCCTATTATAGCTATTACACATATTACATCCACTGGGCATCAAAGTTCGCCACCCGTGCAAATATAGGGAACAAAGCAGCATATTACATACACTGGCCGTCAAAATTGGACACCAGTGCAAATAAACGCGGCAGCAAAACAAGTCCATAACTGAAACAACTTCAGAAGAGCTCAAGAAACGTTATCCTAGGTATCCACCATGCTGGCAATAAGCTTAGCAAGCTTATTAGCTTTGTCCTGTTTGGCGCTAAAATCCTCCAACGTTTGCCGTTGCACCAGAAAGTATGCATCTGAATGCTCCAGGGACTTCCGCAGTCCTTCCACTTCTTGTTGCAGCACAGCTGATCGATGTCTTTCAGCCTGTAGTTGAGATTCAAGAACCGAACTGATTCAGACAGTGAGTTTGAATAGCTTGTGCAAGCGGTAGTGGCCAGTAACTCGAACAGTAAACCAAGACAGGACTTTGGGGTTGCCTCACTGTCTTCAAGATAGTTTTCCTTAGCTGTTTTATTAGCTTTGTTGGAGACCAACAAGGATGTCTCACGATCCTGAACCTGATCTGCATTGCTTCCTTTATCATTGCTTAATGAGGCACTCTTCCGCAATATTCTGTCAGCATTCTAAAAGAAGAAACAAGCAGACACATAACATGTTTAGCATGTACTAGTATATGAAACTCATTTCAGTGATCCAGTTCATTAGTATGGTGGACAAGATTAAACTACCAAGTCTTCTATTGCCAAGTAGTACATTATAAAAGCGTCAAACAAACATATATCTATGTCCTATGGTCACTGCATTGTCTTGCCAAATCAAAATAGAGACACGGTTCAAATCATATCAGTTCAAGAGAAAGCAGCACTGAAAGAATACGAAGCGTGGGAAACTAAACGACACAACAAGATTTCAGATGGGTACCACGGGTCTACATGTACAACAACACTATTGGCCCTATTATGATGCTAGTAATGTGCATGATATGAGAAGTCAACTGTATACACAATTGAAATTGAAATCAACAGAGCTATTTATAAGAGCAAACCTGTTAAAGAAACATGCGTAAACATACCTGTTGTGCCATTGGAGTTTCCATTGGATCGTTCAATTTAAAAATAAGTTTGTATGAGTAAATACAGTGATACAGGAGTAAAGCAGTATGCACGATAGCAATGGAATCTTAAATGAGAACAGTTGTTCTTCAGGTTTAAGCACTTGTTCTACATGAACAGAGTACAGTAAGATGCAAGCATATAGTACTTAAAATAAAATGAGCTCATAGACCTTACCACATTCTTGGTTCGGGACCAGTAAAGAACAAGGCGTTCCCAGTCATCGTCCAGTAAATGTGTCTCAGGAGAACATAAGGGAATTTGATGAGTTACTTTGCCAGTGAAGTACGTTTTCTTCAGGTAATTCCGATATTGCCACCAAGCATTCTTGAAGATAGGAGTGGTATTAGCACAGGTTACCTCATCCTGAGTTTCCAAATCGGTCCTTCTCTATAGAGAAAAAAGGGAAAATTTGCTGTATTATAACCATCATGGAGGTATAATGTATGGGACAAAGCAAAGTAATTGCCATGAATAACATTACTTACACATAACTCCTGGACAAACACCTGCAACTGGCATTTTCCTTCATCTTCAGTATAATATTTCCATGATGGGAAGATACGCACATAGGATTTAACAACATCAAATGCGATAGATGCTAAACTATGAATGGATGGTTGTGCTTCCTCCACAGGAATAGGTGTACTAACTGGTGGAGTTGGGGTTCGCCGTGGTAGTACTGGCGCTTTGGGCACTGGTGCTGCCTTACTAACTGCTCTTGTTTGGGAGCTCTGTGGTGGAGATGGTGTTGTGTAAATAGGAACTGGGTTACTATCTGCTGGGGTTGGGGTTAGATTGGGTGAAGCTGGTTCTCTGTCCGCCGCAGTAGGTGTAAAATCTGCGAGAGTCTTGGTTATGTGTGGTAGGGTTGGTTCTCGTGCATGTACAACCGGGGTGCTATCTCCACCAAGAGGTAGCACTATTTTATTTGAAGATCGTGTTTTTACTCCGCTAGATACTGCCATCACCCGCTCCAATTCAAATGGCTGATAAACAGGAAACATAGTTGAATGTACAGACATTGTATGAGAGACAGATGCAATAGATAGTGTGGAAAAAAGAGGGCATTAAATAGTTGACATGTATATTGTTTAACTAAAACAGATAGCATGACATAATTTCACATATATGATGTCTATCTAAACTAGATAGCATAGCATAACATAATTCAAAGATATGATGACTAACTAAAGAGGATCACATGACATAATTCACATACATGTTATCTAAGCAACCAAGATTGCATGATTTAATTCACATATGTGATTTATATGCTAAGCGGAGGGCATTCGCTGTCGGCGTTCTGGGAACGGGGGTCCCCAGACTTGCCTGCCTGCGGCCCACAGCGTGGCTGCGCTAACAGGCCTGTACTGCCCATCTTCATCAACAAGGAAATCAAGATCCTCGCGAGGGGCCAAGCCTCGCGAGGTGGGCGGCGCAAGACCTCCTTAGGAGCGGCCTCACCAGGCTGCCTCGCGAGGAGCGGAGATATCAAGGCAAGGAAAACCTCGCGAGGCTCCCGTGACGTGAGCCATGACGATCAAGATCAGGCGGGTGCCAGCGCGCGCAGCGTCCTTGTTTCCTCTTTGGTGTTAAGGAGGCAAGCGCAGGCGCGGAGTACCGAGTCATCAGGCAAAGGTTTCCATATCAGTGTAACAAGACCAAGACCAGCCGGACGACAGGACGGAGGTCACCATGGAGCTCAAGACGGCGTCATGACCAGAGCCTTTTGCAGGCGAAGACCGCTTTTGTCAGGATAAGCTGTACTAGCTGTCCCCTTTCAAATTGGTCGTTGTTGGCTCCCTTCCCGCTCAATATTTGGGGAGAGGACCAGGGCCTATATAAGTAGAACTAGCCACCACGATAGGGGGCAGCTTGATCTCATCTGATCGAGAGCCAATCCTTAGCCACACACCGAACACAACAACACCCCAACCTCAGGAGGCTGTTCTTCCCCTTGTACTGTTCATCATCAGCCCAAGAGGCAATCCACAACCACCACACTGGAGTAGGGGATTACACCACGACGGTGGCCCGAACCAGTATAAATCTTGTGTCTCTGTGTTGCAAGTTCGTCGAGTTCATCCGCGAGATCTTAGCGAGCTAGGGCGTACATCGGTAGGGCGGAAATCTCCGTGCGCACCCTAGTGTTCGAACCTTGATGGTTTTGCCGGAACCCGAGATCCGACATTTGGCGCGCCAGGTAGGGGTGCGCCGGAGCCTCTTTCCCGCCGATCGACCCATCGACGCTCCGCGGCCACGATGTCCGCTGACCCGAGGGCCGACTCCGACCGCTGGGCAGCCTGGCCAGCCCGGGCGGCGCCACCTGCCCATGAATACCTCAACCCCGCGCTCCAGGCGTCTCGAGCGCCGCCTAACGCCGTAGGGCACGGGCGGTGTGGCGGGGCGTTGTCCACCCTCACTCCACGACAAGGGCGAGCCGCTGCAAGGGCTGCAAGCCACGCCGCGGCAATGGCGCCGCACACACGGCGGGAACAGGCGAACATGCGGGCTGGTCTCACGGTTGCGCGGCAGTTGCTGCGGTGCTGGCTGATGGAGATTGGCCGGGATGCCTTCCTGGAACGCGTCGCCGAGCTGCTGGATGCGGCGGCGTCAGGAGCGCCGCCCTTCTGTTGTCTGCTTCCTTCTCAGGCCGCTACAGGATCTCACGACGGGCCTCGCCGCAACCATGCGCCCTCAGGTGTGCCTAGGGGCTTCGTCAGCACCAGCACGGCCGGCGGCGCCGGGGGCTCCACCGCCCCCGTGCCGCCCGCAACAAGCATGGGCGCAAGCGTCGCCTCCCATGGTCCCAGTGGGATGCTGCGCTACCATCCTCAAGACGCCGCGCTAGGCCGGGCAACATGGAGTGTGGGGCACTACGGCAAGGTGTTCGGGGTAACGGCCCCGGAAGCCTACGTGCCCCGCATGATGGACCAGGAGTACGCGCCGGAGGACGACCCTGGCTCGTTCCTCGGAGAAGATTGGGAAGAAGGGACGCCAGAAGTTGAAGCCTTCCAGGAACCGATGGAGAACCGCGACGATCGCGCCAGCAACAACAACTACAGGGTACCGCTAATCTCTCAGGAGCAGGCTTACGCTAACCATGGGCTGCAAGTGAATCAGGTCACAGCGTCGATCGACGACCCCGGCACAGCAGCATCCCTTCTGCCGGGGGAAGCACGCTGGGGGCCGCACGGAGGGAGCCAGGAGCACGGCCCCTCCTCACGTCGCGCGAAGCCAGGCAATGCCCGGAGGTAGCACCTCTGCTGAGGAGGTGCCGGCGAGCCTTCCCCCGGCAGAGGACCCGTGGTCGCTGAGGGCACCGCTGGCGTCCCATTTCCCCCCTTTGTGTCGTCCAGGATGCCGGTTGGCTCAAAGGTGGTCGAGGGTGGCGCAAGGCGGAGCCCTCGTCTGGCGATATGAAGCAAGGCCGGTTCCTGTGAAGAAGGCCCAGTGCCTGTGAAGCTCGTCGCCCGTGACACTCTCACGTAATAATGAGTGGGGATGTACACGCCCCGGAGTCTCATGGGTGCCGGCCTCAGGCCCTGGGGCTCCCTCCCATGCCTAGTGGCAGCACTTAGCTCCACGCTGGTGAGAAGACTCGAAGACCAGAAGACTAGACTAGGCGCCGGACGCGGCCATTTCCTTTGGATCTCTTCTTCTGTAGCCTTGCTTTCTGGTTTTGGATTTAAGTTGAAGTTGAGTTTTCTTTGATGCACGCGGGGGGTACTTTTTCTCGTTCGAGCGATTTATTGCCGTCCGGCTCTTGGTTTGTCATGAAGCGCACGATCGTCGCCTCCCCCTCGTGGGCCCCTCGCGAGCGGGGCTAGGCGCAGCACGCGTAGCACGCGTGCCGATACCATTATTGGCACCTGATTCTCGCGAGGCCCACTCGGGTGAGTCTGCGGGCCCTTCAGGAATTCCTCAGGAGCTCAAGACCTCATGATCCCATTCGAGGCGCACCACGACCAAGGCAAGCTGATGCGGCAAACCCGCTGCCAGACTCATGAATTCACAGAGGTGCACATTCAGCTCGACACAAAATAATAAAGGCGTCGGTCTGCTTGCACGAGGGCTCCTCTCAAAATGCTCTCACAATCTTTAGGCGCCATGCCCAAGTTTTTGAGTACAGGATAAAATGACAGGAGAACATGGGATCAGCCAGATATGTCACTCGCTACATCGCTCTCGGACGCGTCACTCGCGTCATCGTCGTCTTCGCCAGCATCGTTGCCATCTTCGGCGACGCCTCCGTCGCCGTCGTCAACCACGTCGCCTTCGTCCGCGACGACCACCACCGCGTCGTCGTCGGAAGCAAAGGCTCTGACCAGCGCATCCACGTTTTCCTCCACCCACCGCGCCAGGTCGCCCCAGACGGCCTGTGGTACGAGGGCAATGGAGGCGTCGAAGTCGAAGTCGGGGAAGGTGTTCCGGAGATGGCCGAAGACACAGGAGAACGTGCGCCCGAGCAGGCCCCGACTTCTCTCTTCCACGAGCTGGCGAGCCCTATCAGACCGGGCTTCCAGGCGCGTCACCACGTTGGTGAAGAAGATCAGGTCACTGGTGTAGTCATTTGAGTGGGGGTGTGGTGCATTCTCATCGCAGATGAAGCCCAGGGCAGTATTAGCCCTGTTCCGGAGGTCCTGAAGCATGGGGGCGTGCTCGCGCTCCAGCGTCTGCCGTTGAAGCACTTCCTCCCTGTTCTGTCGCGCGACAGCCTCGGCATCATCAACCTGTTTCTGAAGCGAAAGCAGCTCGGCGTGGGCGGATGCCAAGTCCGCCTGCGCCGTCACCAGGGCGGCAGCCATGGCCTCCCCACGCCTCTCCGCCTCATCTAGCCTGGGCCTGAGGGCGGCGGTCCTGCCCGCGGCCTCAGTCCCCGCAAGCTTCAGCTGCAGGTCGCTCCGACCTTCAAGATCCACGCGAACCTCGGCCACCCGATGGTCGACCTCCTCCTGGACCCTGGCCTCGCGAACCCCAACGGCATCCTCTGCCTGGGCAACTTGGCGTTCCCTCGTCTCCATCTGCTCGAGCTCGAGACTGCGCTCCACGGCTTCCAGGGCCAACGCCTCCTCGCGCTTCCGGACCTCTTCTTCCTCGACAGGCGTCCCCCTCAGCGACGCAAGGGCGGCTCTGCGCGCCTCCACCTGCTGCTCGAGGGACGCACTCCAGGCCTGGAGCTCCCACGTGCGCTTCTCCGCATCCTCGCGACGGAGGTCGGCCTCGCGAGCATCCTCCAAGGCTCGGGAGCGAGCTTCATGGGAAACCTTGAGGGACGCCTCGGCCTTCGCATTGTCAAGACCCCGCTGGTAGCGGCCCAGGTTGACGGCCACCCTCAGCTTACGCCACTCCTCCGCCAGCCGAAGACCTTCAGCCTTAAGAAGCGAGTCGACACCCGTGAGTTCTTCACCAAGTCGGCTCATCGCGCCCATCGCCTCTTGGAAGAGCTCATGGCGAACGACGCTTCGCCCGTGTTCAGACTCTAACGCGCGGCCCACCTCGTCCTCCACCTCGGGGCTGCAGGCGGGACATCAAGCGGCGCACCGCCTCTCGGCAGGGGGCTGGGGGCTGGTGCTGCCCCAGGCGCTAGCCAGTCCTCGCGGGGGGCCTAGCCGGTCAGGGCCCGCTGCTTGAAGAGGAACCGAAGACTGAAGCTAACCAGCTACTGTCCATGATCGGAGGAGGGGTCCTGGGCACGCCCGCCAAGCTCCATGCAAAGTCATGGGGGAGGAACGACAAGGTTGTAGGATCAGCGCGCCACGAAGGCAAGCGCGCACCTTCAACCAACCCTGCTCTGGGGGCAGCAAGCGGACTCGGAGCGCTCAAGGCCAATGGGGGAGTCGAGGAAAGAGGAGGCCGTTTCTCAGGAGGCGCATCAGCCTCGACGGAAGTAGCCCTGAAGAGCTGACGTCAGGAGATGGAAACAACACACAAGAAGCCATAGCGGTACGGTACTTACATGTTAACGGTGATGTACTTCCTTCGCTTCAGCGGCCCGAAGATGTTGTTGCCGCTCGGGGATCCTTTCCTCTTGCGGAGTTCCTCGAAGTCCACGCAAAGTCGACCGAAGCGCTGAATGTGGCGGCCAGCACGGGGCGAGGCCAAGGAAGAGCGTGGAGGGACAACTTCAGGGGTGCCCAGCTGCGGTGAATGGTCGGGCGCCGTCTCACCACGACCTCCCGAGGCTTCTGGGGCTTTGACCTCGGGAGCCGCATGCTGCGTCGCCTCAGTGACCGACGCCCCAGGGGAGGAATCGCGAGCTCCCGAGGACGACGCTCCAAGGTCCACATGCGGCATGTGCTCCTCAGCACTTGGGCCACCGGCCTCCGTCGGAGCTCGCCCCCCTGCACCCTCACTTGGGGCGAGCTCGGCATTGGCGGCAAGGAAGGGAACCACGTCGACGGGGTTCTCGCGGGGCCCCACCAGACCAATCGGGTGCAGCCCCCACTCATCAAAGGAGGGCATGCTCTCAGCAAACTCAGCGTTGTTCGCGCAGCGGTATAGCAGACATCTCTTCCTGGGCATGTCGTCCAGCAGAGGGGCACCTATCAGGACCTCAAGCACTGTTTGCCGCGTCTTAAGAGGAAGCCCGTCCTCCTGAAACCTCATATGGTCTTGACTGCTGAGCAAGGCCCACATCGGGCGGGAATGGCGCTGAAGCGGATTAACTCGGCTCTTGACGAACTCCTTCACCATCATAGGCGCAGTCACGCTGCGGTCCTTCAACCTCCTCAGCCTGAGCCAGACGGGAACGAGACGGGGACTCGCGAGCCTCTGGTGGCCCCAACCGGAGTTGGAAACAGCAGGTGCTGACGGAGAATGGAGCAGAGCGCTAAGCGCACTGGCGTAGACAAATACCCACCGTGTCCGAAACTCGCTCGTGGATGGAGGAAGCTCGAAGTCGATCCCCACACCCGCTGTCGCGGCCACGGTTTGGAAGCTCACGCACCCCGAGCTTTGCCGAGGGTCTATCAGATGTAATGAGAAGAAATGGTGGAGGAGGGCCACAGAAGGAGCGATACCCACCATGGCTTCGCACACAAAGGCGAAGACGGCAAGGAGAGTCCTGGATTGAGGGTCGAGATGCAGCATGTGGATCTGATAATGCTCGAGCACTGCGTTGAAGAACGCGGAGAAAGGAGGAATCAGACTAGCCCAAAGGGCATCAATGAAGATTGGGATCTCGGTGGCTGCCCGAGCGATGCGAGCGCGAGATGCAGGCCAAGTCACCGTCTCACCCCACTCGTTGAAGCTGGAAGAGAGCATTGGGCACACCTTGTCCATGGACTCGTCGTTGAGCACCAAGGATCGGCCGAGCGCAGGCTCGAAGGCCGGAGGCGCACTTGGCGAAGGCAGGGGCTTCTTCCCCTAGTCAACTCGTTCTGGCGTCATAGCGATGAAGCAGGCAAGGCGCATATCAGATTGGGGGGGGAGCAGAGTCTCGAGAAAGCAGAGAGATTGGGGAAGCCAGGCATGGGAGATGGATGAATAACTGTGTAGGTTGTGGGGCCGCATAGCCAGGCGGATACAAAGGCAGCATGGGGAAGTGGAGACGCCCACGTCCAATCAACCACCACGCGTCGACCAAGGCCGCAGGCTTTTGGGGCCCGCGGTGCTCCGCGCTTGACCTTTGGCTTCGCCACGATGCCAAGCCCGAGCGCACCTTGGGCCCGGGGCTACTGTCGGCATTCTGGGAATGGGGGTCCCCAGACTTACCTGCCTGCGGCCCACGGCGTGGCTGCGCTAGCAGGCCTGTACGACCCATCTTCATAACCAAGGCAATCAAGATCCTCGCGAGGGGCCAAGCCTCGCGAGGCGAGCGACGCAAGACCTACTCAAGAGCGGCCTCACCAGGCTGCCTCGTGAGGAGCGGAGATATCAAAGCAGGGCAAACCTCGCGAGGCTCTCGTGACGTGAGCCATGACAATCAAGATCAGGTGGGCGCCAGGCGGGCGCCAGCGCGTGCAGCGTCCTTGTTTCCTCTTTGGTGCTAAGGAGGCAAGCGCAGGCGCGGAGTACCGAGGCATCAGGCAAAGGTTTCCATATCAGTGCAACGAGACCAAGACCAGCCGGACGGCAGGACGGAGGTCACCATGGAGCCCAAGACGGCGTCATCACCAGAGCCTTTTGCAGGCGAAGACAGCTTTTGTCATGATAAGCTGTACTAGCTGTCCCCTTTCAAATTGGCCGTTGTTGGCTCCCTTCCCGCTCAATATTTGGGGAGAGGACCAGGGCCTATATAAGTAGAACTAGCCACCACGATAGGGGGCAGCTTGATCTCATCTGATCGAGAGCCAATCCTTAGACACACACCGAAGACAACAACACCCCAACCTCAGGAGGTTGTTCTTCCCCTTGTACTGTTCATCATCAGCCCAAGAGGCAATCCACAACCACCACACTGGAGTAGGGTATTACACCACGACGGTGGCCCGAACCAGTATAAATCTTGTGTCTCTGTGTTGCGAGTTCGTCGAGTTCGTCCGCAAGATCTTAGCGAGCTAGGGCGTAGATCGGTAGGGCGGGAATCTCCGCGCACACCCCAGTGTTTGAACCTTGAGGGTTTTGCCGGAACCCGAGATCCGACATTCGCATATATGATGTCTGAACTAAGAAGATGGTGTTGAATATTGTGTATATGATGTCTAAACTATGCAATGCAAGACACCATATGCATGATATGAGCAGTAGAACTGTGCCAAGTTAGAGCATACACCTCGGTGGAGGAATAGGACTGGTCATTTGTCTCTGAATCCATCTCCGAGGAGATATCAGGACCCAGCGAGAGATATGCTTCGACAGGTAGCACTGTCTGCTCTGAAGGCCTTGTTTTCACTCCAGATTTTGCCATCACCCACTCAAATGGCTGATTCACAGGAAGAGTAGTTTAATGTACAAACATTGTCGACAAATGGAAATTTAATGAAGAAAAGGATGGGCTAGATATCATTCAAATATATGATTCCTGGTTAAACAGGATGGCATTGCACATTTCACATATATTATGGCTGGCTAAAAGACATGGGACTGCATAATTCCCATATATGATATTGAAACTAAACAGGTGGCATTATAGAACATGTCTAAACTAAGCAGATGACATATATGATGTCGAAAGTAGGCACTGCAAGGCAACATATGCATGATATGACTAACATCATCATGCCAAGTTAGAGAAAACACCTTGGGGGGTAAATAGGAGTGGTCAGCTGCATCTGAATCCGCCTCAGAACAGATATCTTCCTCTGGATTACAATCTGGAGAGGGGGGGAGGGTTTGCCATTGAACCCACCATGGAGCGATGTCTGCATGACATTGTATTGCCGCACAAAACTCTTCTATTTTTCTCTACATGTTCAGCATGATTGTGTACAATATCTGACATGCACACGAAAAAATATAGTGAGATTATGTAAGGAGAGCATGCAGAGATCTAGAGTAATGGTAACAACTAGTGGATGGATCCAAAAATAATGATAGCAGGATGATGATTGCTTTAATTTAATAAAAACAGATGATGATTGCTTTACTATTTGTTTCCCACCCAAGATGAACAGCATAGGCATACCCTAGGTGAACCAGATATTAGACAAAGATACTATTCATTGCTACCTCGATATGTGCCCCCAACTAATTTATCAAGTTTGAACATCAATTTAGACTTCACTTGGAGTCTAAGAGGTGAACAGGACAATAAAGTAGCAAGTAATATTAAGCAATGCATAACATAAGCAGAAACAAAAGAGTGCGACCTCTCTTGTGGACCTGTGTACTCCTCAGGTTCATCTGCTGAGTCGATGATGGTGATGCCGTTGCGGTGGGTGCCGGCGGCAGGGAAGGAGATCTGAGGCGGCGAGAGATGGTCAGGAGACGTGATGTCTGGTTTGGTGGATGCTTCTGTCGATGGAGCAGCTCAGGTGAGGCGGACGACGTCGCGGCAGGAGCAGGACAAACCACACAAAGTTTTCTTCGACACCTACCTGTAACTGAAGTAATTTTGTAAGGGCTCATTTGGCTTGCATGATTCTAAAAACGCAGGGATAGGAGGAAAAGCACCAGAATAGGACAGGAATGCACATGAGAAACATAGCATTTGTGAACACAGGATGTCTGTCAACTTGGGTGTTTGGTTCACAGGAATTGGAGGAGCAGAGGAATGCAAAGAAACATGGTCAAAATAAAGTGAAACCATATGAAAGCGTGTACAGTTAGAATGTTATTCTGCCACTAATGCACTTGGTCTTGTTTTCATGCATAGGATTTTGAAAAGTAGGTCCAGGTGGATGTTTTGCTCCATTCCTTTCAACAAAATGCATGAATAATTGAATAGTAGAGTGCCATAGGAAAATTTCCTATTGCTATGTTTTTCCATTGAACGAAAATAGCCCTAATGGATCGACATGAATGTAGAGTAATAAGTGATGTGACAAGTGTACAACCTCTTTGCCGTAGCCGTGTCGACCTTAGTATCATTGGGTTGGTCGCTGAAGAAGTTGAGGCAGAGGTGGCTGTCGGAGGTGTGGAGGAAGATCTGAGGAATCTGTAGACGGCGTCCAGGGCACTGCTCTGTTGTTATGGATCATTCCGTCGTTGGAGCAGCTCCGGTGAGCCGTAAGACGCCAAGGCTGAAGCAGCACAAGACAGACATCGTTAATCTCAAGTGGGATTCTAATAGCATCTCCAATAGATGATGTAAAATGCATTACCAAAAAGTGATAGATGTAAATTTACATCACCAAAAACCACCTGACTACAACAGATGAGGTAAAAACTGTTGACTCTGAACTTAACTGTCAAAACTGAAATTTACTGTGAAATCTAAATTTTACTGTCGAAACTGAACGCAATGGTAGCAGAGAGGCACTTCACATGGGGTAGTTTAGGGAGGGCCTGCAGTTCATCTTCAACCTGCACCCCCTGAGCCGCCAGCCACCACCGGCCGAACCCCGCGCCGCCTCACCGCCCCGAAACAACTCCCCACCGCCGGTCCGCCGCCGCCCCGGCCAGCCCTCTAGCCCCCCCCCGCGCCAAGCTTTCTCTCCGGCGATCCCCACGCCACCGCCCCACCACCGCCGGCGACCACCGCCCTCACCGTGAACCCTAAGATAGATAGTGGGGTACTCTCCGGTGAGCCCCCCTCCCCACTATGGGTGGTTCTTCCTTAACTCCGGTGAGCCCCCCACGCCCTGAAAATCGACTGACCCAAAAGTCGATTCAGTCGACTGAAGCATAGCTAAATCAGAGCAGAGCAGTAGCACGAGCGAGGGAGGAGCAGCAGCACGAGCGAGGGAGGAGCAGCAGCACGAGCGAGCGAGCGAGCAAGAGCCGGAGCAGCAGCAGCTGGGCGAGCGAGCGAGCGAGAGCCGGAGCAGCAGCAACAGCGCGAGTGAGTGAGCGAGAGCCGGAGCAGCAGCAGCATCAGATCCGGCTGGTACGGATGCCACCGCCGAAGGAGCCTCACACTGGGGGAGAGCCGCCGTGGAGATGTCACCCACGGCGCCGGCTTCAAGGTAGCTGCTCCATGGGGGTGCGGGATGGAGCACCGTCGGCGCCAGGAGGTCGAGTTAAGGAGAAGGTCCGATGCGTGATACGTCTCTGTCGTATCTACTTTTCCAAACACTTTTGCCCTTGTTTTGGACTATAACTTGCATGATTTGAATGGAACTAACCCGGACTGACGCTGTTTTCAGCAGACTTTCCATGGTGTTATTTATGTGCAGAAACAAAAGTTCTCGGAATGACCTGAAACTCCACGGAACATATTTTTGGAAAATATTAAAAATACTGGAAGAAGAATCCACGTCAGGGGCCCACACCCTATCCACGAGGGTGGGGGGCGCGCCCCCTGCCTCGTGGGCCCCCTGACGCTCCACCGACCTCAACTCCAACTCCATATATTCACTTTCGGGGAGAAAAAAATCAGAGAGAAGGATTCATCGTGTTTTACGATACAGAGCCGCCGCCAAGCCCTAAAACCTCTCGGGAGGGCTGATCTGGAGTCTGTTCAGGACTCCGGAGAGGGGAATCCGTCACCGTCGTCATCATCAAGCTTCCTCCATCACCAATTTCATGATACACCGCCGTGCGTGAGTAATTCCATCGTAGGCTTGCTGGACGGTGATGGGTTGGATAAGATTTATCATGTAATCGAGTTAGTTTTGTTAGGGTTTGATCCCTAGTATCCACTATGTTCTGAGATTGATGTTGCTATGACTTTGCTATGCTTAATGCTTGTCACTAGGGCCCGAGTGCCATGATTTCAGATCTGAACCTATTATGTTTTCATGAATATATGTGAGTTCTTGATCCTATCATGCAAGTCTATAGTCACCTACTATGTGTTATGATCCGGCAACCCCGAAGTGACAATAATCGGGACCACTCCCGGTGATGACTATAGTTTGAGGAGTTCATGTATTCACTATGTGTTAATGCTTTGGTCCGGTACTCTATTAAAAGGAGGCCTTAATATCCCTTAGTTTCCATTAGAACCCCGCTACCACGGGAGGGTAGGACAAAAGATGTCATGCAAGTTCTTTTCCATAAGCACGTATGACTATATTCGGAATACATGCCTACATTACATTGATGAATTGGAGCTAGTTCTGTGTCACCCTATGTTATGATTGTTACATGATGAACCGCATCCGGCATAATTCTCCATCACCGATCCAATGCCTACGAGCTTTTCACATATTGTTCTTCGCTTATTTACTTTTCTGTTGCTACTCTTACAATCACTACAAAACCCAAAAATGTTACTTTTGCCACTGTTACCGTTACTTCCATACTACTTTGCTACTAAATACTTTGCTGCAGATATTAAGTTATCCAGGTGTGGTTGAATTGACAACTCAACTGCTAATACTTGAGAATATTCTTTGGCTCCCCTTGTGTCGAATCAATAAATTTGGGTTGAATACTCTACCCTCGAAAACTGTTGCGATCCCCTATACTTGTGGGTTATCAAGACTATTTTCTGCCACCGTTGCCGGGGAGCATAGCTCTATTCTTTGAGTCACTTGGGATTTATATCTGCTGGTCACTATGAAGAACTTGAAAGACGCTAAGACAAAAATTTATCCCTCAACTACGAGGGGAGGTAAGGAACTGCCATCTAGCTCTGCACTTGATTCACCTTCTGTTTTGAGTAAGCTTGCGACACCTAAACCTGCTTCTGCTATTAATTCTGATATGTCGCATGTTATTGATGATGCCACTTCTGCTATGCATGACACTTATGATGAAACTACTTCTATGCTTGATACTACTGTGCCACTTGGTGAATTTCTTGATGAACAACTTGCTAGGGTTAGAGAGAATGAAATTATTGAAACTGATAATATTGAAGATAGTGATGATGAAGACTCTCCCCCTAATAAATATGAATTGCCTGTTGTGCCTGAGGGTTATGTTTTGGATGAAGAATCTGCTAGAGCCATTCTTGCTTGCAATGATAGAAGTGATCTTAAGAAATTATTAGCTAAATGGAAGCAGCGATATCTTAATGCTAGAATGAAACCTGACCCTACTTTTGCCACTTCACCTATCTGTGTTACTGATAAGGATTATGAATTCTCTGTTGATCCTGATATAATTACTTTGTTTGAATCTGATCCTTTTTATGGCCATGAATCTGAAACTGTTGTGGCACATCTGACTAAATTAAATGATATAGCCACCCTGTTCACTAATGATGAGAGAACTCGCTACTTTTATATCCTTAAAATATTTCCGTTCACATTAAAGGGTGATGCTAAGATATGGTTTAATTCTCTTGATCCTGGTTGTGTGCGTAGTCCCCAGGATATGATTTATTACTTCTCTGCTAAATATCCCTGCTCATAAAAAACAAGCTGCTTTAAGGGATATATATATAATTTTGTGCAAATTGAAGAAGAGAGTCTCCCACAAGCTTGGGGGAGGCTTCTCCAATTACTTAATGCTTTGCCTGATCATCCTCTTAAGAAAAATGAAATACTTGATATCTTTTATAATGGACTAACCGATGCTTCCAGAGATTACCTGGATAGTTGCGCTTGTTCTGTTTTCAGGGAAAGAACACCTGATGAAGCTGAAATTTTATTGAATAATATGTTGACAAATGAAAATAATTGGACACTTCCCAAGCCAATTCCAGAGCCTATTCCTAAACCAACTCCGAAGAAGAGGGGTGTTCTATTTCTCAGTCCTGAAGAAATGCAAGAGGCAAAGAAATCTATGAAAGAAAAGGGTATTAGAGCTGAAGATGTTAAGAATTTACCTCCTATTGAAGAAATACATGGTCTTAATTTACCGCCTGTTGAAGAAACATATGATCTTAATCCATCACCTATTGAAGAAACTCATGGTCTTGATAACCCGGCACATGTAGTAAAGGTAAATTCTCTCTATAGATTTGATGAAGGTGATATTCCTCACTATAAGTTTGCTAGACAATGCTTAGAAGAGTTTGATAATTTCATTGTCAAACAAGAAAACTTCAATGCTTATTTTGGTAGACAATGGAAATACAATTCCGATACGCTTGAATACTTGGGTGATTATATGTCTAGAGTTAAAGGTGAACTTAAACTCATTACTAAACATGCTTCTATGGTTACCACTCAAGTAGAATAAGTACTTAAAGCTCAAAATGATTTGCTCAATGAATTGAATAGTAAGAATAATGATTATGCTGTTAGGGTGGCTACTAGAACTGGTAAAATGACTCAGGAACCTTTGTATCCTGAAGGCCATCCTAAGAGAATTGAGCAAGATTCTCAGAGAAATAATATAGATGCACCTAGTAATTCTAAAAAGAAGAAAAAGAAAAATGATAGGACTTTGCATGCTTCTAGTGAACCTATTGCTGAAACACCTGAGAATCCAAATGATATTTCTATTTCTGATGCTGAAACACAATCTGGTAATGAACATGAACCTAATGAAAATATTAATGAAGATGTTCATGATGATGCTCAACCTAGTAATGATAATGATGTAGAAATTGAACCAGCTGTTGATCTTGATAACCCACAATCAAAGAATCAACATTATGATAAGAGATACTTTGTTGCTAGGAAGCACGGCAAGGAAAGAGAACCTTGGGTTCAGAAACCCATGCCTTTTCCTCCCAAACCATCCAAGGAAAAGGATGATGAGGATTTTGAGCGCTTTGCTGAAATGATTAGACCTATATTTTTGCGTATGAGATTAACTGATATGCTCAAAACGAATCCTTATGCTAAGTATATGAAAGAAATTTTTACTAATAAGAGAAAGATACCGGAAGTTGAAATTTCCACCATGCTTGCTAATTATACTTTTAAGGGTGGAATACCTAAGAAACTTGGAGATCCAGGAGTACCAACTATACCATGCTCCATTAAAAGAAACTATGTTAAAACTGCTTTATGTGATCTTGGAGCCGGTGTTAGTGTTATGCCTCTCTCTTTATATCGTAGACTTGATTTGAATAAGTTGACACCTACTGAAATATCTTTGCAAATGGCTGATAAATCAACTGCTATACATGTCGGTATTTGTGAGGATGTGTCTGTTGTGGATGCAAATGTTACTATTTTAACGGACTTTGTTATCCTTGATATTCCCGAGGACGATAGTATGTCTATTATTCTTGGAAGACCTTTTCTGAATACTGCAGGGGCTGTTATTGATTGCAACAAAGGCAATGTCACTTTTCATCTTAATGGTAATGAGCATACGGTACACTTTCCGAGGAAACAACCTCAAGTCCACAGTATCAATTCTATTGGAAAAATTCCATCGATTATTTTTGGAGGTTTTGAATTTCCTCTACCTACTGTCAAGAAGAAATATGATATTCTAATTATTGGGGATGTGCATATCCCCGTTGAGGTAACATAGTGTTATTTGAAATTTCTCCGGATCCATGTTAGTCGGAATGAGTTTGTTAACAAGACTTGACAACCTTGTTAGTGGATTCCTTTTGATGAGCATGAGATGGATGAAATTACAAAGCACAACCTTCTATACCCTCCTTCTACTTTCTGTTATTTAGTTGAAATAAAGCAATAATAGTATTTTCCTGTCTGTTTTCTGAATTATCCGTGCAATATAAAAAACCCCGAAAATAAAAGTTCTCCAAATGCCCTGAAAATGGAATATGATTTTTTCTAGAATATTTGAGAATATCTGGCACTGAGAACACAGCAGGGGGAGCAAACACCTGGCCACGAGGGTCCAGGGCGCGCCCCCTGCCTCGTGGGCCCATGGTGGCTCCCCTCCACTTATTCCTGCACCCACACACTTCTTCTTCCTCCCAAAAAAATCACCATCCAGCTCAAGCACGAGTTCTAGCTCATTTTGCTACGATTTTCGATCTCCTTGCTCAAAGCACCTCTCACAAAACTGCTTGGGGAGATTGTTCCTTGGTATGTGACTCCTCCATTGGTCCAATTAGTTTTTGTTCTAGTGCTTTATTCATTGCAAATTTGTGCTGCCTAGGTGACCATGTTCTTGAGCTTGCATGTTAAATTTATATGGTTCCAAGTAGTTCTAATGCATGATATAGGCTCTAGGCACTTGTAGGAGTAGTTGCTATCAGTTTTGCTGAGCTTGGTTCACTTTTATTTGAAGTTACTAAAAATTTCAGAATATTTCAGAAAATAATGAAGAGATTTTTGAGGGGCTCATCGAGCCGAAGCTCGAAGGAAAAGCAAAGTGAAGAAGCACAGAGGCCCAAATATAATTTGCCTCGCACCACGGAGGTCCGGCCGTGTGAATGGCCTTCCAATGATTTCTTGAGAGCAGCCGGGATTTATGATGATTTTTATGAATTGGCTGAGAATGCAGGCCTCACCGACTTCCTCCGCGACCAACGCGAACAGTATCTCTTACTCACCAATACTTTTGTGCAAAACTTCTACTATTATCCTAAGGAATCACCTCCTGCAGTAGAGTTTCATTTATATGATGTGGTTAAGAAGATGTCACTAGTTGAATTTTGCAAGGTTTGCAAAATACCTTTCGAGGGTAGCTTAGAAGAACCACTTCGTAAAGATGTGGACGGGTTTATTGACACTATTACTGTAGGGGAAACTAGGAAGGTTTCCGATGCAAGAATCACTAGCATACATTTTCCTATTTTACGCTACTTTGCCATATTTGCTAGTCGTTGCTTAATTGGTCGCGGAAACTGTGGAAACCTTAGTGTTCCTGATATTATTATTTTATTCCATGTTTTATTCTGTGATAATACTGTCAGTATGGGCGGTATTGTTGCCAAACGGTTAAGTTTGAACCGTACAAAGGGCCCCATCTTTGGAGGTATTTACGCTTCACGCCTTGCTGCACACTATAACATACCTATTAGGCACTATGAAAAAGAAGAAAAATTGCTGCCCACTGTTTATTTAGATGATAAGAGTATGGTAGCGCATGACTTTATTGTTAAGAATAGAGAAGGGGCGCTTAAATATAAATTGTTCTTTGATAAACATCGCCCTGAGATTATTACCTTGCCTGCTCCTTCCTTGTTTGATTTATCAGCAGGTCCGTATCTCGTTCCGCTGGCAGCCATTCACCCATACCGGAACCCTACATCAGTCACGGAGCCGGAACCACAATTTGAACCTCCACGACAGTCTAATTACCAGTGGGATCCGGAGATGATTGCCAAACAGTGGCAATCAGAGTCTTCTTCATCTCAGTACGACCCCGGCTACACCTATGGATATCCGCCAGGCCATCCGTGGCAATAAACCAACTTAGGCCAAAAGCCTAAGCTTGGGGGAGTACGTATTTCTCACCGACATTACATTTATGTTCACACACACTCATTACTAGATGTCGGTGCTCATACTTTTTCATTGTAATATCCATGCTAATTTATTTTCTTTTCTTGCTTTCTTGTGACCTTAAGAAAAAAAAATAGTAGTAGCCTTTAGCTAGTTTACTTTTCATGCTATAGTAGTAATAATTAAGAAGAAAACCCAAAAAGATTTCCTGTTCTTCTTTTGCTTGTTGGGAGATTTCCCGTGTAAATAGTTTCATTTCTTTTCTTTTCTTTGGGGGTCGATAGGAGAAGACCATAATTAAATTGTTGAAGTGGCTCTTATATGCATTATTGTTGATTTAACCAAGAGCCCAGATTGCCTTGTCTTCTCCTGTTTATTGAATGCTCGCAGATTCCAGCTTAGTCCACGTGCACTCTTATTATTTTCACATCGTTCAGTCGTGCAAGTGAAAGGCAATTATGACGATATATGATGGACTGATTGAGATGAGAGAAGCTGGTATGAACTCGACCTCTCTTCTTTTTGTAAATATGATTAGTTCATCATTCCTAATTCAGCCTATTATGAATAAACATGTTTGCAATGACAATTAGAGATTACAGTTGCTCGTGCCATACTTGATTAGCTATGAGTTATAATGGTTTACCTTGCGTGCCAACATGCTATTAAAATGGTTGTGATGTGGTATAGTGGGGTGGTATCCTCCTTTGAATGATTTAAGTGACTCGACTTGGCACATGTTCACACATGTAGTTGAAACGAATCAACATAGCCTTCACGATATTTATGTTCATGGTGGATTATATCCTACTCATGCTTGCACTCAATGTTTATTAATTTTAATGCATGTTCATGACTGTTGTCGCTCTCTAGTTGGTCGCTTCCCAGTCTTTTGCTAGCCTTCACTTGTACTAAGCGGGAATACTGCTTGTGCATCCAATCCCTTAAACCCCAAAGTTATTCCATGTGATTCCACTATACCTTCCTATATGCGGTATCTACCTGCCATTCCAAGTAAATTTGTATGTGCCAAACTCTAAACCTTCAAATGAAATTCTGTTTTGTATGCTCGAATAGCTCATGTATCAACTAGGGCTGTCCGTATCTTCCATGCTAGGCGGGCTATTCTCAAGAGGAGTGGACTCCGCTCCTCACTCACGAGAAAATGGCTGGTCACCGGGATGCCCAGTCCCATGCTTTATGCAAACTAAATCAAAATAATTGCAAACAAAACTCCCCCAGGGCTGTTGCTAGTTGGAGGCACTCGTTGTTTCGAGCAAGCCATGGATTGATGCTTGTTGGTGGAGGGGGGGTATAAACTTTACCATTCTGTTTGGGAACCGCCTATAATGTGTGTAGCATGGAAGATAGCGCCATCTCTTGGTTGTTATGTTGACAATGAAAGTGTGCCGCTCAAAATATTATTTATCTCTGCTTTAAAATCGAGCTCTGGTACCTCTACAAATCCCTGCTTCCCTCTGCGAAGGGCCTATCTATTTACTTTCATGTTGAGTCATCACCCTCTTATTAAAAAGCACTAGCTGGAGAGCACCGCTGTCATTTGCATCCATTACTATTAATTTATATTGGGTATGACTATGACTGGATCTCTTTTACCATGAATTACAATGTTTAGTCAGTCCTTGATCTTTAAAGGTGCTCTGCATTTATGTTTTGCGGTCTCAGAAAGGGCTAGCGAGATACCATCTTATTATATCATATTATGATTGTTTTGAGAAAGTGTTGTCATCCGAGATTTATTATTATTGCTCGCTAGTTGATTATGCCATTGATATGAGTGAACATGAGACCTAAGAGTTATTGTGAATGTGGTTAGTCATAATCTTTGCAGAAAACTTGAATGCTGGCTTTACATATTTACAACAACAAGAGCAAACAGAGTTTGTAAAAGTTTTTCTTTATCACTTTCAGTTTATCAACTGAATTGCTTGAGGACAAGCAAAGGTTTAAGCTCGGGGGAGTTGATACGTCTCCGTCGTATCTACTTATCCAAACACTTTTGCCCTTGTTTTGGACTCTAACTTGCATGATTTGAATGGAACTAACCCGGACTGACGCTGTTTTCAGCAGACTTTCCGTGGTGTTATTTATGTGCAGAAACAAAAGTTCTCGGAATGACCTGAAATTCCACGGAACATATTTTTGGAAAATATTAAAAATACTGGAAGAAGAATCCACGTCAGGGGGCCAACACCGTGTCCATGAGGGTAGGGGGCGCCTGCCCCCTGGGCGCGCCCCCTGCCTCGTGGGCCCCCTGATGCTCCACCGACCTCAACTCCAATTCCATATATTCACTTTCGGGGAGAAAAAAATCAGAGAGAATGATTCATCGCGTTTTACGATACGGAGCCGCCGCCAAGCGCAAAAACCTCTCGGGAGGGCTGATCTGGAGTCCGTTCGGGGCTCCGGAGAGGGGAATCCGTCGCCGTCGTCATCATCAACCTTCCTCCATCACCAATTTCATGACGCTCACCGCCGTGCGTGAGTGATTCCATCGTAGGCTTGCTGGACGATGATGGGTTGGATAAGATTTATCATGTAATCGAGTTAGTTTTGTTAGGGTTTGATCCCTAGTATCCACTATGTTCTGAGATTGATGTTGCTATGACTTTTCTATGCTTAATGCTTGTCACTAGGGCCCGAGTGCCATGATTTCAGATCTGAACCTATTATGTTTTCATGAATATATGTGAGTTCTTGATCCTATCTTGCAAGTCTATAGTCACCTACTATGTGTTATGATCCGACAACCCCGAAGTGACAATAATCGGGACCACTCCCGTTGATGACCATAGTTTGAGGAGTTCATGTATTCACTATGTGTTAATGCTTTGGTCCGGTACTCTATTAAAAGGAGGCCTTAATATCCCTTAGTTTCCATTAGGACCCCGCTGCCACGGGAGGGTCGGACAAAAGATGTCATGCAAGTTCTTTTCCATAAGCACATATGACTATATTCGGAATACATGCCTACATTACATTGATGAATTGGAGCTAGTTCTGTGTCACCCTATGTTATGATTGTTACATGATGAACCGCATCCGGCATAATTCTCCATCACCGATCCAATGCCTACGAGCTTTTCACATATTGTTCTTCGCTTATTTACTTTTCTGTTGCTACTCTTACAATCACTACAAAACCCAAAAATATTACTTTTGCTACCGTTACCGTTACTTCCATATTACTTTGCTACTAAATACTTTGCTGCAGATACTAAGTTATCCAGGTGTGGTTGAATTGACAACTCAACTGCTAATACTTGAGAATATTCTTTGGCTCCCCTTGTGTTGAATCAATAAATTTGGGTTGAATACTCTACCCTTGAAAACTGTTGCGATCCCCTGTACTTGTGGGTTATCAATGCGATGAGTGTACAACCTCTTTGGTGGCGCCGAGTAGGCCTCGGCTTCGTCCGAGGAGTCGGTGAGGATGCTGCGGTTCCGGTGGAGCAGGTTAAGGCGGCGATGTGGGGATGGAGCAGCCGCGATAGACGAGGCGATCATTGGAGCAGCTCCTTGGAGGTGGAGGATGGGTCGGCTGAACCGGCGGGACGACGGGATGGACGACGGATCCTCATCCAGGGAGGTGGATGAGGGACGTCGAGCTGTTGCGGTGGACGACGTCGTCGGGGAAGAGGCTCAGGCTGTGCAGCAGTGAGGTGGTGGACGGAGAAGGGTGGGGTTTCGCTGCTGGAGCGGAGAGGTTATGACGGCCTGGGATTTCGAATGGCTAAAAGGAGGGGATGGGAGGGGGGAACCATGACTTAGGGGCGCGCTTGTCCAAAATGTAGGGTGTGTTATAAAAGTACCCCCACCAATTTGAACTAGCGGCCCTTTCGGCTCAGGGTTAGAAGGGGGATTTTGCATGTCGGGATTTGGCAGCTGGAGGGAGTTTTCGCGCGCGTTGTAATTTCGGGATAGCAAGGCGCGGGTTGTGAAGGCGCCAGTTTTGGGAGCACGATATCTGAATTTTCGGGATATAATAAGGCGCGGGTTGAATTTTAGGGACAAGCCTAACGTGTAATATTGTACTTGGACGTACCAAATCAATTCGCACTTCCCTCAACAAAAAAACTAAAAATTAATAACTATTCACACCACACAAAGAGAGAGTCTTGTCCTGTTTTACTATACAAATGCTGTGCAAAGCTGTATGAATCCATGTTATGTCCAATTAAATTTTTTCGCTGGCTGTATAATGCATGTAACCTACTTATACCAACATTTTAGTGCATTCCAAATGTTTATACTACCGCTGCAATTTGAACTGAATTTGAATTCGTTTCTCTATTTCAATAAGAATCTACAATCATGATTGTTGCCAACTTCAACCATCATTCGTGTATTACATTAACAACACACCACATGATTACTATAGAGATAGATATGAAATATGTGTACTATATGAACTCGAATTCAATTTTTTGAATACACTTTATGTTGATTCCAAATAATAGTACATTTGATGTACTAACTATATATTCATAATCTAAACCATGTTCCGTACGTACACCGTGTTTATCACACAAGGTATAGTGCCCCGCCCCCTACATTATGACAAGTATTTAGGCTTGAGCTGCAAAAGCCACACATTAGCCCAAATTATAATCAATGTTCTATATATTATATGTAGTACTAGCAAGATGCCCATGCGTTCCACGGAACATCAACATGATCAAGGCGATGCCTTATTTGCAAATATGGAGAGGGGTGTGGGTATCTTTTTTCAAAATTTCCATAGTTTCCTTCCTATCCGTCAGATATAAATCGGACAACCTATATTGCAGGATGGCAGGCACACCATCATCAACAACTCTGTTTTTTTATAAGAGTAGAGATAAAATATATTATATGTAGTATAACATGTTCATAACCACACCATGTGTATCACCGTTATATATATTCACGCATGCGTCGGTTTAAAACACTATGATAAATTCTTCAAATATCCGAATTCTCTTTTTATAATGAATCATGATCTCTATTCGTCTTTTACACCCACGCAATCCTCTTATCTTTGTAGCTAGCGCTAACTTTCTCTCGTGCATGCACACGCCCACATCCCTCTCACCCTCCCTCGGCATTCTCTAGCTCCATCGCGCAAATTCGTCTTTTCACTTTAGGTTGTCCACCCGTGGTGTGTGTAGCCCCCCAGCTCCTTCTTTACGGCACACATCGATCGATATGCCTCTCTAGCCAGGTGTGCCTACCACAAACACATACTTCCCCTCTTCTCTTCTCACCGTCCATGCCCCCTATGTCCAATACGGTTCCATGCAGGTGCACACTCCCGCCCCTCTTTTCATCGATCTCATACTCATACACTCCTCCCCCTCGACATGGTAGGCCTCTCGCACCACCTCCTAGCCACACCCTCTCCCCCTGTCTCTCTCTTCGGACCTTATTTGCTTCCAACACATGCATGCATGTATACGTACCGATCTCCCTACATGTAGGCAGGTCGACTATAATTCGTCTTCCCCATGCACCGATAGACTTACCTCACTAGTTATGTCTCTCCCTTTCTCGGACACATGACGGCTGATCTTCCTATGTAGTTACATATGCTTACCACAACCATATCGTCTCCCCTCATCATCATTGCATACCTCCCGACCCGTCTCTCACACGCACGTGCATTGACAGACAGACATCCCCGGCCCTCTCTTATTGATATTGCACTCGTACCCTCCGTTTGTCTAGCAGGCCTCTCCCACCATTTGTGAGATGCCACTCCACCACCAACCCTCCGACACTCTACCTTTGTCTTTCTCCCAACCTTATTCCTCTGCTACACATATCCATGGATGTCGATCGATCTCCCTCTATACATAGCTAGGTCTCTCTCCTTCTCCACGCATATACTAGTCGATCTACCTCTCTATAGTTAGGTCT
Organism: Aegilops tauschii subsp. strangulata; assembly: GCF_002575655.3. NCBI lineage: Eukaryota > Viridiplantae > Streptophyta > Magnoliopsida > Poales > Poaceae > Aegilops > Aegilops tauschii. The sequence goes on along the minus strand of NC_053038.3, from coordinate 354,730,787 downwards.
CTGCCCCCTCCCCCCCCCCCACACACACACCGATAGTCGAACGTTGTAGGTAGGTATCCATGCCACAGATAAAAACTGCACCTCTGCCCTCTCAAATTCCAGTAGGCCAGCCGCCCTGTATCTTTGACGCGAGCAAACACAAATTCGATGGCACTCTTTATCGATTGCGCAGCCACACACTTCATCCATGTTTTCGATTCTACCGATATCTCACGCCGATGATCCCTCCACTCTCTCGTGGATCACTCCCTCTATGTATGATATATCCATGACTCTGTTTCACATACATTGCATATGCTACGTTTTTTTGTTTGAGATATCATCGACACATTGCCTCGGTTTCGCACAAACCATCTCTCTCACACCCACCCATGTACTACGTACCTGCACCTAAAGAAGAGGTGCATGCTGGACGCACGTACTCACGTCTCGTTCCCGGCCACACCCGCGCGGGTACACGGTGGAGTTCGTTTCTGTACGAAAAGGCAGCCCATGTGATAATTTGACACGTGTAGCGGTTCTTTACTCGAAGGAGGGTCGGGTACCACGCCTAGACGGAACAAAGTTCGACTTGACGCGTTAGTATTAAATAAAGTTATATATTCCTCCTCAATGGCACGTACTAGTACAGAATATAAAACGATTGCCGTGGGGAAAATGGAAAAATCTGCTCCACTATATACAATAGAGCCTGCCTGCCGGGGTTTGTCTCTCATCACACCATCTCACCCAAGGCGGCGGTGGCCTCTCTCTCTCACCGTTGGTCAGTGATCCAGCCGCATCCCGTCCTCCGGTGAAAAGGGAGGATGTGCATCGTTTCTCCGTTCGACGGTGTTGAGGCAGCACGTCCCGATCTGCGGTACCCGCCGTTCTCTCTAACCAAGCTCCGGCGCGGTAGGGCCTTTGCCACTTGCTCGCTGCCGCAGTATGGGCAGATCCCAGCCGTCGGCCCCCTCCTAGTAACATCCCGACGACCCTCAGGTACAGCTTCCTCCGGCCTTGCTCCACTTCCCATCTTCCCACGTTGCTGCATGTGGATCTTCTTTAGTTGTTTGCTTAAAACGTATCTCGGCCGGCATACTTTCCATCTTGCAATCTCGTCCTCAAATCATTTTTGATAAACCACCATGCTGCTATCTTTCCCTTATTACATGGAATATGCTTCTGTTTTGTCGGTGTATGTGTCTTCAACTCGTGTTATTGGCCAGTAATTTTTTCCTTTCTACCTCTTTTTTGCAACAGGGCTATCCATTTCACCTCGTTGCTATTGCGACCTTTTGGTGAACTGCACAAATCACTTTTTTCTTAAGAGTGTTTTGTGCAGTTCCGCCAAAATGTCACACGGGCAACGTTTTTACATTTCTGTGGGACTGCAGAAAGGGAGATTGGTTTTGCTATCCTCCTCATCCAACTCTGTGCCTAATCTTGTACAACAAGTAGTTATTCCTAAAGAGAGATCGCAGAGGTGATCGGCTTCTATTTGTGTGTGTTATGTTTCATCATCTAGTTCCACTATTATTGTAATCACACTGACTGGAGATCTTTGCAAACTGGGATGGTCAGCTCGATTCTAGTAGAGCTGCACAAAATGATCAGATTGTGGTGTCCTCCGTACACCCCTTTTTTGGCTACAGAGCTGGGTGAAACTAGCTGCCAAGCAATGAACACTGTGCCCAGGAAATGGACCCATGCCTACGAACAACATCGATCAATTATATATTTTTCTTTATTTGTACACCTTCTCACAACTTTGTCTTCAGTTGTGATGTGAATATTGTCGCTGATCTGCGAACCATTGAGATGCATTAGCAGCCATGGTAGTTTCATTTGTATTTGATGGAATATTGTGACGAGGTAATCTTGAGGCAAGAGGACACATGAATCCTAAGTTGAAACCTTTTTTTCCTGCGGGAACCAAAGTTGAAACCTTCATATCATCACAGTACAATTTCATTAAAATTATTCATACATATAAACAAATCCCGAAGGATTGATAGCAAGGTCAGAAACAATTCAACTTTGTTGCGCCGACATGTGGGACATCCTTCATCCGGCTCCACCTTCCGTGCAGCAATATTGAGTGCACAACTGCAGGGAAAGATTCACCCTGGTCGTTGTGCCGCATTAGTAATGACTAGTGAGCAGTCAAATCACAGAGCCCCACCTTTGCCGCAGTAAGTTGCTTGGACAAAGCAACCATCATTTCTTTGTTCCTTGAATCCACTGGTACTCCCATATTCCCAGAGTAATAAGTTGCTCGGGCAAAGCAACCATCACTTCACCTTTCCCACAGTAAGTACTAGTACCTCCTTGGGCCCACTGAAAAATCACTTTTCTCTCTCCATCAAGTGCATTTATTGTTAATCTAACCTTGTCACCGAAATACCTCTTTGGCTACAGTTAGTTCAGGGTTAGTCATGAGTTAGTCTAACCTCTAGCTAAGTTAGAGTATCCAAACAGGAGCAGTATAGGACATGCAAGTTGCTCAAAGCATATAGTCAAATTCGTACGTGAAAGGATCTTTTTTCTTTTTGAAAATGGAACGTGAAAGGATCTTCAAATGATATAATTTTCAAACTATATAAAATCTTATCAATAGTCAAAGGCATCCTCGAAGAATACATTAGGCCCTACTCCCTCCGTCTAGGTGTATAAGTCACCTTACGAAAACCAAATAATCCCAAAATACTTAGGCGTGGTGCATTAACTCCCACCTCGTTTCTTGTTTCTTGACATATCCACCAATAAGAGATGTGGGGCGTGCATGTTTTCAATGAGTTTGACTACCAAACACGACATGCAATGGTTAGTTCGTTGCATGCAATGCTATTAATTAGCAAATAAATATTAATTTCTCTCATTTTCCCCCTCTTCCTAGGTCACGGTGCACAATCTTACCAATAGTCAAAACCAAGTGTTACTACTACACCAAACAAGTTCAAAACGAGAAACTGGACCCACTAACGGCACGACACGCCTGTCTCTTTTGGTTCGTCGGTCAAAGCGCTTCCTCTTCTTGGCATAACAATAGAGTACAGTAATTTTTTTAGAATGCTCTTGGCATGTCGCTAACATGTGATGAGTTAACCGACCTCAATAGACGGCAAAAATGCCAGCCCGCTGCACTTTGAGAGAGACGAGAAGCGATACGAGCTCGTGGAGAATCTATGTTCCTCCACTCTCTTTTTTGACATGAGCTTTGTTCCTTTTGCCAACACGCGGGACATCTAGCATCAAGGTGCACGTGTCATGCAAGAAAATGGAGATAAGCAGTGCGTAAGTGAGCCGTGCACTACGATGGCACCTAGTACTACGCAATATTTTTCCTCCTCGATGGCACGTGAATAGTGCACATACTCAATGACGGAGCACGGGATGGTAGCCATGGACATGGTCGGCCCTTTTTGGAGAGAGTACTAAATACATATTAACTTTGATGTGTCCCGTCAACTCACAGAACGACAAGAAGCACACACTGAATGACGGAGCACGGGATGGTAGTCATGGACATGGTCAACCCTTTTTGGAGACTAATGCACTACTTTTGATGTGTCCGGTGTACTCGCAAACGAGGAGAAGCTTTGCTTACTAGTAGTAGTACACTATTTACTGTAGTACCATCATCATTGTTTGACTTTCAGAAGAGGCGAAGAGCCAAGCGCACGGTCACCTACTCACAGTATAACCGGTCGTGTTTGATTTTTTAGCGTAGTACCTGAGTGTATTGCTCCAGTGGTCATCACACGTGAGCCAATCGATTCGCACCCTTCCACGCTCCATTTTGTCTTGCGTTCCTTCCTCCGTCCAGCACGCTGACAAGTGGGACCAATGCTCATGTATGCCAACGTGGTAGTTAATTATTTTGCAAGAGTCGGCTATCACACCCTTTCGATGCCACGTCAATGTACCCACTAGAAACAAGTTATACTTGTTCGGTTCAACCGCCTCCCTAGGTGTTTGGAGAGGAATTGGCCAGCGCGAGGCAGTTCTATAAGTGGACATGCAGCAGAAAAACAGGTGAAAACGTGCGAACTAGCTATAGATGAGGGACGGAAGCTTCTACATTCGCAGGGGATGTGGAATTGGCTATTGGGCGGCGCCAGGCGGTCATCCAGGTAAGCCATAAATGATACGAAGAGGCATCCTATATCAGCAAGGACCAACTGCCCTACCGATAGCTCATCTAACAGAACTCCCAAGTTATCTTTGTTTTGTAATTTTTGAAACTTTTTGTTTTTTTAACACATGTTAATTGAAGGTCTATTGTGTTACTTTTTAACAATTTTTATTTTTTGAACACATGCTAATTGACTTGAAAGAAGGTCTATCGTGTTACATTACGACATGTTTCCAGAAAAGGTCATATGACCTCTGTCAACTTATAAGTCATGTCTGTCAAATCAACCTCGAGGTACTTGTTCTCAAATTAACCTCTAGGCCTTGCCGGAGTGCTCCAATGTAGCCGGCTGTTGGCTATAAGGAGATGCCACCTCATTTAGAGTCATCATAAAAAATACTCATATAATAGGTTGGCTCTTAGAATGGCTATTAGGTTGGCTCTAAGCATTTAATATTTGCATGAGCAACGTACTCCCTCCGTCTAGGTGTATAAGTCACTTTACGAAAACCAAATAATCCCAAAACACTTAGGTGCGGTGCATTAACTCCCACCTCGTTTCTTGTTTCTTGACATATCAATCAATAAGAGATGTGGGCGTGCATGTTTTCAATGACTCGAGACTACCAAACACACGACATGCAGTGGTTAGTTCATTGCGTGCAATGCTATTAATTAGCAAATAAACATTAAGTTCTCTTGTTTTTCCCTCCTTCTTGGTCACGATGCACAACCAAAGATGACTTACTCCCTCCGTCCGGTGAAGAGTGTACATCTACTCGCATGTTGCCGCCCAATAGCTAATGCCATGTCCCCTGCGAATGTAGGGGGTGTTTGTTTCCAAGGACTTTTTGGTGTAGGGACTAGAAAAGTCCCTCTTAGAGAATTTTTAACCAAACAGGAGGGACTACTAGGGACTAAAAGTTTCTTTTTGGGACAAAATGAAGAAGACTCTCAAGGAGAGTCTTTTTTGGGACTTTTTCAACAATGCCCCTCGCTGCACCCATTGCCCCACCGCCTCATTATGTTGTTTGGTTGTTATTTTTCTATATACTAGGGGTAACGTGGTCTTTTACATGTCATTTAATAACCTCTAGGGAGGGAGTAGGGACTTTTTAGTCCCTGGAAACAAACATGGAAGGAATTTTTAGGGACTAGGGACTTTTTAGTTGGGACTAGAAAAAGTCCTATGACTTATGAACCAACAGGGCCGTAGAAGCTTCCCTCCCTCGTCTTAGCTGGTTTGCGTGTTTTCCCTTGTTTTAAGCCGCTAGCCCACCAATAGAACCGCCTCGTGCTGGCCAATTCCTCTCCAAACACCTATATAGTGTACCAATTTTAAGTAGGACTAAGAACATCAATCATAACCGTTGATCTTCTAAATCCAAAGGCCAATATCAGTAGGATTCGCATGAATAGTAGACTGCTGCTACCTCACCTGTGTTCTAGAACAATCAAGACGAAGGGATGTGATGGTTGCTTGTCCGTTTATTTTACCAGGCCACTTAGTACTGGGAGTGGTTGGGTTTTGTGATATGACGAATTTACTGTTGCACCACGAGCGGGGTGAGACTCGTGTGCAGCGCCGCCCTCTACACTAGTACTACATCGGTCGTGGTTTATTAGCCCCCCATTGAATTTGACTGAAGATTGAACTGACAAAATGTTAGTGCATGTCAACAAAAACTATATCGTTCGATTCGTATTTGAACATAGTTTTCAATGATATAATTTTAGGTGACATGCATCATCATTTATCATACTATATAATGTTAGTTCAATTTTTGGTCATACTAATCTATAGTAAGGTGCCCGTGCGTTGCACGGAATAGTAAAATGCATTGATCGGGGAGTTGTTTGTTTTGACAAAGGATGTGAGGGTCATCTCATGTGTAACGGGTATCGATAGGTTTCTACAGATATTATTTCATCTCTAGAGCTCACAAACATCTAGGTGAAATAGATAAAAAAGTATCTTTTGCAAAGAAAAGCGTTCAACTGTTCAACCTGCATCCAAAACTTGTGAAGAAATAACACTTATTGTGCAAGAAATGATCTTTAAGAATTAGTTTTTGAGTATCCATTGTTATACATGTTGGCTACAGATGACATGGCTCTTTCTTATAGTCAACAGTTGGCTATATAATTAAGTATTAACCATGCCCTTATACACCTAGATGGAGGGATTAAATCAGGATGACTTGGAAGGGGGCAGAGGAGATGGAAGAAATGGTTCATCATGTGTCTTTCACCAGTACTGTAGTAAAAATTTCATACATGCAAGATTCCAGACTAAACCATAAATGGATACACTTTTATTCATGTGCGATACTCCAATAGAGCAAGATCATGCATGGAAGTCTCCACATGCTTAGAAAACGGATTACATTGAACGAAGACTAATGATCAAGTTGGTAATGCATATGTCCAGGTGAACCTCCTTGGAGTCCCCGTGCACCGCGTTGGGGGCCAAATCATACCATGCGTCTTCCATGTCCACATCGGCGCGAAGGTCCCAACTCAGCACAGTCGTAGTCAGCTTGATGTAGCCAGTGTCACCACCCACGTACCTCCGAGGGGTAGTAACAGTGAGCACGCACCCGTACATCGGCCTCATGTCAGTGTTAGCATCAGCGGCGTCGCCCCTGACGCACACTACAGAGACGGGGCGGTGGCCTGTGCGGGCCTCGCCTGTGCCCACGATCAAGAGGAAGACGCTGTTGTCCTCCTCCGAGACTAGCAGGCGGCGGTGATCCTCCAACGACTCTAGCACGGTGAACGGGTAGCACGTCTCGTACTTGATGTTCTCCATCAAGGGCCAGTAGTGATCGCCGCACGCCTGCGTGAGGTGATGCACGATGTCCGCCGGCGAGCCCCAAAACGGCATCAGGCACTCATAGCAGTAGACGAAGGGCTCCTTGGAGGCATCGACCAGGCCGTCCATGAAACGGGAGTGGTTGTAGGGGACGGTGCGCCAGTTGAATATATGAGCAAGTTACTACGAGATTTAGTCTGAATAAGCACAAAATAAATCATGACGCCTATAACAGAGATTAAACTAATCATGTGGACTAGCATAGTAGATGAACAGATCGAATCTAGGACACAGACTAGAAACATGAATTCTACCACGATTTTGAATAGGAAGGACAGAAACACATACGATGCAACGGGAGCAGCACTATTGGCGTTGAGGTTGTCGCCCATGCCGTTGAGGAAGAGGTTGCCGAGGTCGGGGAAGAAGTCGTCGTCGGTGAAGTCATCGCTGCCAGCAGTCGCAAGAGTGCGCTCCCCAAATTTCAACAGCGCCCGCCAAATCGCAGGAGGGAGTGGCTGTAGGGGACGTTGCGGCCGCCGAATGGAGCACAGGAGTAGAGCCCACGAAGCAGTAGATGGTGCTCCTCCCTAGTCTCTACTCTTATCTCTATCTCTACTACTCTTCTTTGTTTTTTATAATATACTAGTAGTAGCTGTCAAATCGAATAGTACTGCGTCGTCCGCTGCACGCCCGGCTGAACACGCCTCCTCGCCTCCATCAAACCCCTCCGTTAAACCCGCATAACTAGGTCATAACTAGCTCCAATGGGCTGTGTTGCCATATGACCACCAGATGGTTTGATTGAGCCCAGTTGAGATGGTTTAGTAGGAGAATGTGGATATTTCTCAACTAATAAAACATCTTCAACTTAGCATCCTGATGTATCATCTCTAGTGGTTAGCGAAGAGTTCATGTTCTTTTATTTGTTTATAGGTGGGCAGGCGGCAAAAAACAGGGGAAAACGCGCAAGGTTCCTTGCAGACGCTCCACCGCGAGGTTCCTTGCTCCTTCTCGGTCGTCAGGAATCTGTGTTCTTCCACTCTTTTTTTATGTGAGCTTTGTTCATCCTTTTGCCAACACGCGAGACATCTAGCATCAAGGTGCACGTGTCATGCAAGAAAATGGAGATAATCATATAAGCAGTGCATAAGTGAGTCGTGCACTTCAATGGCACCTACTCCTACTACGCAATATTTTTTCTCCTCGATAGCATGTGAATAGTGCACGTACTCAACGACGTAGCATGGGATGGTAGCCATGACATGGTTAGCCCTTTTTTGGAGAGAGTACGTACTACTAAATAACTTTGATGTGTCCCGTCAACTAGCAGAACAACGAGAAGCTTGCTTACTACGCCTTCTCGCTCGCCAACACGTGCGCGGTGGCTCTCAGCACAAGGAGAAACTTTTGCTTACAAGCGGTGGACGTGCATCAGTTCATTTGGTGTCAGATTGCCAGAAGTACTACTGTAGTACCACCATTATTGTTCGACTTCCGGAAGAGGCGAAGAGCCAAGCGCAAGGTCACCTACTAACCGTAGGCTAGCCATAGTGGGAGTAACATAACTACTCCCTCCGTCCCAAAATTCTTGTCTTAGATTTGTCTACATATGGATGTATCTATTCAGATTTTAGTGTTAGATACATCTGTATCTAGATAAATGTAAGACAAGAATTTTGGGACGGAGGGAGTACATAAGTAGGAGTACCTCCTTTTTTTATTCTACAAACAACCACACGCGAATATTGGACGGTAGCAGCACAGCAACTGAATCAAAAATCTAAACCTTCCCGCCCGGCGCCAGCTGAGCCCGCCGCTCCACATTGATGGCAAGTCAGGGCGACACGACCTCTAACTGCTTCCACCATTCAAGCGGCGCGCCGACCGAGGGCACCGCCCGCTGCACGCCCGACATTTCAGACTACACATACTTTGTGGGACAAAAGGTGGGGCCATTATTAATGATATAGTATTATACTAAAGGGACTAACTATTGTAAGCAGGCTACGTATTAGGTTGGTTCTAGATGATGTGTCAACTTCATATAGCCGGATGTTGGCTATACTATTAACCATGCTCTAAGTGTGGTGTGAGTCGACTGGCCCTTTCAGGGATGGCTCCAACGGCTCTGAGGCGTCCTGGCGACGCAGGCGGCGCGGAGGCTGGCGGGGCGGCCGGGGCCGCGGGTCGCGGCGAGGCGGAGGCTTGGACGGAGGTGCGGGCGTCGGGGCGTCCGGCGCCCTCCTCCCCCCCGGTCGCCGGCTTCAGGTGCGGCGGCGACGACGGTTCTGGGATGGGGCGGGAGCCGCTTCTGGGCGCTTTCGGAGGTAAGTGACAGCGAGATTTCGGAGGCGGAGGACGGCGAGTGTGGTGGCCGGCGAGGTGGAGGGGCGCCGCCGTCGTTTGGTGAGTTTGTGGCCCGTGCTGAGGAGCTAGGGGGCTCGCTCAGAGCGGGGCGGCGCCGGGCGTTCGCGCCTGGTGGCCGTGGTGCTCGTCGGCCAGGGAGGCCGGGGAGGGCATCGCTGCGGTCCGTGGCGGAGAAGCCGTGGCCGTTGGCAGGTCGGGAGGTCCGGTGTGCCGAGACGGTGGTGGTGGTGGCGGCCCCCTCCCGGAAGGTCCCGGGGCCCGCGCCGGAGCCGGTGGCAGGGGCGGCGGCGCCGGCAGAGGCGCAGGAGGTGGCGGCAGTGTCGCCCGATCCCTGGCCTAGGGTTGGCGCAGGCGGCCAGGTTGGGCTGGTGGGCCTGGGTGCAGACGCGGGCCGCTTGGTTCGCGCGGCCCAGTTGGCGCCCATTGCGGAGGGAGGGGTGCCCGCGGCAGGGGCTATTTCGGTGCAGCCCAGGCCAGTTTCCCCGGCCCGGAGCCCAGGCCCGCGGGTGGAGCGCCCATCACATAAGTGGATGTGGATCCGCCGGGGCGCCCTAGACTGCTCATTAGGGTTCCCTGCCACTGCTGCGGAGGGGCGGCGCTTCGACCGTTCCACCCGTTCTTTCTCCCCTCCCACCCATCCACCTCCCCTGGATCGATCATTCGCTGAGGTCGTAGCCATGGGCTCGAAGGGGGAGCGACGTGCTGACAAGAGGGCGGCGTTGGATCCGGAGGCGGAGCGGCGGCGTGAGCGAGAGCTGCGGGCTCAGGCGAAGATCCGGGCGGAGGAGCGGGCCGGCGCCGACGGCGACGGCGGCTGGGGGCCGCCTCCCCCATGGTGGCTCAAGGAGCAGGAGCGGAAAAAGAAGAAGGAGGAGTACAAGAGAAAGGGGCTGGAGCTCAAGCGCAAGGAGTCGCTCCTTCCGCCCGGAGGCGACCGCGTCGGAGACCCCTACGCCAAGCAGAAACTGAAGAAGCACAAGCCCGCGATGAAGCAGCAGTCGAAGCCTTCTTCTTCCAAGGGCACGGCGGCGGAACCGATTCCGGTCGAAGTGGAGGAGGGGCCGGAGTGCTTTCGGTGTGGGCGCACGGGTCACTTCCAAAACGAGTGCGCTTTCAAGCAACTCTGCGTCATCTGTAGCCAAGAGGGCCATGCCTCGGCCTACTGCCCCTCGCGCGGCAAGCCCTTGATGCTCCAATCCATGGGGCACGCGTTCGCGGGCGGGGGCTTCTTCTGCCTTCAATACCCCGAGGAGACGGACGCGGTGTCGGAGGGGTCGTTAGGGGCCAACGCGGCGCTGGTCTCGGCGGAGCCGGGGATTCTGTCCAAGGAGATTCCGGAGAAGGAGCTCACGCATCTATTCGAGGGCGAGTGGGATTGGATGGTCACCCCTTTTGACGCGGATTCCTTCTCGGTGGCTTTTCCCGATCCGGCCATGCTGAGGATGGCGACGCGCAGTGGCAAGCTCTTCCTCTCCATCCACAACATCACGGCCGATATCCGGGACGCTGCTCTCGCTGAGCCCAAGGCGCTGTCGATGTCGGAGGTGTGGGTGAAGCTCTGGGGCATTCCGCCGAAGCAGCGTCGGGTGGAGAGGCTGATGGCGGCGACGACGATGATTGGGCGCCCGCTGGTGGTGGACGAGCTGTCCCTGATCCGGGCGGGTCTGGTGCGCATGCTCTTTGCGTGCCGTGCGCCGGCCAAGCTGCGGGGGTCTGTGCAGATCTGGTTCAACGGGGCTGGGTACAATGTTAAGCTCGAGCCGGAGCTTGCTGCCCCGCGCCCAGAGGCCCCTGCTCTCCCCCTCCCCATCCACCCAGCGGAGGGGACCCGGGTGACAAAGACAAAGACAGGACCAAGGACAAGGGCAAGGATTCGGAGCCAGATGCGAGTATGGAGAAGGATGATTCCATTGATACAGCTGCTTGGGACAAACTGGGGATCTCTACGGCTGGTGCTGCGGCGCCAGCGGAGGGGGTGGAGGTGCCTCGTGCTGGTGTGGGGATGGGCTCAGCTAAGATGGTGCTTTCGGTGCCCAACCAGTATGGGTCCAACCTGGGGTCGGTGTCCTCTCCACACAGGGTGGCGGCCCCGTTGGGACCAGCAGGTGTGGGCGGTGTGCGCTCTCCGATCGCCCTCTCTCCCAGCCCTTCGCGCATGATTCCAGGCGGGTCGCCGGCTTCGGGAGGACGCGGCAACTCCCTAAGTGGCTCAGTGAAGATGATGAAGAAGATGGCTGTGCGCAAGGTCAGCGCGGAGACGATACGCACGATGGATCCTCTTGGTGCTCCCCCCACCCCAAGGCAGTCCGTCATGGCGTTGGCGGCCCCGACGGCTCCTCCGACCGTTGATCCGCTGCTGCAGGAGGCCTCCTTGATGGCGCGGAGCTCCAAGGACAAGCGTACCAAGACGGTGGCGGCGGTGCCGGTGCGCACGAGCTCGCGTTCCAAGGGCGCCAAGGGCAACATGCCTTCCTTGCAGCGGGCGCAACTCCTCCAGGCCCAGAAGAATATGGAAATTTCAGCTAATCCACCCCCCCGATTCACGGTGCTTGATTCATTTTCGGATGAGCATTTGATGGAGGTGTTAGATGCAAGTGGTGTCGACCCCGCGTGTGTGGGTGGTCAGCGAGAGCTGATTACTCTGGTGCGCACTAAGGAGTTGGCGCAGGCCGCGCTCGCGGCTGCTGCTGCAGCGCGTGCCGAACAGAGGACGGAGGGCCCCGAGGGTGGGGCCGTCGCGGTTCTTTCTGTGCCCGAGGAGGAGGGGCAGGCAATAGGGGTTGCCCCTTCTCCCTCGCCTTGCAGGGGCAAGGTGAGGCGCGTGGCGAAAGCGGTCACCTCTAGGGGTGTACGGCTTCGCAACCGTGTCATTTAGATGCGAGCGCTGTTTTGGAATATCCGTGGCTTTGGCCACTTGGGTCGGCGCACCCTCCTCAAACAGTACATGCGCAAAGAGGACGTGGACATCGTAGGTTTGCAGGAAACTATTAAGACGGATTTCCACTTCCATGAGCTGCTTTCGCTAGATCCATTAGAACGTTTTGAGTGGCACTTTACTCTCGCGGTAGGGCGCTCGGAGGGCATGTTGATGGGTCTAAGCCGCGCTGCGTATGACATAATCAACTGGGATAGGGGCTCTTTCTTCTTAGCTGCTCATTTTCGCATTCGTGCTACGCTTCGCGAGTTAGTAGTTATTCAGGTCTATGGACCTGCCGATCATTCCAGATCGGCGGAGTTCTTGGGAGAACTCCAACAAAAAGTCACTTCGGTGACAGCCGCAGCACTCCCGGTCCTCGTGGGAGGGGATTTCAACCTAATTAGGTCCGGAGCGGACAAGAATAATGGCATCATTAACTGGCCGAGGGTGGCCATGTTCAACGCGGAAATTGCCGCCATGGCACTTAGGGAAGTGGCCAGAACGGGAGCACGCTTTACTTGGACTAATAAGCAGCTTGCCCCGGTTCGTTCGGTGCTTGACAGGGTGTTCATGTCGCCGGAGTGGGAAATGGGCTATCCTATGTGCGCGTTGGTCGCGGAGACACGGATTGGATCAGACCACGTTCCGCTAGTCTACTCCTCGGGGGAGGATAGGCTGCGATGCAGCCTGTGGTTTTTCTTTGAAACGGCCTGGTTTGAAGTGCCAGGCTTCGAGTCGCTCTTCAAGGAGAAATGGCTCGCGTGCGTGCAGCAGGTCGGACCCCAGCGTGGCCCGATGGAATTTTGGAATGCTGTCGGGGGCCGATTGAGAGCTAGCCTCAAGTGGTGGGGCGCCAACCTAGGGAGGATGGACAAGGAGCACAGAACGCTGATCACGGAAGAGATTGCCAGGATCGATGCGCAAGCTGATGCTCGTGTCTTCTCGGAGCAGGAGTGGGCTTATCGATACGCTCTTGAGGGGCAGGTCGAGGCCCTACTTCGCGCCAAGGAGGAATACTGGCGGCGGCGTAGTGGGCTAAAATGGACCCTTAAGGGTGACGCCAATACCAAGTATTTCCAAGCATACGCCAACGGTCAGCGTCGTAAATGCGCTATACTCAGGCTTCAATCGGAGCAGGGGCTCCTACTACGCCAAGAAGACATTTCGCGACACATTTACGAGTTCTACATCAACCTGATCGGAACTAGTGAGGCCCAGGGAGCGGGCCTCCGCGAGGACGTGTGGGAGGGATCCCAACGCGTGCTAGAAACGGAGAACGACGAGTTGGGGCTCGCGTTTCTCCCCGAAGAAATCGACGCCGCTCTCATGGGGATGAAAGCGGACACAGCACCGAGACCGGACGGGTGGCCGGTTGCTATGTTTAAGCGATTTTGGCCCACCCTTAGAGAGCCGATCTTCGAGATATGTAACGGTTTCATGCGGGGCCAGGTAGATATTTCCCGCCTTAACTTTGGAGTGCTCTCGCTCATCCTGAAGGTTCAGGGGGCTGACAACATCAGACAGTATCGCCCGATTGGGTTGATTAATGTGCCTTTTAAGATCTGCGCCAAAGCGTGCGCTACGCGATTAGGTCCGATTGCCCACCGCTCGATCCACCGTAACCAATCTGCGTTTATCCGTGGGCATAATATCATGGAGGGTCCGCTCGCTCTCCAGGAGATCGTCCACGAGCTTAAACGCACGAAGGAACCAGCCGTTCTGTTGAAGCTGGACTTCGAGAAGGCGTATGACCGGGTTAATTGGGATTTCCTGCGCCAAGTGCTCCTGGGTCGTGGGTTCTCCGTGGTGTGGGTTCATCGTGTCTTGCAATTGGTCTCGGGTGGCCAAACTGCAGTGTCGGTGAACGGAGAAATAGGGCATTTCTTCAGGAACAAACGCGGCCTTAGGCAGGGTGACCCGATGTCGCCGCTACTATTCAACTTTGTTGTTGACGCGCTGTCCGCTATGCTATCAAAAGCAGCGCCGGCTGGCCAAATCCAAGGGCTGGTAGGCCATCTCATTCCAGGGGGAGTGACTCATTTGCAATATGCGGATGATACGCTTTTGATGTTTCGCCCGGACCTCCAGAGTATAGCATCGGTCAAGGCGATTATCATTAGCTTCAAGCTCATGTCCGGTCTCAAAATCAACTTTCACAAGTGTGAGTTGATTGCGATGGGGGTGGAGCCGGACGAGGGTAGACGTATAGCGGATTGGTTTAATTGCAAAGTTGGCAAATTTCCCTTTACGTACCTCGGGCTTCCGATTGATACCAAACGACCCACGATAGAGGATTGGGATCCACTGTGCGGCAAGGTGCGCGGGAGGGTGTGCCCCTGGCGAGGGAAATTCCTCTCCAAGGCGGCTAGACTCATTCCTACGAATTCCAGTTTGTCTTCCTTGCCAATGTTTGCCATGGGTTTGTTTCTTCTCGCAGAAGGGGTTCATGCGAAGTTCGACACGCCCCGAGCCAAGTTCTTTTGGGAAGGAACCAGCCCAAACCGTAAATATCATATGGTTAAATGGGCTTCGGTGTGTCGGCCCAAGGCCTTGGGGGGCCTCGGGATCACCAATTCCAGACTCTTAAACATCGCCTTGATGTGTAAGTGGATTTGGAAAATCGCTCAAGGTGGTTCAGGCCTCTGGGCTGGTCTCCTCAAGGCCAAGTACTTCCCAGGAGGGAACTTTTTCGATGGGCGGGCACGGGGCTCCCCCTTCTGGAACGACTTGCAGTCGGTCAAACCGGCGTTCGCCATGGGGGCGAAATGTTCGATTGGGAACGGACGCTCGACCCATTTCTGGACGGATAGGTGGCTGGGAGCCCAACCTTTATGGATGGAATTCCGGGATTTGTACTAGCTGGCCGTCGATCCATCCATCACGGTGGCGGCTGCGCTTGCGGCTAGTCCTCCCATGATCTATTTTAAACGAGAACTAAACGGGTTAGAGCAGTCCAACCTCTTGGCCCTGATGCACCTTATTAACCCGATCACCCTTGAGGACGAACCAGATACGGTCAGCTGGGCGCTCACCAGTTCGGGCAAGTTCACGGTTAACTCTCTGTACCGTAGGTTGTGTCGAGGGACGGCACAGCAGGCGATCGCGGGGCTATGGAAAGCGCAGTTGCCCTTGAAGATCAAACTCTTCATGTGGCAATTGTTTCGCGATAAGTTGCCGACTTCCTTAAATGTGGCCAAAGGCAATGGGCCGGCCACTGGCCCTTGTGCGTTGTGTGGGGAGCCTAAGGACGCCAGCCATGCATTCTTCAGATGTCCCCTTACTAGATTTTCTTGGAGCGCGGTCCGGTCCGCGGCTGGTGTTCAGTGGGATCCCAGATCGGCCGCAGAGCTTACTCACCTTTTAGATACGATTCACGGGAGTGCTAAACGGGTGATGTGGAGATGTGTCGGGGCACTTCTCTGGTCTATATGGCTTACTAGAAACAAATTTACTATTGAGGGTTGCTTTCCTTCGCATCCGGCTAACATCCTCTTCAAATGCAACCTTCTATTGCAGCAGTGGAGTCCGTTGGGGAGGCGCAGGGATACTGAGTTGATCAACACCGCTCAACAACGTTTGCTGCAAGTTTATGTGATGGCTAGGGAGCCTTGACTATGGTGCTGTCCATGGTCCCTTTTGTTGCTTGACGAGCCTGCGTGCTCTGTACGGGCTATGCCCTGTAATATGTCTTCGGTTCGGTTGAGTCGCGCATGAAACTTCCGATGATCCTTTTGCGCTGGCCGGATAGGTCTTGTGGGGTTGTATTATGACTTGTTCACGCTGCCGTTGTGGCTTTATTAATTTAAAGCCGGACGCGTCCGTGCGTCTCCGTTCTAAAAAAAAGTGTGGTGTGAGTCGGAAAATTTATTAAGTCATTAATTAATAATTAACGGACGCCTTAATTACTCAGCCGTTTCTGATTCTTTTGGATAGTGGGGCTATTATTGACTTGGAAGTGGGGTTTGGGACAAAGGCCTACTATTATACTTGGTCTTACTAGCTCGCACGACCGACCTAACAGGCTCTACCCTAGCCGCCGCTGTATCACACTACTGGAATCAGCTATTTTGCCGTCTGCCACGGCGGACGGCAAAGGCACGAACGGCGGACGGCGAAGGCCTTTGCCGTCAGCCGCGGACGGCAACAGGCTCCGGCAAAGTAGGCTGGCAGATGGCAAATTAGCTGATTCCAGTAGTGTCATATGGTTTCGCACCGTTCCTGATCTTAGCGCCGCCACGCAATTCTTCTCCATCCCTCCTTCCGGTGTGCACCGCGAGAAGGGACAACACTCCTCCGAACCCCGCTTTTCGTGATCCTGTACGGGAGAGGGGCGATCAGGTTTTGGGGAGCACACTCCTGTGACTGCTGCCAGCGACGACTTCCTCAACGACAGCCTTCTTCCCCGACCTCGGTAACCTCTTCATCAACGACATGAGTGACAACATCAACCACAACGGTTCTGCTTCCTCGGTAACCTCCTGGTTTAGTCCGCATCATTACATTGATCTTTGCAATTGTCGTCATGATCTATTTACTGTTGATTCGGATTACATCTCATAGTAAATTGCTCATATATTCAAAAATCCAATCCAAAAACCTGATTATAGGCAATTTACTCCGAGTGGTTTTGCTGCGCTTTTGAAGCCGCCTACTTTTAAGGGGGTGCAATATAAAAGGTGGCGCACAAGAACAGTATATTGTTTTCAAATCATGTACTGCTATGACGCCACTAAGGGTAAGCCTGAGGGCGATCTTAATCCTACACAGCAGGAAGCTTTAGAGAACATGGATACCCTCTTCAAAGCCGCCGTGCTGAGTGTTCTTGGCGATTCCATTGTGGATTCATATATGTCGTTTGACAGCGGCAAAGACATGTGTGCTGCGCTCGAGGCCACGTTTGGGGCCTCGGGCGCTGGCAACGAGTTGTACATCATGGAGCAATTCTGTGACTACAAGATGACTGATGAGCGCTCTGTTGTTCAGCAGACTCATGAGATACAGTCACTCGGTAAGGAACTTGAGTACTTCAAGTGTGTCTTGCCGGACAACTTTGTTGCTGGGACCATCATTGCTAAGCTTCCACCTTCGTGGAACGATTTTGCTACTTCTCTGAAAAACAAGAGACATGAGTTTTCCGTTTCGGATCTCATTAGCACTCTTCATTTTGAAGAGAAGGCGAGAGCAAAAGACACACGTGCTCGGGTCGCTGAGGGAGCTTCTAGTGCCCACATGGTACACGAGAAGAACTTCCAGCCCAACCAGCCCCAAAACAACAAGAACAAATCTCAGGGGAAATGCAAGTTCGATGCAAAGAACAAGCCGTCAAATTCTACCAACTTCAAGAAGAATTCTCATAACGGGAAGGGATACAAACCTCAATTTTGGTAGCACCGCACAAAACTTATATGGCTGCATCTACCTACTGTCAGCTAACCTCATGGTGCTCCAGGTATTCCTACATTCGTAACTAGGTACAATGACCACCGCAAGATGAAATAAGCTTAATTATTCGTACGTTGACTTGCTGATTGCAGTGCGGAACGATCCTGTCATGTGTGGAGTATCAAACAAGCAGTGCAGCCGAAGGTGGAAATCAACCAAGGACTTATGAAATTATATATAATCTTCGTCAGCCAGGTCAGTATCCCCTTCGTCCAGATGATCATGTTTTTTCATGCTGAGCTATTGATATGTGCTACTGTTTTGCAACACCGTTTAAGTATAGCTATTGTTTTCCTATCTTTTCAGATTCAGGACAATGAAGATGATTTCAGGGGAACTACACAATATGGACTCATGTTGAGTCATCTCTATTGCCTCATGTGTTTGCCGCAAATGTGTCAGCATCAATTGCAAGATGAGGCAGCTAGCTAGCTGTGGAGTTGCCAACATGCTCAAAGTGCTCGCAACATTGAGAAGAAACAAGCATGCCCAGGAAATTAATGCGTGCGCAGGGAGGCCCTTTGCTCAGAGAAGCATCAACCGATTTTCTTTATTTCCACACCTTCTCACAGCTTTGTATTGGTTATAGTATGGTGAATCATTGAGATGCATAAACATGCTGAACTTTTGTTCTTCTGAATGTTAGTATGCGTACCGTATCTTCTGAAGCTTAGTTTAATGTAAATGTTGACTAGCCTGTGAACCTTCACAATCTAGTAAGTATATTGCAGGCCTGTTATTTGACACCTCACTTTGCCACGCTACGCAACCAGTGTGAGTGTCTGCATCCATTACCGCATCCTCTAATTTGGTGGATGCCAAGTTGAAAAAGGTTACCGATGAGTAGCCTAAGCTGGAGGCATCTCTTTTTTTTCTTTCGAATGGGCAATAAGCTGGAGAGTGTCTCGGGCTGCCTCTAGCACGAGGCCCTCCAGTACGAAACACGGGCAGCTGACTGGGCCGATACAAAAGCCAATCCATCTTAAAGCCCTTTTTTTGTTTTTTGCGAGGAGAAGCCCATATTTCTTGAAGAGGGGCGATCCCAGGAGAACCCTCCTTCCTCCTCGCTTCCACTTACGCTTCCGTCTCGCCCCAATGCCCGCCGCTCCCCATCTTCCTCACTCTTCCAGAAAACCCCTGCTCACCTTCTTCCTCACTCATACAGAAAACGCCTGCTCCTCTTCTTCCACTCCTACAGAAAATCCCAGCCCTCCTACTTTCCCACTCGCACTGCCACTAGGCTCGTCTCTAGCTACTCTGCTCAAACCCGTGAGCTTGGCGCGACGGCCACAAGGAAAATGGAGTCGGCTGGCCCCAGCGCCGAGAAGATGAGGCTCCCACCAGCGGGGACGCCAGTTGTAGATCCCGCACCCGGCATCGTGGGGAGAAGCGGCGAGCCCCCTCCCCTCGGATCTGAGGAACCGGTAGAATGTCCGGTGGACCGCTGTCAACAGCGATCTCCCGGATGTCATCCTTGAGGAGATCATCTCGCTTCTCCCCACCAAGGATGCTGCCGCACACACGTCCTCTCAACTTGGTGGCGCCCTCTATGGCGCACCGCGCCCCTCAATCTCGACTGTCGTCAGATATCTGTCCTTCCTGAATTTGATATCCTCAGGGCCATCGTCTCCTCTCACCAGCAAGGCCCCGTTCAACGGCTCTGCATCCCGACACGCTACCTGGTGTCCATACCCGGCACGGTGGACGCTTGGCTGACATCCCCTGAATTTGGAAAACTCCAGCAGTTTGAGTTCTACCATTACCACGAAAGTTTCATACCACGAACACACCAAGAATTCGTGCCCACACCATCGT
This sequence comes from Aegilops tauschii subsp. strangulata, assembly GCF_002575655.3. Classification (NCBI taxonomy): domain Eukaryota; kingdom Viridiplantae; phylum Streptophyta; class Magnoliopsida; order Poales; family Poaceae; genus Aegilops; species Aegilops tauschii. The sequence continues at coordinate 354,711,311 of NC_053038.3, read as the reverse complement.
TGTCCATCTCGCAGTTTTCCTCCTCTCTCCACACCACCACCTTCGCCCGATGCCATCTACCAGGCGATCTGGTACAAATGCTTCGACTCCCACTGCTAAAAAACTCTCGCTTGTGGTGGTTTATCTGTCAGAGGCCTCACTGCACAGCATCATCCACTCCAGTTGCCATGCCCTGGAGCGCTTGCTGATTATTTTGGGAATAGAAATCCCTATCAGTTGTCTCCAAATAAAGTAGCCTCACCTTAAAAGCAATGGAATTTGTTTTGAAGGACAGCAGCTCATCATCGAAGATGCCCCTTCAGTTCAAAGGTTGCTCCTTGATAATTGTTATAAACCTTCGCAAATAAATGTCGTCTCTGCGCCCAAACTGGAGACCTTGGGTGTAATTCGTGATCCGTTTAATGATCACATGAAGTTGGTGTTTGGCTCCTCACTTTTTCAGGTATCGTATATTATCATCTACACATTTGTAATCATAAGCTGCATTTTTCATTTGTGCGCATAAGTTTTATATCATCTTGGAGTACACTTTGGGTACTAATATTATGTTATACGCTCAATTAAGAGTTCGTCCATGGATAGCCTATCAATGCTGCTGGATTCTGTCAAGATCTTATATATCGGAATGTCTAGTTTTGATCTGAACATAATTATTGGCTTGCTGCGATGCTTTCGATCTTTGGAGAATTTATATATAGAGGTGATGATTTCATGCACATTGAAAGCCCGTATATATTGTACTAGAATTAAACGTTCAGCTGTCGCTCTTTCGGCATACTCTTTTTTCAGACCTTAACTGTTTTCAATCTTCATGTCTACTTAGGTACTGCGACCACATGAGAAAAAGTATAACCAATCGGTGCCGTAATAAGCACCAGGATTTTCTCAGTTCTCATGACATTCGTTTGAGGACAATAATGATGGAAAGGTATGCATCCAACCAGGCAAACCGAAGCTTTGTCACATTCTTCTAGTTGAATGCGAGGTTACTATTGTCCATGAGGCTTAAGTTTTACCGCAAGAGATTTCTCATGGACGGACACGTTGAACAGAAAAAAAAGAAGTTTCAGGTGGACAAATGGGCTTCTAAACGTGCCCGGCTTCTATTTACAACAAGTTGTAGTCATCATGATTTTTTTTTTGCACAGGATGTTGATTTTATGGATCAGACCGATCCATTTGTTTGTGACTACGAAAAACAGTGGTTGGGTTAGATGTTATTGCCATGTTCAATCTGGGTTTTGTCTAAAAATTTGATGAACAATTAATCCTTGGGCTTTTTGTACCGTTTGTAAGCTTGAGTTGCATGTTGTTTCCCTCGTACTCCCCTCCACCTGCCACTACACTGCCGCATCTTCCACCTGCCACTACACTGCCGCATCTTCCCTTTGCGATGAAAATATCTGGGTCTCCCTCAAGCTTCGCCGGCTCGTCTGCTCCAGTGCCGGCAACCCCCAAATCCATGAATCCCAATCCCCATTCCCGCACCCCTTCTTGCAAAGATGACACCGTGGAAACGCTTCGTGAAGGCCCGCACAATGGTCGTGTCCCTCCCCCCCGAGCGCCGCAGCCTACGCCGAGAGCGCGGCCGCCTACGCCGAGAGTGCTGCCGCATCCGCATTGAGCGCGGCCGCTTTCGCCGAGAGGGCGTCTGCGGCAGCCGACAGGGCAGCTGCAGCAGCCGAGACAGCTGCAGCTGCTGCTGTGACGGCGGCTGCAAATGCCAAGAGCGCTCGAGCTGTCGTCCGTGTCGCCGATGTCGCCCTGGCCCGGGTCGAGGCCATCCATGCCAAGATCGAGAATCCACATGCCAAAATATTCCAGGCCACCTCGGACACCAGCATGCAACCCATGTCTGAAAAGGCGGCGGTGGCCATGGAGCACCTGCTTCCTCATGAGGTCGCCGAGCGGGAGCTGGAGATGCAGAAGGCGGCGGAGATTGAGGAGCGCCGAGAGGAGGAGTTGCGCGTGGCCGAGGTCGAGGTAGAGCAGAGTCTGTCCGTCCAGGAATCGGCTGTTGAGTACCAACGCGAGCTCTGCCGCAGCCACTACTACGAGTACTACAACCTTGAGCGCGGCGCCGAGGATGAGGACGAGGACAAGGACGCGGTCGACTTCAGCAAGGGGGACGCAGAGTCCACCAATGGCGGCATGTCGCCAGGACAAGTCATCGACGTCTCATCTCACACCGGCGATGCATAGGCTGGCGCGGCGGCGGATTTATTAAAATTAGACAACGAGCGGATAACACTAGGAACCCAGCAGCTCGCCCAATTGTTTTTTTAGTTTCAGAGACGGAGATGAACTGCGTGCTGTGCGGGGGATGTGGCCCGTCTAGCCCACGCTTACGCTTTTATTTAAGCACATGACGAGCCCAGTTGATATCTTTTTTCTTTCTGAAAATGGCTAGCCCAGTTCTTTTTTTTTGGAGAATACCAAAGCCGAGGCTTACTTGCTTTTCTCAGCCCTGCTGGGCAGCAAATCTTTCAAGATGAGGAGGGAGGGATTTAAGTAGTAAGAAATGGGCTTCCCCAAAAAATGGGCTATAAGTTGTAAGAAATGGGCTGTAAATTTTTAAACCAAAGCCAACTGGCAATTACATTAAAATATCATTTTTTTCTGGATTTCTCTACTCTCTACTCTTATAAAAACCAAAGCCAACTGGCAATTACATTAAAATATCGTCTTTTCTCCCACAAGATAAACTACTCATACAAATGCATCTTCATGTTCCGTGCAACGCACGGGCATCTTGCTAGTTAAGATTTTAAATTTCATTCATTTTTTTGCGGAGAATTGTTTTTTGAATTTTATTTTTATATAATTTTTTAAAAATTATTTTTAACGCTACTCAAAATTTCGTGATTAAAAGAGTTCAGACCCGACCGAAATATGCAAAATTTCGTTGAATTTTTTAGCAGTGCCCAGAATATATGGTCTGTAATGCTAATAAAAAGAACATGGGCTTCAAATATCCTTAAGAATTAGCAAATGGGCTGTAAATTATTGAAAATAATGGCTCATGGGTTGTATGTTGTTTTCCACAGATTTGGAGGCTGACTTCTGGGCCTACTAGGTTGACGATGACGCTGTCCTAATTTTTTTTACGCGTACGCAAGGCTTTGTCAACTTAGTCAACACAGAGCAGTGACTGTTGGATGTCTATCCAACGGCCGTCGTGCTTCTTCAATCTCTGATCTTCCTGCTCCAGCCGCCCAAACCAGCGCCGGCAGAACTGCCCGCTCCCTCCTCCCGTGGCTGGCTGTGCTACCGCCAGGCCATCCCTCTACCCACCCGCACATCCTGTTATTTTCCGGCGATGTCAGCCTCACCCTCCAGCCGACCAGTCAGCGCTCGTACACCCCTCAGCGTGAGCATCCGCTGCGGTGGCTTCGCCGGCTCCGGCTCGTTCCCTTCCTGGGCCTCATACTCGTCCACTGCATTTGTGCTCTCGACGCGGCGAGGTCATCATGGTCAATAAACAACAGCCATCGGAAGAGGCTGACAGTAGGGGTCCACACAAGGAAATGCCTCCTTATTACGCGCAAAATAATGATTCCTTCACCTGACAGCTGGGGCCCACCGGAAGGGCCTCTGTATTTCTTGAAAAAAACGTTCCCCCCGCTGTCAGCTCGGGCCCACCAGCTATATCTTCACACACAAGGAAGTGCCTCCTTATTGCGCACAAAAAAAGAATACTCCCCCTGCTAGCTGGGACCCACCATTGTGGGAGGCTGACTTGTGGGCCTACTAAGATGACGGGGACGGAGGGCTTTGTCAACTTAGTCAATACGAATGATTATAGCTCTAGTGACCGTACGATGTCCATCCAACTACCGTAGTGCTTATTCAACCTCTGGTCTTCTCGCTCCAGCCGCCCAAAGCAGCGCCGGTCGTGCCACCTGCTACTGCCTCCCATGGCCGACTGTGCTGCCGTGGAGGCCTCACCGCCCCCTACTACTCCCACCGCTGGCCAGGCCATCCCTCCACTCACCCACACCTCCTGTTATTCTCCGGCAACGGCAGCCTCACACCGCAGCCGAAGCAGTCAACCCACGTATTCCCCTCCGCATGGGCATCCACTGTCGTGTCTTCCCCGGCTCCGCGTCGTCCCGTTCCTAGGCCTCGCCGTCGTCCACCGCCCTGGTGCTCTTGACGCAGCGTGGTCAACATGGTCAAGGAACGACTTCCATCGAAAGAGTACTATACGTGGAGAGGCTGACAGTTGGGTCCACGGCCGCAACAAGGAAGTGCCTCCTTATTATGCGCAAAATAATGATTCCTCCACCTGACAGCAGGGACCCATCGGACGGTCCATCGTATCTCTACTCTTATAAAAAGCAGAGTTGGTGATGATGGTGTGTCTGCCATCCTGCAATATAGGCCGTCCGATCTATATCTAACAGATAGGAAGGAAACTATGACAATTTACCCGCACTCCTCTCCACATTTGCAGATAAGGCCTTCCCTCGTTCATCCTTTTCTCCCACAAGATAAACTACTCATACAAATGCATCTTCATGTTCCGTGCAACGCACGGGCATCTTGCTAGTTTCACAAAATAATGATTTGCCCCCTGACTACTGGGACCCACCAGCTACATCTTCGCACGCAAGGAAGTGCCTGACAGTCGGGACCCACCCGGTCAAAGTGTACGTAGCGTTGTCATTCTGGCCGCGAACGTGTACGTACATACGATCGGTCTGTCTACAGGCTGCAGCGATGAATCGTGGCCGTGTAAGGAAGGGCACATGTCGTAGTAGAGGCACGCATGTGCCGTAGTAGAGGCGTGCGCGTAGCATGTACACGTCCGTACAGCAGCCAGGGTGCAAGAAAGTAAATACGGCCACGTACGTACATACGGGGGGTCTCGAACGCCTACTCGCACATACGTACGGCCAGGGATCGTGTACATGGATGTGGCTGGGTCGGAACGGAGAAACTGCATCGTCGTTGTGTTCATGGGGAGGCAACGGAATGCGTCGTGTTCATCGGGAGGCAACGGAACGCGTGCTGTTCATCGGGAGCCAACCGGCTTGGACGGAACAGCCGATGGAAACGAGGCCTGGTGTACCATAGAATGGAGGAAACGGCCTCGTCTTTGACCGGCCATGGTGGAAACGGGGTCCTGTTCATCGGGAGGGGTCTGGCGTACCGCAAAACGGAGGAAACAGACCTCCTACGGTCGAAATGGAGTCCTGTTGATCGGGAGGGGTGTGGCGTACCGCAAAACGGAGGAAACGGACTTGTGTTGGAGCGCTACGGTCGAAACGGGGGTCCTGTTCATCGGGAGGGGTGTGGCGTGCCGCAAAACGGGACTCCACGGGATACTGTTCATCTCCACCGTCGACCTCCTCCAGCCTCCACGGGCTCCTGTTCATCCACCGTCGACCTCCTCCAGCCTCCACGGACTCCTCTTCATCCACCATCGACCTCCTCCAGCCTCCACCTATGACGGTTCATCCACGGGCTCCTGTTCATCCAGCCTCCACCGCGCGCTCCTCCACCGGCTACTGTTCAACCAGCCCTCTCCACGGGGTCCTGTTCAACCACTCCTCCACGGGCTACTGTTCATCCAGCCCTCCACCGGCTACTGTTCAACCAACCCTCCACCGGCTACTGTTCAAGCAGCCCTCCACGGGGTCCTGTTCATCCATCCCTCCACGGGGTCCTGTTCATCCACCGACTCGATTGATCGGGGTCCTATTCATCCAGCGGCAACGGCCTCTACTACCACGGGTTCCTATTCATCCAACCCCCCACCGGGAACTGTTCATCCAAAGCCCCCAACAACGCTCACTGTTCATCCATAGGCAACATCGATTGGCTTCAGTTAGCAGCAGTAGCAAAGGAATCACTCGGATTCAGTTAACAGCAAGGGATCGATCGATCGCTCGGGTTCAGTAACGCGTAGCCAGCAGTGCAATCGCTCGGGTTCAGTTAGAGCCCAACGCCTCCCTCGGGTTCAGTTAGAGTGCAACGCCTCGCGCACAAGCGCGTACGTACGAGAGAAACGGGCATCGCTCGGCCCCCTACCACCCACCGTAACCGGGAACTCCCCCGATATTTTCCTCGCTCTCGCTTCTACCACAGTTTTCTCCGTCATGGACGGCCCAAAGAATGTCATGCAGCTGCGTCTCCGGCCCGCCCAGGACGAAAAGCCCATTTTCTATCATGATTTTTTGTCATAGAAGTAGGAGCCCACCACATCTATGATGATACCGGGTTTTGTCACAATTATCGTCATAGAAGTGTCATAAGCATGACAGGAAAAATTTCGTTCGGCCCAAAATGTCACGGCTGTGTCTTTTTTTGTAGTATGTTGTGGCTGTGCATGTTGTGGAAGATGTAGAATGGGCGGCTGCCCTTGGATGACTCCGGGTGATCGCAACCACGCTTCATCTCTGGTTCGTGCGCAAGCACGGCTGGTCCCTTGCGCTTCACGTCCTTGGCTTTGGCCTTCTTGTCCTCTGGGTCAGCCCCTGGGAGCTCCAGGAGAGAGAGGCGACCCTCCTCAGCTCTCGCACACTTGGTTGCCATGTTGAACATCTCCAGAGCTGCGCACAGGTCCTCTAGTATGGTGAGCTCCTCCTTCATCTTGATGTCGCGGATGCCATCAGTGAATGCTGAAATGATGGCCTCGTCCGATACCTTGGGGATCTTGAAGGAGAACACTGTTGAAGCGCTGGATGTACTTCTCCAAGGTCTCCCCTGGTTGCTGCTTGATGCGCCGTAGGTCACCCGCAGCCGGCGGCCGTTCGCGGGTGCCCTGGAAGTTGGCGACGAGCCGCTCTCGCATTTCACCCCAAGAGGAGATCGATCCCACGGGCAGGTTCAGGAGCCACGAGCACGCGCCATCCTTGAGGGCCATGGGAAACCAGTTCGCCATGACCTTCTCGTCGCCGTTGGCCGCCTCGATGCTCAGCTCGTAAAGCTGGAGGAACTTTGCAGGGTCCAGGGTGCCGTCGTAGCATGGAGGCAGGTCGGGCTTGAACTTCCACGGACAGACAACGCTGCGTAGGTCGGGAGTGAAGGCGTGGCATCCCGCTGTGGTCACGGGCGCCCATCGTGGAGGTGGAGCCTGATCCTGGCGCTTGCGTGCCACTGCTGCAAGCGGCGCGCGGTCTTGACGTGGCGGTGCTGGGAGTGCATGAGCATCTTCTTGCGGCCGCTGGACCACCTAGCAGCTTTCTTCTTCATGCGCCGGCGCCTTGCGTGCCGGGTCATGCCACGGGGCCTCGCGCCTCGGCACAAGGGTGATCTCTTGTTGGGGAGGCGGAGGAGGCGCTCCATGGGCTACGTCACCCGCAGCAGGCGGCGGGCGAGGCAGCGAGAGAGATGGTGCAGGAGAGCCCCCGGCGGCGCTAACGAGCTCGGCGATGTGGTCGAGCCAGTCTTTGTAGAGGTCGTCAACGGGGCGATAGCGCAGGAGATCGCGCGCCATCAGTAGCTCAGCCTACGCGTTCGCCGGTCCGTGACGAGCGTGGGATGACGAACTAGCAGGAGTCAGCAACGGGGTGGCCATGCACCCATCACGCCTCATAGAGGGGTGCAGCGATGAATCTTGCTACTCGTGCCCCGCTGGGCCGGTAGTGGCGTTGGCGGCAAGCGATGGAGAACAACGGGGAGGCCCGCCAGCAGGCGCCGTCTAGGCGATGCGAGCGGCGAGGGTGTCCCGACGCTCAGCACGGGCTCGATGGGCGTTAGCCATGGAAGCGGTGGAGCGGTGGCGAGTCGACCGGCGGAAGAGAGGCCCCGACGCACCCCTACCTAGCGTGCCAAATGTCGGATTTTTGGTCCGCAGACCCTTCAGAGCTTTGAAATCTAGGGTGCGTGCAAAGAACTCGTCCTCCCCAGTCTTCCTGGTCACTACTCTCACGGCCTAGCTCGACGAACTTAATGGAAAAGGGACACAGCAGTTTACCCATGTTTGGGCCACCTTGCGATGTAAAAACCTACTCCTGCTTTGTGGTGGATTGGCCTCGAGGGGCTGAGGATGAACTAGTGCAGTGGGCGAGCAACCTCAGGAGGAGAGGTGTTCTTGTGCTCGGTGAGCTGGTGGGTGTGAGGATGATCTGAATGACCGTCACTTCTACGGTGGTGGCTAGGTCCTATTTATAGTGGCCTTGGTCCTCTTCCCAAATGAAAGGAAGGAAGGGATCCTACAACGGCCAAATTCGAAGGGGGACAACTAGTACATGCTATCCTGACAAAAGTAATCTTCTCCTGCAAAAGCCTGTGGTCGTGATGCCGTGGTGGGCTTGACGATGACCTCCGTACTGTCGTCCTGGCAGTCTTGGTCTTGTTGCACCGGAATGGAAACCTTTGGCTGCTCGGGACTCCGCGCCCGTGCTTGCCTCCTTAGCACCAAAGAGGAAACTGGTACACTGCGCCCGCTGGCGCCCGCCTGGCCTTGGTCGTCATGGCTCATGTCATCTGGACCTCATGAGGTGAGACTTGCATAGACATCTCTGCTCCTCGGGAGCCAGCCTGAGGAGGCCGCCCCTCGTGGAGGTCTTGACATCGTTTGCCTCGCAAGGCTTGGCCCTTTGCGAGGGTCTTGAGTTGCTAATGTTGAAGCTAGGCCGTACCATGCCGTGGGCCATAGGCAGGCAAGTCTGGGTACCCCCATTCCCAGAACACCGACAGTGCCCCGGTATCGTATCATCCCCCCTATCTTTTGCCTTTACTTATGTTAGTTCAATCCATAGTTATCTTTTGCTTAATTAGATGAATAAAAGCTTAATTCGATCCTTTATTTTTGAGAGTTTGCTTAGTGATATATCCTTGTAATCGTGTGTGAGATATATAATAAAAGTTTAGTTTGAGTTTTTGCTTTCTTTACTTTTAAATTGCAATAAAAAGAAAGGAAATAAATAAGAAGAAAGGAAAAAAATGAAAAAGATCATATGCTAATCTTATGGTAGGTGATGACACCACATAAGGAAAAGTATAAGTAGGAAATTTTATTAGAGATTGACAAACATAGCATTGGTCAATGATGCAACTCATGAAGAATTAATAAGGGAAGAGAAGATTCACATATAAATATACTATCCTAGAAATCTTTTGTGATTGTGAGCCCCCATCAAAATATTATATGCCAAAATTGTTGACGTTGGACAAGGAAGACAACCTAATGATTTATGTTTGTTCATATTCACATAGAAGTCATATTGTCATAGATCCTTTAACATGTGGTGCTTGCCCCTATCTTTGCTAGCCAAAAATTCTGCACTAAATAGAGATACTACTTGTGCATCCAAAAACCCTTAAACCCAAATCTTATTTTCAAGTGTCCATCATACCTACCTAGGGATTGAGCAAGATCCCTCAAGTAAGTTGTCATCGGTGCAATAAGGCAATAAAAATTGCTTCTAAAAGTGTGAGATCATTTAGTGTAAGAGAAAATTGAGCATTGTACGAACTTGTGATGGTGAAGAATAAAAGCGACAGACTGCATAATAAAGGTCGCTATCACAAGGCGCAATACAACGTGACGTTCTTTTGCACTATGGGGTTGAGCATACAAACAAATAAGCGCATGGCAACCTCTGCTTCCCTCTGCGAAGGGCCTATCTTTTACTTTTATGTATTTACTTTTATGCAAAGAGTCAAAGTTTTCTCTCTATTCCTTTTTATTTTCTCCTTTGGCAAGCATCATGTGGTGAGGAAAGATCTAGGCACATATGTCCAGTTGAATATGGGTAGCATGAGTTATTATTGTTGACATCACCTTTGAGGTGAATACGTTGGGAGGCGAAACTATAAGCCCCTATCTTTCTATGTGTCCGGTTGAAACGTTTTGCTCATGTGTATGCGGTGAGTGTTAGCAATCATAGAAGACTATATGATGGTTGAGTATGTGGACTTGCCTAGAGGCTCCGATACATGACCCTTCCTGAAAAGATGATGAATTGTAGTTGCAAAGTTGACTGAGAACATAGTTTGTTGGTTTCTAATAGATTTTTTGCTTTATACTTCAATAGTGCGATGAATTGTCACTTATTCATGAGAAGTCTATGATAAGAGTCTTATGTTTAAGTTTGTTGCTGTTATAATAATGAACATGATGCTTCTATGTTTGTATTTTGTTTTTATTGACACCTCTCTCTCCCTAAGCATGTGGACATGTTTTTCGATTTCGGTTTTCGCTTGAGGACAAGCGAGGTCTAAGCTTGGGGGAGTTGATATCTCCATTTTGCATCATGTTTTCCTACTGTTATTTATGATGTTTTTATGCATAACAATGCTTTTTGGAGTAATTCTAATGCCTCTTCTCTCATAATTTGCAAGGTACACACAAAGAGGGAGAATTCCGGCAGCTGGAAATCTGGACCTGGAAAAGCTACGTCAGGCTACTTATTCTGCACAATTCCAAATAGGCTGAAACTTCACAGAGAATTTTTATGGAATATATAATGAATATTGGAGCAAATAAATACATGAGGAGGCCCACCAGGTGGGCACAACCCACCTGGGCACGCCAGGGATCCCAGGCGCGCCCTGGTGGGTTGTGCTCACCCAGGCCCACCTCCGGTGCCCATCTTCTGGTATATAGGTCATTTTGACCTAGAAAAAAATGAGGAGAGGACTTTCGAGACGGAGCGCCGCTGTCTCCAGGCGGATCTTGGGCAGGAGCACTTTTGCCCTCCGGCGGAGCGATTCCGCCGGGGGAACTTCCCTCCCGGAGGTGGAAATCATCATCATCTTCTTCAACAGCACCATCTCATCTCAAACCCTAGCTCATCTCTTGTGTTCAATCTTGTTACTGGAACTATAGATTGGTGCTTGTGGGTGATTAGTAGTGTTGATTACATCTTGTAGTTGATTACTATATGGTTTATTTGGTGGAAGATTATATGTTCATATCCAATATGCTCTTTAATACCCCTCTGATCTTGAGCATGATTATCATTTGTGAGTAGTTACTTTTGTTCTTGAGGTCGCGGGAGAAATCATGTTGCAAGTAATCATGTGAACTTGATATGTGTTCGATATTTTGATAGTATGTATGTTATGATTCCCTTAGTGGTGTCATGTGAACGTCGACTACATGAAACTTCACCATATTTGGGCCTAAGGGAACGCATTGTGGAGTAGCAATTAGATGATGGGTTGCAAGAGTGACAGAAACTTAAACCCCAGTTTATGCACTATTCCGTAAGGGACCGATTGGATCCAAAAGTTTAATGCTATGGTTAGAATTTATTCTTAATACTTTTCTCGTAGTTGCGGATGCTTGCGGGAGGGTTAATCATAAGTAGGAAGTTTGTTCAAGTAAGAACAACACCTAAGCACCGGTCCACCTACATATCAAATTATCAAAGTAGCGAACACAACCAACATGGTGAAAGTGACTAGATGAAATTCCCGTGTACCCTCAAGAATGCTTTGCTTATCATAAGAGACCGTTTTGGCCTGTCCTTTGCCTCAAAAGGATTGGGCTACCTTGCTGCACTTTTGCTACTATCATCATTACTTGCTCATTACAAATTATCTTGCTATCAAACTACTCTGTTACTTACAATTTCAGCACTTGCAGACATTACCTTGCTGAAAACCACTTGGCGTTTCCTTCTGCTCCTCGTTGGGTTCGACACTCTTACTTATCAAAAAGAGCTACAATTGATCCCATATACTTGTGGGTCATCAGGTCACTGTATGCATCCTTGCCTATTCATCCCTAACCACATTACGAAGGATACCCGTAGTGGAAACCTGATTCTTGAAAGTCAACATTGGTGATGACCGTGGTTAATCCTTGTAATGTGAAAATTGATCGTCCCATGAGGCTAGATGGCCCCACCTAAATCAAGGTCCCACCAAACCAGAAGGTAAGAATAGGTAAGGTGTGTAGTCGCCGATAGGTGAAGGACTCCTCGGAGTCGTCGCGGATCCTTGAGGTCTTGATAAGTCACAAGTATAGGGGATCAATTGTATCCTCTGTTGATAAGAGTGTCGAACCCAACAAGGAGCTAAAGATAGAATTTATATTCTGTTCAAGTTCTATCGACCACCGATACAACTCTACGCACACTTAGCGTTTGTTTTACCTACAGAAAGTATGAAACTAGAAGTACTTTGTAGGTGTAATGCTAGAACTACTTTGCAAGAATAAAACTAGGAGTACTTTCCGAGATAACAAAAGTAGTTGTTTAGTAGAAAGCTTTTTGTAACACAAGAGAAGGATTTGTCCCTAGGCAATTGATAACTAGACCAGTAATCATTTTTCAATTTTATATGAGGGAGAGGCAAGACCTGACATAATTTCCGTACTTGGATCATATGCACTTATGATTGGAACTCTAGCAAGCATCCACAACTACTAAAGATCATTAAGGCAAAACCCAAACATAGAATTAAGCAACAAGTCCTCTTTACTCCCATACGCAACAACCCCCTTACTCGGGTTTGTGTTTCAGTCACTCACGCAACCCACTATAAGCGAATTATGAACGTATTGCAACACCCTACAACGGTAATCCCACATGCTTGCGCGACACGGAGAGCACCATAGGACAACACCAAAATAAAACATACAACTCAAACCAATCACGATCATCAATCAACCCATAGGACAAAACGAATCTACTCAAACATCATAGGATGGCAACACATCAATGGATAATAATATGTGGCATGAAGCAACATGTTTAAGTAGAGATTACAGCAAGTAGAAGAGGTGGTACACTGCTGCATAGAGGGGGAGAGAGTTGGTGATGATGGCGGCGAAGTTGTTGGTGTAGATTGCCGTCATGATGGTTGCCCTGATGGCACTCTAGCGCCACTGGAAGAGTGGGCGAGAGAGCCTCCCTCCTCCTTCTTCTTCCTTGGCCTCCCTCTAGATGGGAGGAGAGTTTCCCCTCTGGTCCATGGCTTCCATGGCTCCTGGAGGGCAGGAGCCCCTCCGAGATTGGATCACTCTTATGTAGTCATGGCCCAGCCCAAATGCAATGTTTTACTACTAGTAATCCTCCCATTACGTACACGTACAAGGTCATGATACGTCTCCAACGTATCTATAATTTTTATTGTTCCATGCTATTATATTATCTGTTTTGGATGTTTATGGGCTTTATTAAACACTTTTATATTATTTTTTGGACTAACCTATTAACCCAGAGCCCAGTGCCAGCTTCTGTTTTTTCCCTTGTTTCAGTGTTTCGCAGAAAAGGAATATCAAACGGAGTCCAAACGGAATGAAACCTTCGGGAGAGTTATTTTTGGAACGAAAGCAATCCAGAAGACTTGGAGTGTATGTAAGGGAAGCAACGAGGAAGGCACGAGGCAGGGGGCGCGCCCTCCACCCTCATGGGCCCCCGTGGCTTCCCTGACCGACTTCTTTCACCTATATATGTCCATATACCCTAAAAACATTAGGGAGCAGAATAGATCGGGAGTTCTGCCGCCGCAAGCCTCTGTAGCCACCAAAAACCAATCGGGACCCTGTTCCGGCACCCTGCCGGAGGGGGGAACCCTCACCGGTGGCCATCTTCATCATCCCGCTCTCTCCATGACGAGGAGGGAGTAGTTCACCCTCGGGGCTGAGGGTATGTACCAGTAGCTATGTGTTTGATCTCTGTCTCTCTCGTGTTCTTGATTTGGCACGATCTTGATGTATCGCGAGCTTTGCTATTATAGTTTGCCGTTTGCTCTAGTGCTTCACTTATACCTTTTAGAGCACGACGGTAGTTTTATTTTGAAGAAATAGATGAACTCTCATGCTTTACTTATGTTATTTTGAGAGTCTTAAACAACATGGTAATTTGCTTTGGTTATGAATTTAGTCCTAATATGATGGGCATCCAAGAGGGATATAATAAAAACTTTCATATAAAGTGCATTGAATATTATGAGAAGTTTGATTCCGTATGATTGTTTTGAGATATGAAGATGGTGATATTAGAGTCATGCTAGTGAGTAGTTGTGAATTCGAGAGATACTTGTGTTAAAGTTTGTGATTCCCGTAGCATGCACGTATGGTCAACCGTTATGTGATGAAGTCGGAGCATGATTTATTTATTGATTGTCTTCCTTATGAGTGGCGGTCGGGGACGAGCGATGGTATTTTCCTACCAATCTATCCCCCTAGGAGCATGCGCGTAATACTTTGTTTCGATGACTAATAGATTTTTGCAACAAGTATATATGTTCTTTATGACTAATGTTGAGTCCATGGATTATACGCACTCTCATCCTTCCACCATTGCTAGCCTCTCTAATACCGCGCACCTTTCGCCGGTATCATACACCCACCATATACCTTCCTCAAAACAGCCACACTACCTACCTATTATGGCATTTCCATAGCCATTCCGAGATATATTGCCATGCAACTTACCACCGTTCCGTTTATTATGACACGCTCCATCATTGTCATATTGCTTTGCATGATCATTTAGTTGACATCGTATTTTTGGCAAGGCCACCCTTCATAATTCTTTCATACATGTCACTAATGAGTCATTGCACATCCCGGTACACCGCCGGAGGCATTCATATAGAGTCATACTTGTTCTAAGTATTGAGTTGTAATTCTTGAGTTGTAAGTAAATAAAAGTGTGATGATTATCATTATTAGAGCATTATCCCAAGTGAGGAAAGGATGATGGAGACTATGATTCCCCCACAAGTCAGGATGAGACTCCGGATGAAAAAAAAGAGGCCAAAGAAGCCCAAATAAAAAAAGGAGAAAAAAAGAGGCCATAAAAAAAGAGAAGGCCCAAATAAAAAGAATAAAAAAATGAGAGAAAAAGAGAGAAGGGACAATGCTACTATCTTTTTACCACACTTGTGATTCAAAGTAGCACCATGATCTTCATGATAGAGAGTCTCCTACGTTGTCACTTTCATATACTAGTGGGAATTTTACATTATAGAACTTGGCTTGTATATTCCAAAGATGGGCTCCCTCAAATTGCCCTAGGTCTTCGTGAGCAAGCGAGTTGGATGCACACCCACTTAGTTTCTTTTGTTGAGCTTTCATACACTTATAGCTCTAGTGCATCCGTTGCATGGCAATCCCTATTCACTCACATTGATATCTATTGATGGGCATCTCCATAGCCCGTTGATACGCCTAGTTGATGTGAGACTATCTTCTCCTTTTTTTCTTCTCCACAACCACCATTCTATTCCACCTATAGTGCTATGTCCATGGCTCACGCTCATGTATTGCGTGAAGATTGAAAAAGTTCGAGAACATCAAAAGTATGAAACAATTGCTTGGCTTGTCATCAGGGTTGTGCATGATTTAAATACTTTGTGTGGTGAAGATAGAGCATAGCCAGACTATATGATTTTGTAGGGATAGCTTGCTTTGGCCATGTTATTTTGAGAAGACATGATTGCTTGGTTAGTATGCTTGAAGTATTATTGTTTTCATGTCAATATTAAACTTTTGTCTTGAATCTTATGGATCTGAATATTCTTGCCACAATAAAGATTATATTGATAAATATGTTAGGTAGCAATCCACATCAAAAATTCATTTTTTATCATTTATCTACTCGAGGATGAGCAGGAATTAAGCTTGGGGATGTTGATACGTCTCCAACGTATCTATAATTTTTTTATTGTTCCATGCTATTATATTATCTGTTTTGGATGTTTATGGGCTTTATTAAACACTACTATATTATTTTTGGGACTAACCTATCAACCCAGAGCCCAGTGCCAGTTTCTGTTTTTCCCTTGTTTCAGTGTTTCGCAGAAAAGGAATATCAAATGGAGTCCAAACGGAATGAAACCTTCGCGAGAGTTATTTTTGGAACGGAAGCAATCCAGAAGACTTGGAGTGTACGTAAGGGAAGCAACGAGGAAGGCACGAGGCAGGGGGCGCGCCCACCCCCTGGGTGCGCCCTCCACCCTCGTGGGCCACTCGTGGCTTCCCTGACCGACTTCTTTCACCTATATATGTCCATATACCCTAAAAACATCGGGGAGAAGAATAGATCGGGAGTTTCGCCGCCGCTAGCCTCTGTAGCCACCAAAAACCAATCGGGACCCTGTTCCGGCACCCTGCAGGAGGGGGGAACCCTCACCGGTGGCCACCTTCATCATCCCGGTGCTCTCCATGACGAGGAGGGAGTAGTTCACCCTCGGGGCTGAGGGTATGTACCAGTAGCTATGTGTTTGATCTCTCTCTCTCTCTCTCGTGTTCTTGATTTGGCACGATCTTGATGTATCGCGAGCTTTGCTATTATAGTTGAATCTTATGATGTTTCTCCCCCTCTACCCTCTTGTAATGGATTGAGTTTTCCCTTTGAAGTTATCTTATCGGATTGATTCTTTAAGGATTTGAGAACACTTGATGTATGTCTTGCCGTGCTTATCTGTGGTGACAATGGGATATCACGTTATTCACTTGATGTATGTTTGGTGATCAACTTGCGGGTTCCGCCCATGAACCTATGCATGGGGGTTGGCACACGTTTTTGTCTTGACTCTCCAGTAGAAACTTTGGGGCACTCTTTGAAGTACTTTGTGTTGGTTGAATAGATGAATCTGAGATTGTGTGATGCATATCGTATAATCATACCCACGGATACTTGAGGTGACATTGGAGTATCTAGGTGACATTATGGTTTTGGTTGATTTGTGTCTTAAGGTGTTATTCTAGTACGAACTCTATGATAGATTGAACGGAAAGAATAGCTTCGTGTTATTTTACTACGGACTCTTGAATAGATCGATCAGAAAGGATAACTTTGAGGTGGTTTCGTACCCTACCACAATTTCTTTGTTTGTTCTCTGCTATTAGTGACTTTGGAGTGACTCTTTGTTGCATGTTGAGGGATAGTTATATGATCCAATTATGTTATTATTGTTGAGAGAACTTGCACTAGTGAAAGTATGAACCCTAGGCCTTGTTTCAACACATTGCAATACCATTTACGCTCACTTTTATCATTAGTTACCTTGCTGTTTTTATATTTTCAGATTGCAAAAACCTATATCTACCATCCATATTGCACTTGTATCACCATCTCTTCGCCGAACTAGTGCACCTATACAATTTACCATTGTATTGGGTGTGTTCGGGACACAAGAGACTCTTTGTTATTTGGTTGCAGGGTTGTTTGAGAGAGACCATCTTCAACCTACGCCTCCCACGGATTGATAAACCTTAGGTCATCCACTTGAGGGAAATTTGCTACTGTCCTACAAACCTCTGCACTTGGAGGCCCAACAACGTCTACAAGAAGAAGGTTGCGTAGTAGACATCAGGTCACAAGGCCATGACTACACGAGCCTGCTCGGGGCTGCTCGATGTAACTCCAAACCATGCTCGCATCTCTTTCCCCAACCACGGTCGCCCCTGCCACTGGGCACGGCGGGTCGCCTCACACTGCCTCCATTGAGGAACCAAGCCGCCGCACTGCCTCCACGCCGACGCCGACACCGACGCCCTCGCCTCTGATCCATGTGCGCCGAGGAGGTCATGAGAGGGGATCCAGGAAGCCCCTGAAATGGTCGTTTTCGGCTCCTTGCCAGTGGCTGGTGGTCGTCGAAGTCTGCCGACCGGCATGCCACCTGCTCGTCTCCGGCAGCCCCCCATACGAATTTGCTACTGGATTTTGTAAGTACCATCTACCCAGCCTCAATTACAATGTCAAACCACTGGATCCCATTTTGTAGCGTTGCCTGTACGAGTAAATTGGCGACAACACAGATTAGTAATTTAGTATGCATATTCTGCTATTCATTTGATCTAATTGCAGATTTCTTGTTTCTTGCACAATAGATTTGTTCTTCTGAATAATTACTACCAGCTGCTTGAGTTGGGACTCAAAAGGATATTAGATACTAGTTGTTCCTGATGCTTTCAAATTCCAATGATTTAGAGTTGAAAAATATATCAACGTTGGCTGACCTTACCAACTCCTTGTTGAGATAGGAAGAGATCGAATCAACCATCTAATTGATAGACTACTCCGTCTACCTGTTACTCTTCTTGTTTCTACAGTTAGTGCCGAACATGCATTTTCCAGTTTGAAGATCATCAAGACAAGGTTGCGTAAGATGGAAGATGATAATCCTGCCAATAACTTGGTTGTTCACATAGAGCGTGAAATCGCAGAGAAGTACAACTTTGAGGACATTTTAGCGGAATTCAAGAGCATAAGCGATCGAAAAGCTGATCCGTACTACTAGTACCACTCCTTTTGTAGTTGTTAGTTGGTTCATAGAATATGTTGAAGTTTGAAGGCTGAACGGTATAAGTAGGCAAGTCGTATATTTTGGTGTAGTTAGTTCTCTTATGGAGCATATATTGCTAATCATACATGTATTTTGCGAGCAATATGGATAATATATAAATTTTCCTGATGGAAGATGATAATACAAGTTCTGGTTTGTTGCTGTTGGTTAATTTTTTTGGTCATTGCCCCCCATAGATTCTTGTCAAGCTCCGCCACTGGTAGTAGATGCAGAATCGTTTTGGTCTAATAATCTTGGACATGATGCCTATATACATGATCATTGCCTTGGATACCATCATAATTATTTGTTCTTCTATCAATTGCCCAGCAGTAATTTGTTTACCCACCGTATGCTATTTTCTCAAGAGAAGCCACTAGTGAAATCTACGGCCCCCGGGTCTATCTTTTATCATATTGTTTTTAGATCTATTATTCCAAAAACCCAAAAATACCTTGTTGCACTTTTTCTTTACCTTTTTTTATTTTGTGTTCTTGCTAGATATATTTATACAATCTCATACAATTTAATCTGTCTTTTTACGGTAGAGGGATTGACAACCTCTCTTACGCATCGGGTTGCATGTATTTGTTCTTTGTGTGTAGGTACCGTTTACATAGTGTTGCTTGGTTCTCCTACTAGATTGATAACCCTGGTTTCATAACTGAGGGAAATACTTACCGTAGGTGTGCTGCATCATCCCTTCCTCTTTGGGTAAAACTGACACAATGCTAAGCCACGTCAATTTTTATTCGGATATTAGCTTCCTGGCGGCAGAAGCACACCTCCAAACGACTAATAGGGGAGCCACAAACCCTCTAGGCGCGCCCAGGGTAGGGGCGCGCCCCTTGAGCCTATGGGCCCCTCGAGTATCGTCTCACGTTGATTATTTTTCCCAAAAATCACATATATTCCAAAATAAATCTTCGTAAATTTAATCGCATTTGGACTTCATTTGTTATGGATATTCTGCGAAACAAAAAACATGCAACAAACAACAACAGGCATTGGGCACCGGATCAATATGTTAGTCCAAGAAAATCATATAAATTGTTGCCAAAAATAGGTGAAAGTTGTAGAATATTGGCATGAAACAATCAAAAATTATAGATACGACGGAGACGTATCAGCATCCCCAAGCTTAGTTCCTACTCGACGAGTTGGTAAATGATAAAAATATAATTTTTTATGTGTAATGCTACCTAGCATAATCTTGATCATATAATCTAATTATGGCATGAATATTAAGATGTGAGCGATTCAAAGTATTCTACAATTTGATATAAAGACATCAATACTCAGGCATACCAACAAACAATCATGTCTTTCAAAATAAAAATGCTAAAGAATGCGATCCCAACAAAATCATATAGATCATGCTACATCTTCTTAGCACAAAGTATTTATCATGTACAACCCCAAGACAAGCCGAGAAACTGGTTCATACTTTTTAACGCGCTTCAGTTTTTTGAACTCACACACAATACATGAGTGTAAGCCATGGACATAGCACTATGGGTGGAATAGAATGCGGTGATAGAGATTAATAAGGGGAAGACAAAAAAGGAAGATAGTCTCACATCGACGCGGCTAATCAACGGGCAATGGAGATGCCCATCAATTGATGTCAATGCGAGGAGTACGAATTGCTATGCAACGGATGCACTAAGAGCTCTAAGTGTATGAAAGCTCAAACAGAAAACTAAGTGGGTGTGCATCCAACTTACTTGCTCATGAAGACCTCGGGCATTTGAGAAAGTCATTCATCGAAATATACAAGCCAAGTTCTATAATGAAAAATTCCCTCTACTATATGAAAGTGACAACACAGGGGGCTCTCTATATTGAAAAACATGGTGCTACTTTGAAGCACAAGTGTGGAAAAGGGTAGTAACATTGCCCCTTCTCTCTTTTTCTCTCATTTTTTTTTCTTTTTTTTGTCGGGCGCTTTTTGGCCTCTTTTTTTTGTCTGGTTCCTCATCCCGACTTGTGGGGGAATCATAGTCTCCATCATCCTTACCTCACAGGGACAATGCTCTAATGATGATGATCATCACACTTTTATTTACTTACAACTCAATATTACAACTCGATACTAGAACAATATGAATCTATATGAATGTCTTTGGCAGTGCACCAGGATGTGCAATGATGATAGCATAACATGTATGATAATGATGAACGGTGGTTGAGCCACAAATACTATGTCATCTATATGACCATGCAAAGCAATATGACAATGAATGTGTATGTCATAAAAAAGGAACGGTGGAAGTTGCAATTCAATATATCTCAGAGTGGCCATGGAAATGCCATGATATGTAGGTATATGGTGGCTATTTTGAGGAAGATATAAGGAGGCTTATGTGTGATAGAGTGTATCATATCATAGGGTTTGGATGCACCGACGAAGTTTGCACCAATTCTCGAGGTGAGAAAGGTCAATGCACGGTACCAAAGAGGCTAGCAAATTATGGAAAGGTAAGAGTGTGTATAATCCATGGACTCACATTAGTCATAAAGAACTCACATACTTATTGTGAAAGTCTATTAGCCCTCGAAGCAAAGTACTACTACGCATGCCCCTAGGGGATAGATTGGTAGGAAAAGACCATCGCTTGTCCCCGACCGCCACTCATAAGGAAGATAATCAATAATAAATCATGCTCCAACTTCTTAGCATAACTAGAGAGTATATGTGCATGCTTCTGGAATCACAAACCTTAACACCAATATTCTTACTAAACCACAATCATCCACTAGTACCTCCCACATATCACCATATTAATATTGCAAAACTATTACAAGGAATCAGGCATATCATATTCAGTGATCTACATGTTTGATGTAGGATTTTATGACTAACCATGTGAATGACCAATTCCTGTTGACTCTCTAAATAGATATAAGTGAAGCATGCGAGTATAATTCTCTCTACAAAAGACTTTCCCATGCTCTAATAAATATAAGTGAAGCAAAAGAGCATTCTACAAATAACAGTTTTCCAAATGTAGAGAGCATCCAAACTTCAAATGATAAGTGAAGCACATGAAGCATTCTATAAAGCCATACTCAAAAGATATAAGTGAAGTGCAAAGAGCATTCTATAAATCAACCAAGGACTATCTCATACCAGCATGGTGCATTATTAAAAGAAAAAGAAAAAGCACATGACGCTCCAAGAATTTACGCATATCATGTGAACAAAACAAAAACTGAGACATGCCCATAATTGTCAAAGAAGAAAGATGGGATGCCTTCCGGGGCATCCCCAAGCTTAGGCGCTTGAGTCTCCATGAATATTTGCTTGGGGTTCCTTGGGCACAACCATGCTTGAACTGTTGTGTCTCCTTATTTTTCTCATATCGATACCTCCTCGCTCTTCGAACACTTCATCCACACAAAACTTAACCCAACTTTTTATTTGAGGGGTTAGTACATATGACATCAAAACCCATCATGTACTGCTGTAACATTATTGTATAATTTTAACCAAACATTACCCACTATATGCTATCACAATTCTATGGCTCCTAACTCAACGAGGCTCAACAAGATTTCAAACATAAATAAATAAAGAAACTATAACTGCAATATATGAAAACAGGACAGTACGTAAAGATGCAGAGGGTACATATACTTCTGTAACCCCAAAACCTCTGAAAAATTAGGACGTAATAAACAATTTGCATAGAAGGATTGTGTAAAAAATTCAGAATTTTTTGCAGGTTCCAGTAAATTATCAAAATTCAAGCACTACAGCAAAAGTTTCTGTTTTTTAACAGCACACACCAAACAAGAAATTTAAACACCCTAAATGTAAATATTGGCACATTATTTATATAATACAATGGGATTGTACAAGGGGATAATTATTTTTGTGAGAAACTTCCATGAAAAATTCTACATTGTTTCCATGAGCATGAACACAAGTGTTCAAGGTCGACCCTCACTTCTTCAATGCATAACCTTCCGATCGCTTCTCTTTTTGAAAAAGTTTTTAGGTTCCCCTCTATATTTTTTGTTTTTAAACCTTTTAAAAGCACACAACAGAATAAAATGACTCTCTAAAACTTCTGGTTTGTCTCCCAGGCAGCGCTTTCTGTAAAGCCATTAAGCTAGGCATAAAGTGCTCAAGTAATTGATCCACCCGGATCCCAAGGTATATCAAAGCCAATTTTAATTAACACTGATTTATAATTTAGTAGTGAGCAGAAAGCAACATATATCACATAACAACGGAGTCTAACTCTCTTCCTATGCATCGGCATGTCATAAAAGAACAATTCATGCACATCAAGTAAAGGTCAATACATATCATAAATAGTTTCTTGCAGTTTTACCGTATTGGAAACATACAGAGGTGGAGATGTAGTTTCTCTCTCATAATAATTGCAGGTAGGAGCAGCAAGCACATGCATATTGTACTCATCAAAATCATCATGTGCAATAGTAAAACGCAACCCATCAATATAATTCTTAATAAGGGAGAACTTCTCCGATATACTTAGTTGGGAGAATTAAAAAATATAATAGGACTATCATGTGTGGGTGCAATAGCAACAATTCATTCTTAACATAAGGAACTAGAGAAAGTTCATCTCCATCAGCATAATTCATATTGGCATCATGGCCACAAGCATACCAAGCATCAAGTTCATCAAAAAGGGATATTTCAAACGAATCAACGAGATCATAGCAATCATCATAACATTCATCCTTCTGTAAGCTTGAAGGGAAATTAAACAATATATGAGTTGAAGAGTTACTCTCATTATAAGGTGGGCATGGGTGATCAATCCGCTATTCCTCCTTTTGTTCTTCGCTCTCATTGTCATCTTTTTCATCTAATGATCTCACATTTTCAGCAATTTCTTCTTCCATAGATTCCTACAAAATATTAGTCTCTTCTTAGACAACGGAGACTTTCTCAGTAAATTCCTCAATATAGGCATTGTATTTATAATTTCCATAGCAATATTTAAGTATAGCAAAAAAATAGATATGTAGAGAGCATCATCACAATCTTTATACTCTTCAAATAAAGATTCAATTTCATAAGCACCCTTAAAAGCAACAAATCCTTCTATTTGTTCCACATCATAGTAATCATATATACCATTAGAATAAGAAGCCAAGGTTTCATTATCATTAAATTCACATTGAAAGGGGATCTCTGGAGCCTCCATCTTAGAGCAACAAGTACAATCATATCTTAACCATAAATTCCAGCATACCAACGCAACATTTTTATTTGATCCCATAAGTGTTTCCCTTTTTGAGACAAGCAATAATCCCTAAAGTAGTCCCGATGATCCAAAGTACCTCCCATTATCAAGTTGAATGGGGATTTATCAGGATTATAAAAGTAGTATTTAATAGTTTCCACATAACCAACATCGAGTGTTTTAGGAGGTTCCCGATCTCCATGAGTAGCAAGTACAACTATTTTTTTGGTATTTCGTGTTCCATATCCATAACGAAAGATAGAAAACAACTTAGAACAAAAAATAAAAACTATTTAGTGATAAAGCAAACATGCACACACGAGAATATTCACTCCTGCTATTGCTCCCCGGCAAAGGCGCCAGAAAAAGGTCTTGATAACACACAAGTATAGGGGATCAACTGTAGCCTTTCTCGATAAGTAAGAGTGTCGAACCCAACGGCGAGCTAAAGGTAGAATTTATATTCTCTTCAATTTCAATCGACCACCGATACAACTCTACGCACACTTAACATTTCCTTTACCTAGAACAAGTATGAAACTAGAAGTACTTTGTAGGTGTAATGCTAGAACTACTTTGCAAGAATAAAACTAGGAGTACTTTGTGAGATAATAAAAGTTAGTTGTTTAGTAGAATGCATTTTGTAACACAAGAGAAGGATTTGTCCCTAGGCAATTGATAACTAAACCGGCAACCATCATTGCAATTTTTTATGAGGGAGAGGCATGAGCTAACATACTTTTCGTACTTGGATCATATGCACTTATGATTGGAGCTCTAGCAAGCATCCGCAACTACTAAAGATCATTAAGGTAAAACCCAAACACAACATTAAGTAACAAGTCCTCTTTACTCCCATACACAACAATCCCCTTACTTGGATTTGTGTTTCAGTCACTCACGCAACCCACTATAAGCGAATTATGAACGTATTACAACACCCTGCAAGGGTAATCCCACACGCTTACGTGACATGGAGGGTGCAATAGGACAACACCAAAATAAAACATACAACTCAAACCAATCACGATCATCAATCAACCAGGACAAAATGAATCTACTCAAACATCATAGGATGGCAACACATCACTGGATAATAATATGTGGCATGAAGCACCATGTTTAATTAAGTAGAGATTACAGCGGGTAGAAGAGGTGTTACACATCTGCATAGAGGGGAGAGAATTTGTGATGACGGCGGTGAAGTTGTTGGTGTAGATCGCCTTCATGACGGTTTCCCCGGCGGCACTCCGGCGCCACCGGGAGAGAGCCCCTCTCCTTCTTCTTCTTCTTCTTCCTTGGCCTGCCGCCTAGATGGGAGGATAGTTTCCCCTCTGGTCCATGTTTGCCATGGCTCCTGGAGGGCAGGAGCACCTCCGAGATTGGATCTCTCTCTCTCTCTCTTCTCTTCTGTTTCGCGTTCCTGTTTTCTGGCCGAAACCGTTTATTAGATTCCCAGAGATCCATAACTCCGATTGGGCTAAAATTTTGAGGGGATTTTTATCCGTATATTAGCTTCCTTGCGGCAGAAGGAAACCTCCAACCGACTTACAAGGGCACCACAAGCCCTCTAGGCACGTCACTTGAGCTTGTGGGCCCCTCGAGCATCGTCTTGCGTTGATTCTTTTTCCCAAAATTCACATATATTCCAGAATAAATCTCCATAAATTTTTATTGCGTTGGGACTTCGTTTGTTATGGATATTCTATGAAACAAAAAACATGCAACAAACAGGAACTCGCACTAGGCACTGGATCAATATGTTAGTCCAAGAAAATCATATAAATTGTTGCCAAAAGTATGTGAAAGTTGTAGAATATTGCCATGAAACAATAAAAATATATATATATACGACGGAGACGTATCCAAGTCACTCTACTTAGGAGTCGCGTGGATCCTTGATGCGCGACCCCTCACGTCTTCACCAACCTTAGAGTCGTCGTGGATCCTCGGTGCCGCACGCTTAGGAGTTGCCTAGATCCTCGACGCCATGACCCTGCATGTCTTCACCAACCTCGGAGTGTCCTCAATGCCGCTTCGCTTAGGAGTCTCAAATGTATCTATAAATTTTTAGTGTTTCATGCTATTATATTATTTTGAATACTTTTTATAGCAACTTCTATTATTTTTCTAGACTAACCTACCTACTATATCTAAATAGGAGCACCCCACTATCTATTTCTCTTGACATGCGGCCTACCCACATTAATGGCCAACATGGAACCATCCACCTTAGCAATTATGCCAGCTCAGCAAAAAAAGATCAAACAGATCATGTGATTTATAATCTTTTTACTACACATTTGTCTCGCTTCGTCTTTTGAAACTGACGGAGAGTTGAGATCCATCCTTTTAGTGTGCAGGTACGTCTCATCTTCTCTCAATTAGAAATCTTGAAGCCTCCATGGAAGATGGGTAGTAGCTACGAGCTTGCACTACCCCACTCAATGGCAAACGACCCATCACCAATGCCCTCTCTCCTTCTGCGCCAAGAACCTTTAGTTGCAAGGAAAGTAGGGGACCATGGTGGATTATGGCGGTGGGAGAGAGAAGGAGCATGTTGTGAGGGTTAGTTCTTCTAATTTGGATTCGATTTTCTCATACTACACTCATGGAGGCCATAAACCACGTGGAGGACATCACACACCAAGATCCAAAGGCGCTGAGGATCTTCAATTGCAGCCCATTGATACATCTCCAACGTATCTATAATTTATGAAGTATTCATGCCATGTTTACAATAGTTTTATATGGTTTTGGTGCACTTTTTATATAACTTTTATATGATTTTAATAGACTAACATATTAAAGTAGTGAATAATGCCAGTTGTTGTTTTCTACTTGTTCTTGGTTTTCCAGAAAATCCATATCAAATGAAGTCCAAATGCAGCGAAACTATTTGACATTTTTTCTGGAAGGAAAGGGACCCAGGGGGCTTCAGGGGAGTACCAGAAGACCCACAGGGGGCCCACAAGGCACTAGGGTGCGCCCAGGGGGGTGGTCACATCCTAGTACCATGTGGCCCCCTGTGGAACCTCTTTGCATGATTCCAACGCTGAAAATTCATATATATATTCAGAAACTCCTAAAATTTAACCTAGAACTTCGACTTCGCCGCCACAAGCCTCTATTCCGAAGAGATCCCATCTGGATGCCTTTTCCGGCATCCTGCTGGAGGGCGAAATCATCACCGGAGGCCATCTTCATCATCCCGGCGGTCTCCATGACGAGGAGGGAGTAGTTCACCCTCGTGGTTGAGGGTATGTACCAGTAGCTATGTGTTTGATCTCTCTCTCTCTCGTGTTCTTGATTTGGCACGATCTTGATGTGCCGCAAGCTTTGTTAATATAGTTGGCTCACATGGTGTTCTTCCCTCTCTATCTTGTTGTTATGAATTGAGTCTTGCTCTTCGAGGTTTCGTTATGTTGGATTGAATATTGGATTTGAGATCACTTGATGTATGTGTTGCATGTGGATACCCATGGTGACAATGGGGTGTTCTATTAAGTTACTTGATGTATGTTTTGGTATTCAACTTGCGGATTCTCGTGGTGACATGGGGGTAATCTATGCATAGGGGTTGATACACATTTTCGTCCTACGTTCTCCAATAGAAACTTTGGAGTGATTCTTTGTCGCACGTTGAGGTATTCATATATGATTCAATTATGCCAGCACTGTTGAGAGATAGCACTAGTGTAAGTATGAACCCGAGGCCTTGTTTTCAAGCATTGCAATGCCATTTGTGCTCCATTTTATCACTTGCTACCTTGCTGTTTTTATATTTCCATATTACAAAAACCTATATCTACTATCCATACTACACTTGTATCACCATCTCTTCGCCGAACTAGTGCACCAATACAATTTACCATTGTATTTGGTGTGTTGGGGACACAAGAGAATTTACCATTGTATTTGGTGTGTTGGGGACACAAGAGAATTTACCATTGTATTTGGTGTGTTGGGGACACAAGAGACTTCATGTATTGATTGTAGGGTTGTTTGAGAGAGAACATCTTCATCCTACGCCTCCCACGGATTGATAAACCTTAGGTCATCCACTTGAGGGAAATTTGCTATTGTCCTACAAAACTCTGCGTTTGGAGGCCCAACACGAGTCTACAAGAATGAGTTGTGTAGTACACGTCACCCGCTGAAAAAGTTCAAACATGTATTTTCTTCTCCTAGAATGATTAGAAGTCCCCTAAAAAGGATTGATTTGGAATTAGTAAATGAGGATAGCATCCCAGTTGAGACATTAATTTAGTTCCCTTCTTTTATTTGGTCCGTCATTAGGAAAAGTAATCATTTTGGATGTGATATTACTTATTACTTCTCAATCTGATTTCTTCATGTTTTGGCATTTAATTAATCAGGAACATCTCTATTTTATTTTATGCAAGTTTGTCAATAAAGATGGCTGTGGATTCACATGTATCACACTATTTGGAATCATTCAGTTCGGCGGAGCCAATTTTCAGGCTCCACAAATGAAAGGGCCCAATTTTCAGGAATATGAAAAGTTCAGATTGATGGAATCCGTTTTATTATGCTATTTTTGTTCCTAACAAAGTTTTTTTTGGATGCTACTAACCTAACCTTAATCTCTCACCATTTCATGCAGCAACATGTCAGAGTTGCGACAGAGCATTATATTTTCATGTGAGCTGCCTCAAAGTTTCAGGTTTGAACTATATATGCACAAGATTATTTGTACGAAGAGGATAAGTCATGGCCTGACTACAGTTTAGTACTTCATTGTTGTATATGCTTCCTTCCGCTTGAAATGTGGTCCCTACAACTATCATGTAAGATTTGGTAAGTACGTTCCCTGTTGATCTTACCCAAATCTGAAAATTCGTATGTCCTCGGTGACAACTTATTACTCTCACTGATGAAATAGACATGTGTGTTGCTTTTGAGTATATGCGCAAACTTACCCATTTAAATCATTCATACCAACAGATATCTTTGTCTCTAATCTCATCCACCTGTTCTTTTCTTCAAATTCACAATATATGTTGTTGATCACCAAATTTCACTTTCATTCACTGTGTTGTAAACAAGAAAAGAAATATATTTATGCAGCCATATGAACGACCATGGCCCCATCCTCAACTCATGTTCTATTTATTGACTTCACACATTTTCAGTCCACTATCTTTTACAAATTAACAATTTTTAGATTAATTTTATTCCTAAAGAAAGTGCAATCAATTGTCTAATCATAAGATACATGTTTCATGTCTTTGGAGTACTATCACTAGCTTATGTTGGGGATATGGAGCAAGCATCCAGATTTGAGCTAATCTCATAATTGGAAGTACAATTGTTGATTCATGTTATGCTTATAAATGCAAATGCATGTTAAGATATTTATTCCTGTTAACAATGATACTTAATACTATCTCTTCTTTCATAGCAAAAGAGGGGGATGATTGGCAAGATTGATAATAGTGTGAAACGGGTTAAAGGGAGATGGTTGTGTCAATAATATTTTGTGTAGTTATACAATTGAGTCCACTTAAGATATCAAGTAATGTATCAACAATATGTGTGTTAAGTATTTTTGTATGTTCAGTGTCACTTTCTTGGCTCCAAATTTGTGCTAAGATAAAGTGTGATTTTTTTATAGTCATGGATGTGTTGAATGCACAGAGAATACCTATGTAGTTAATGTTGTTGGAAATATGCCCTAGAGACAATAATAAATTGGTTATTATCATATTTCACGTTCATGATAAATGATTATTATTCATGCTAGAATTGTATCGACTGGAAACTTAAATATATGTGTGAATACATAAACTACACCGTGCCCCTAGTAAGCCTCTACTAGACTAGCTCATTGATCAAAGATGGTTAAGGTTTCCTAACCATAGACATGAGTTGTCATTTGATAACGGGATCACATCATTAGGAGAATGATGTGATAGACAGACCCAACCGCAAGCTTAGCATAAGATCGCTTAGTTATTTGCTACAACTTTCTTCATGTCAAGTATCAGTTCCTCAGACCATGAGATCATGCCACTCCCGGACATCGGAGGCATACATTGTATGCTATCAAAGGTCACTTCATAACTAGGTGACCATAAAGGTTCTTTACAGGTATCTATGAAGGTGTTTGTTGGGTTGCGTGGATCGAGACTAGGATTTGTCACTCCGTGTGATGGAGAGATTGTTGGGAACGTAGCATGCAATTTATAAAAAAATCCTATGCTCACGCAAGATCTATCTAGGAGATGCATAGCAATGAGAGGCGAAGAGTGTGTCCACATACCCTCGTAGACCAAAAGCGGAAGCGTTTTGACAACAAGGTTGATGTAGTCGAACTTCTCGTTCTGACCGATCAAGCACCGAACGTACGGCACCTCCGAGTTCTGCACACGTTCAGCTCAATGACGTCCCTCGAACTCTTGATCTAGCAGAGTGTCAAGGAAGTAGATGAGTTCTGTCAGCACGACGGCATGGTGATGCGGATGGTGGTGATCCGCGCAGGGCTTCGCCTAAGCACTACGAAGATATGACCGGAGGTGTAATCTGTGGAGGGAGGCGCCGCACACGGCTAACAGATGTTGTTCTGTCTTCTAGGCGCCTCCCCCTCATATATATAGGTGGGAGGGAGAGGGAGAAGCCAAGGGGGCGCCCCAAGTAGGAGGAATCCTACTTGGGGGCCTCCTCCAATTCACGCCCCCCCCCCCCGTCCTTATTAACCGGAGGGGAAAGGAAAGAGAGAGGGGGAGGGAAGGAAGGGGGAGGCCAAATCCTCCCCATTCCTTCTCCCTTCCCTTCTTTCCTTCTCCTCCTATTTTGGCCTATATGGGGGTGCACCAGCCCCTTGTGGGATGATCTATCCCTCTCTTGGCCCATAAGGCCCATATCTTTGCCGGGGGTGCCCGGAACCCCTTCCGGTGACCCGACATGTACCCGATACCCTCCGGAACACTTCCGGTGTCCGAATACTATTGTCCTATATATCAATCTTTACCTCTTGACCATTTTGACACTCCTCGTCATGCCTGTGATCTCATCCAGGACTCCTAACAACATCCGGTCACCAGATCACATAACTCATATAATACAAAATCGTCATCGAACGTTAAGCGTGCGGACCCTACGGGTTCAAGAACTATGTAGACATGACCGAGACACCTCTCTGGTCAATAACCCATAGCGAAACCTGGATGCTCATATTGGCTCCTACATATTCTACGAAGATCTTTTTCGGTCGAGCCGTTATGACAACATACGTTATTCCCTTTGTCATCAGTATGTTACTTGCCCGAGATTCGATCGTCGGTATCTTCATACCTAGTTCAATCTCGTTACTGGCAAGTCTCTTTACTCATTCCATAATACATCATCCCACAACTAACTCATTAGTCACATTGCTTGCAAGGCTTCTTTATGATGTGTATTACCGAGAGGGCCCAGAGATACCTCTCCGATACTCGGAGTGACAAATCGCAATCTCGATCTATGCCAACCCAACAAACACCTTCGGAGATACCTGTAGAGCATCTTTATGTTGGGGAACGTAGCATGCAATTTCAAAAAAAATCCTACGATCACGCAAGATCTATCTAGGAGATGCATAGCAACGATAGGGGGAGAGTGTGTCCACGTACCCTCGTAGACTGAAAGCGGAAGCGTTTGGTTAACGCGGTTGATGTAGTCAAACTCTTCACGATCCAACCGATCTAGTACCGAATGTACGACACCTCCGAGTTCAGCACACGTCCAGCTCGATGAGATCCTCGAACTCTTGATCTAGCAGAGGGTCGAGGGAGAGTTTCGTCAGCATGACGGCGTGGTGACGGTGATGGTGATGTGATCCGCGCAGGGCTTCGCCTAAGCACTACGACGCTATGACCGGAGGAGTAAACTATGGAGGGGGGCACCGCACACGGCTAAGAGAAAACCTGTTGTGCTTTGGGGTACCCCCCGGCCCCCGTATATAAAGGAGGGGAGGAGGAGGCCAGCCACCAAGGGGCGCGCCAAGGGGGGAGTCATACTAGGACTCCACTCCTAGTAGGATTCGCCCCCCCCCCCTCTTTTTCTTTCTCATGGAGGGAGAAAAGGGGGGAGGAGAAGGAAGAGGAGAAGGAAAGGGGGCGCGCCTCCTCCCCGAGTCCAATTCGGACTCCCCTTGGGAGGGGGGCGAGGCCACCCCTCGTGGGCTGCCTCACCTTTCCCCTATGGCCCATGTAGGCCCAACAATTCCTTGGGGGGTTCCGGTAACCCCTCGGTACTCCGAAATTTACCCGAACCATTCCGAAACCATTCCGGTGTCCGAATATCATCGTCCAATATATCAATCTTTACCTCTCAACCATTTCGAGACTCCTCGTCATTTCCATGATCTCATCTGGGACTCCGAACAAACTTTGGTCACCAAAACACATAACTCATAATACAAATCGTCATCGAACGTTAAGCGTGCGGACCCTACGGGTTTGAGAACTATGTAGACATGACCGAGACACATCTCCGATCAATAACCAATAGCGGAACCTGGATGCTCATATTGGTTCCTACATATTCTATGAAGATCTTTATCAGTCAAACCGCAATAACAATATACGTTATTCCCTTTGTCATCGGTATGTTACTTGCCCGAGATTCGATCATCGGTATCATCATAACTAGTTCAATCTCGTTACCGGCAACTCTCTTTACTTGTTCCGTAATGCATCATCCCGCAACTAACTCATTAGTCACATTGCTTTCAAGGCTTATAGTGATGTGCATTACCGAGAGGGCCCAGAGATACCTCTCCGATACTCGGAGTGACAAATCCTAATCTTGATCTATGCCAACCCAGCAAACACCTTTGGAGACACCTGTAGAGCATCTTTATAATCACCCAGTTACATTGTGGCATTTGATAGCACACAAGGTGTTCCTCCGGTATTCGGGAGTTGCATAATCTCATAGTCAGAGGAATATGTATAAGTCATGAAGAAAGCAATAGCAATAAAACTTAACGATCATTATGCTAAGCTAACGGATGGGTCTTGTCCATCACATCATTCTTCTAATGATGTTATCACGTTCATCAAATGACAACACATGTCTATGGTCAGGAAACTTAACCATCTTTGAATAACGAGCTAGTCTAGTAGAGGCATACTAGGGACACTTTGTTTTGTCTATGTATTCACATATGTATCAATTTTCCGGTTAATATAATTCTAGCATGAATAATAAACATTTATCATGATATAAGGAAATATAAATAACAACTTTTTATTGCCTCTAGGGCATATTTCTTTCACTTTATAATCACCCAGTTACATTGTGACGTTTGATAGCACACAAGGTATTCCTCCGGTATCCGAGTGTTGCATAATCTCATAGTCAAAGGAATATGTATTTGACATGAAGAAAGCAATAGCAATAAAACTGAGCGATCAATATGCTAAGCTAATGGATGGGTCTTGTCCATTTCATCATTCTCCTAATGATGTGATCCCTTTGATCAACTGACAACACATGTCTATGGTTAGGAAACTTAACACTCTTTGATTAACGAGCTAGTCTAGTAGAGGCTCACTATGGACACGGTGTTGTGTCTATGTATTCACACATGTATCAAGTTTCCGGTTAATAAAATTCTAGCATGAATAATAAATATTTATCATGATATAAGGAAATATTAAATAACAACTTTATTATTGCCTCTAGGAATACAGTAGGTTTAACACCAATATAAATAAAGAATGAG
The DNA here is from genome assembly GCF_002575655.3 of Aegilops tauschii subsp. strangulata. NCBI lineage: Eukaryota > Viridiplantae > Streptophyta > Magnoliopsida > Poales > Poaceae > Aegilops > Aegilops tauschii. The sequence goes on along the minus strand of NC_053038.3, from coordinate 354,678,146 downwards.
TTCATTACAGTACCTTGAAGTGGTGTTTTGTTTTCTTTCGCTAACGGAGCTCACGAGATTTTCTGTTAAGTTTTGTGTTGTGAAGTTTTCAAGTTTTGGGTAAAGATTTGATGGAGTATGGAACAAGGAGTGGCAAGAGCCTAAGCTTGGGGATGCCCATGGCACCCCAAGATAATCTAAGGACACCAAAAAGCCAAAGCTTGGGGATGCCCTGGAAGGCATCCCCTCTTTCGTTCTCATCCATCGGTAAATTTACTTGGAGCTATATTTTTATTCACCACATGATATGTGTTTTGCTTGGAGTGTCTTGTATGATTTGAGTCTTTATTTGTTAGTTTGCCATAATCATCCTTGCTGTACACACCTTTTGAGAGAGACACACTTGATTTGGAATTTGTTAGAATACTCTATGTGCTTCACTTATATCCTTTGAGCTATATAGTTTTTGCTCTAGTGATTCACTTATATCTTTTAGAGCACGGCGGTGGTTATGTTTTATAGAAACTATTGTTCTCTCATGCTTCACTTATATTATTTTGAGAGTCCTACAAAACAGCGTGGTAATTTGCTTTAATTATGATAGGCATTCAAGATTAGTAAAAAATTCTTATGACTGTGTTGAATACTATGAGAAGTTTGATACTTGATAATTGTTTTGAGATATGAAGATGGTAATATTAGAGTCATGCTAGTTGAGTAGTTTTGAATTTGAGAAATACTTGTGTTAAAGTTTGTGATTCCCGTAGCATGCACGTATGGTGAACCATTATGTGATGAAGTCGGAGCATGATTTATTTATTGATTGTCTTCCTTATGAGTGGCGGTCGGGGACGAGCGATGGTCTTTTCCTACCAATCTATCCCCCTAGGAGCATGCGCGTAATACTTTGCTTTGATAACTTGTAGATTTTTGCAACAAGTATATGAGTTCTTTATGACTAATGTTGAGTCCATGGATTATATGCACTCTCATCCTTCCACCATTGCTAGCCTCTCTAATACCGCGCACTTTTCGCCGGTATCATAAACCCACCATATACCTTCCTCAAAACAGCCACCATACCTACCTATCATGGCATTTCCATAGCCATTCCGAGATATATTGCCATGCAACTTACCACCGTTCCGTTTGCTATGACACACTTCATCATTGTCATATTGCTTTGCATGATCATGTAGTTGACATCGTATTTGTGGCAAAGCCACCGTTCATAATTCTTTCATACATGTCACTCTTGATTCATTGCATATCCCGGTACTCCGCCGGAGGCATTCACATAGAGTCATATTATTGTTCTAAGTATTGAGTTGTAAATCTTGAGTTGTAAGTAAATAAAAGTGTGATGATCATCATTATTAGAGCATTGTCCCAAGTGAGGAAAGGATGATGGAGACTATGATTCCCCCATAAGTCGGGATGAGACTCCGGACTAAATAAAAAAGGAGAGAAAGGCCATAAAAAAAGAGAAAAGGCCAATGAAAAAATGAGAGAAAAAGAGAGAAGGGACAATGCTACTATCCTTTTACCACACTTGTGCTTCAAAGTAGCACCATGATCTTCATGATAGAGAGTCTCTTATGTTGTCACTTTCATATACTAGTGGGAAATTTTCATTATAGAACTTGGCTTGTATATTCCAATGATGGGCTTCCTCAAAATGCCCTAGGTTTTCCTGAGCAAGCGAGTTGGATGCACACCCACTTAGTTTCTTTTGTTCAACTTTCATGTACTTATAGCTCTAGTGCATCCGTTGCATGGCAATCCCTACTCACTCACATTGATATCTATTGATGGGCATCTCCATAGCCCGTTGATACGCCTAGTTGATGTGAGACTATTTTCTCCCTTTTTGTCTTCTCCACAACCACCATTCTATTCCACATATAGTGCTATGTCCATGGCTCACGCTCATGTATTGCGTGAAGATTGAAAAAGTTTGAGAACACCAAAAGTATGAAACAATTGCTTGGCTTGTCATCGGGGTTGTGCATGATTAAATACTTTGTGTGAAGAAGATAGAGCATAGCCAGACTATATGATTTTGTAGGGATAACTTTCTTTGGCCATGTTATTTTGAGAAGACATAATTGCTTAGTTAGTATGCTTGAAGTATTATTATTTTTATGTCAATATTAAACTTTTGTCTTGAATCTTTCGGATCTGAAAATTCATACCACAATTAAGAGAATTACATTGAAAACTATGCCAAGTAGCATTCCACATCAAAAATTCTGTTTTTATCATTTACCTACTCGAGGACGAGCAGGAATTAAGCTTGGGGATGCTTCATACGTCTCCAACGTATCTATAATTTTTTATTGTTCCATGCTATATTATATTCTGTTTTGGATGTTTAATGGGATTTATTATACACTTCTATATTATTTTTGGGACTAACCTATTAACCGGAGGCCTAGCCCAAATTGCTATTTTTTTTGCCTATTTCAGTGTTTCGTAGAAAAAGAATATCAAACGGAGTCCAAACGGAATGAAACCTTCGGGAACGTGATTTTTGGAACAAACGTGATCCAGAGGACTTGGAGTCTACGTCAAGAAATCAACCGGGAGAGCACGAGGCAAGGGGCGCGCCTACCTCCCCCCCAGGCGCGCCCACCACCCTCATGGGGCCCACGTTGCTCCACCGACGTACTTCTTCCTCCTATATATACCTACGTACCCCAAAACCATCAGAGGCATCCACGAAAACCTAATTCCACCGCCGCAACCTTCTGTACCCGTGAGATCCCATCTTGGGGCCTTTTCCGGCGTCCTGCCGGAGGGGGCATTGATCACGGAGGGCTTCTACATCAACACCATAGCCTCTTCGATGATGTGTGAGTAGTTTACCTCAGACCTTCGGGTCCATAGTTATTAGCTAGATGGATTCTTCTCTCTCTTTGGATCTCAATACAAAGTTCTCCACGATTCTCGTGGAGATCTATTCGATGCAATCTTCTTTTGCGGTGTGTTTGTCGGGACCGATGAATTGTGGGTTTATGATCAAGATTATCTATGAACAATATATGAATCTTCTCGGAATTCTTTTATGTATGATTGGTTATCTTTGCAAGTCTCTTCGATAATCAGTTTGGTTTGGCCTACTAGATTGATCTTTCTTGCAATGGGAGAAGTGCTTAGCTTTGGGTTCAATCTTGCGGTGTCCTTTCCCAGTGACAGCAGGGGCAGCAAGGCACGTATTGTATTGTTGCCATCGAGGCTAACAAGATGGGGTTTATATCATATTGCATGAGTTTATCCCTCTACATCATGTCATCTTGCTTAAAGCGTTACTCCATTCTTATGAACTTAATACTCTAGATGCATGCTGGATAGCGGTCGATGTGTGGAGTAATAGTAGTAGATGCAGGCAGGAGTCGGTCTACTTGTCACGGACGTGATGCCTATATACATGATCATACCTAGATATTCTCATAACTATGCTCAATTCTATCAATTGCTCGACAATAATTTGTTCACCCACCGTAATACTTATGCTCTTGAGAGAAGCCACTAGTGAAACCTATGGCCCCCGGGTCTATTCTCCATCATATTAATCTTCCAACACTTAGCTATTTCCATTACCTTCTATTTTACTTTGCATCTTTATTTCTCTTTATCATAAAAATACCAAAAATAAATCTTATCATATCTATCAGATCTCACTCTCGTAAGTGACCGTGAAGGGATTGACAACCCCTTTATCACGTTGGTTGCGAGGTTCTTATTTGTTTGTGTAGGTGCGAGGGACTTTAGCATGGTCTCCTACTGGATTGATACCTTGGTTCTCAAAACTGAGGGAAATACTTATGCTACTTTACTGCATCACCCTTTCCTCTTCAAGGGGAAAACCAACGCAGTGCTCAAGAGGTAGCAGTGGGCCCCCTGGAGCTCCACCGACCTCAACTCCAACTCTATATATTCATGTTCGGGGAGAGAAAAATCAGAGAGAAGGATTCATCGTGTTTTACGATGCGGAGCCGCCGCCAAGCCCTAAACTCTCTCAGGAGGGCTGATCTGGAGTCCGTTCGGGGCTCCGGAGAGGGGAATCCGTCGCCATCGTCATCATCAACCATCCTCCATCACCAATTTCATGATGCTCACCGCCGTGCGTGAGTAGTTCCTTCGTAGGCTTGCTGGACGGTGATGGGTTGGATGAGATTTATCATGTAATCGAGTTAGTTTTGTTAGGGTTTGATCCCTAGTATCCACTATGTTCTGAGATTGATGTTGCTATGACTTTGCTATGCTTAATGCTTGTCACTAGGGCCCGAGTGCCATTATTTCAGATCTAAACCTATTATGTTTCCATGAATATATGTGAGTTCTTGATCCTATGATCCGGCAACCCCGAAGTGACAATAATCGGGTCCACTCCCGGTGATGACCGTAGTTTGAGGAGTTCATGTATTCACTATGTGTTAATGCTTTGGTCCGGTACTCTATTAAAAGGAGGCCTTAATATCTCTTAGTTTCCATTAGGACCCCGCTGCCACGGGAGGGTAGGACAAAAGATGTCATGCAAGTTCTTTCCCATAAGCACGTATGACTATATTCGGAATACATGCCTACATTACATTGATGAATTGGAGCTAGTTCTGTGTCACCCTATGTTATAACTGTTACATGATGAACCGCATCCGGCATATTCTCCATCACCGATCCAATGCCTACGATCTTTTCACATATTGTTCTTCGCTTATTTACTTTTCCGTTGCTACTATTACAATCACTATAAAACCCAAAAATATTACTTTTGTTATCGTTACCGCTACTATCATACTACTTTGCTACTAAATACTTTGCTGCAGATATTAAGTTACCCAGGTGTGGTTGAATTGACAACTCAACTGCTAATACTTGAGAATATTCTTTGGCTCCCCTTGTGTCGAATCAATAAATTTGGGTTGAAAACTCTTCCCTCGAAAACTGTTGTGATCCCCTATACTTGTGGGTTATCAAGACTATTTTCTGGCGCCGTTGCCGGGGAGCGTAGCTCTATTCTTTGAGTCACTTGGGATTTATATCTGCTGGTCACTATGAGGAACTTGAAAGACGACAAAACCAAAATTTATCCCTCAACTACAAGGGGAGGTAAGGAACTGCCATCTAGCTCTGCACTTGATTCACCTTCTGTTTTGAGTAAGCTTGCGACACCTAAACCTGCTTCTGCTATTAATTCTCATATGTCGCATGTTATTGATGATGCCACTTCTGCTATGCATGATACTTATGATGAAACTACTTCTATGCTTGAGACTACTGTGCCACTTGGTGAATTTCTTGATGAACAACTTGCTAGGGCTAGAGAGAATGAAATTATTGAAACTGATAATATTGATGAAAGTGATGATGAAGATTCTCCCCCTAGATATGAATTGCCTGTTGTTCCTGAGGGTTAGGTTATGGATGAAGAAACTTCTAGAGACTTTCTTGCTTGCAATGATAGGAGTGATCTTAAGAAATTGTTAGCTCAGCTAAAACAAAAATCTCTGAATGCTAGAATGAAATATGATCCTGCTTATGCTACTTCACCTATCTTTGTTACTAATAAGGATTATGAATTCTCTGTCGACCCTGATATAATTACTTTGGTTGAATCTGATCCTTTCTATGGCTATGAATCTGAAACTGTTGTGGCACATCTTACTAAATTAAATGATATAGCCACCCTGTTCACTAATCATGAGAAAACTCGCTACTATTATATCCTTAAAATATTTCCGTTCTCATTAAAGGGTAATGCTAAGACTTGGTTTAATTCTCTTGATCCTGGTTGTGTGTGTTGTCCCTAGGATAGGATTTATTACTTCTCTGCTAAATATTTCCCCGCTCATAAGAAACAAGCTGCTTTAAGGGAAATATATAATTTTGTGCAAATTGAAGAGGAGAGTCTCCCACAAGCTTGGGGGAGGCTTCTCCAATTACTTAATGCTTTGCCTGATCATCCTCTCAAGAAAAATGAAATACTTGATATCTTTTATAATGGACTAACCGATGCTTCCAGAGACCACCTGGATAGTTGTGCTGGTTGTGTTTTCAGGGAAATTAATGTTGATCAAGCTGAAATTCTATTGAATAATATGTTGACAAATGAAAATAATTGGATTCTCAGGTGTGTCACCAACAGGTTCACCAGGTTAATGATGCGGAAACACAATCTGGTAATGAACATGAACCTAGTGATAATGTTAATGATGATGTTCATGTTGATGCTCAACCTAGCAATGACAATGATGTAGAGATTGAACCTGCTGTTGATCTTGATAACCCACAATCAAAGAATCAACATTATGATAAGAGAGACTTTGTTGCTAGGAAGCACGGTAAGGAAAGAGAGCCATGGGTTCAGAAGCCCATGCCTTTTCCTCCTAAACCATCCAAGAAAAAGGATGATGAGGATTTTGAGCGCTTTGCTGAAATGATTAGACCTATCTTCTTGCGTATGCGATTAACTGATATGCTCAAAATGAATCCTTATGCTAAGTATATGAAAGATATTGTTACTAATAAGAGAAAGATACCGGAAGCTAAAATTTCCACATTGCTTGCTAATTATACTTTTAAAGGTGGAATACCAAAGAAACTTCGAGACCCAGGAGTACCCACTATACCATGCTCCATTAAAAGAAATTACGTTAGAACTGCTTTATGTGATCTTGGAGCCGGTGTGAGTGTTATGCCTCCCTCTTTATATCGTAGACTTGATTTGAATAAGTTGACACCTACTGAAATATCTTTGCAAATGGCTGATAAATCAACTGCTATACCTGTCGGTATTTGTGAGGATGTGCCTGTTGTGGTTGCAAACGTTACTATTTGAACGGACTTTGTTATTCTTGATATTCCCGAGGACGATAGTATGTCTATTATTCTTGGAAGACCCTTTTTGAATACTGCAGGGGCTGTTATTGATTGCAACAAAGGCAATGTCACTTTTCATGTTAATGGTAATGAGCATACGGTACACTTTCCGAGGAAACAACCTCAAGTTCATAGTATAAACTCTATTGGAAAAATTCCATCGATTACCATTGGAGGTTTTGAATTTCCTCTACCTACTGTCAAGAAGAAATATGATATTCTTATTATTGGGGATGTGCATATCCCTTTTGAGGTAACCTAGTGTTATTCGAAATTTCTTCGGTTCCATGTTATTCGAAATGAGTTTGTTAACAAGACCTGATCAACCTTGTTAGTGGATTCCTTTTGATGAGCATGAGATAGATGAAGTTAGAAAGCACAACCTTATGTACCCTCCTTTTACTTTCTGTTATTTAAATTAAATAAAGCAAAAATAGTATTATTTTTTTGTCAGTTTTCTGAATTATCCGTGCAATAAAAAATACCCCAAAAATAAAAGTTCTCCAAATGCTCCGAAATTGAAATATGATTTTTTTTGGAATATTTGAGAATATCTGGCACCAAGAACACAGCAGGGGGAGCAAGCACCTGGCCACGAGGGTCCAGGGCACGCCCACCCCTACAGGGCGCGCCCCCTGCCTCGTGGGCCCATGGTGGCTCCCCTCCATTTATTCCAGCACCCACACACTCCTTCTTCCTCCCAAAAAAATCACCAACCAGCTCAAGCACGAGTTCTAGCTCATTTTGCTGCGATTTTCGATCTCCTTGCTCAAAGCTCCACTCACAAAACTGCTTAGGGGGATTGTTCTTTGGTATGTGACTCCTCCAATGGTCCAATTAGTTTTTGTTCTAGTGATTTATTTATTGCAAATTTTTGCTGCTTAGGTGACCCTGTTCTTGAGCTTGCATGTCAAATTTATATGGTCCCAAGTAGTTCTAATGCATGATATAGTCTCTAGGCACTTGTGGGAGTAGTTGCTACCAATTTTGTTGAGTTGGTGCACTTTTATTTTGAGTTACTAAAATTTTCAGAAATTTTTCAGAGGAAGAAATATGTTTAGGAAAATGTACCAAGGTGGTCCTTCAAGGAAGCAGGGACCCAGGCTCGCAATACGCGATGCGGAGGATGAACCACCAAGGGAAGCTCAAGTGCGGGCTTGTGAATGGCCTTCAGAGGACTTCATGGATCAAGCAGGAATTAAGGAAGAATTTAACGCATATGTGCGTAACGCTGATCTTGTGAGCTTCAAGGCAGATAAGTGCCGTCAGTACCACTATCTCACTGATTCCTTTGTGAGAAGGTTTGAATTTTCATCTTCACGCAATTCTCAAACTGTCTTGTTTGATCTTTATGAAAATTCTTATACTATGGACTTAGAGGATTTTAATACTGCTTGCAAACTTCCACAATGGGGTAGCACTAGTGAGCCTCGCAAATATGAGTTTAGAGACTTTCTTGCTAGTATAACTGTGGGGGAGTCTAGAGATATAACACAAGCTACCATAGGGAGCATTCATTTTCCTGCTATACATTATTTTGCTCTCTTCATAGGTAGGTGCATAAATGGTAAGGATGAAGCATGTCACATGTGTGTCCCTCATCTTAGTGTTCTCAGGAGTGTTGTATTAGGAGATAAACATTATAACTTGGGAGCCATTGTTGCATGTAGGTTGAATAATAATAGAATTAATAGAGGTTTCTTTGGTGGAATTTATGCAACCCGTCTAGCTAATTTTCTTGGTATACCTATTCGTGATTATGATATGGAATTGCCTCCTTCTTATTTAGATTTTAATGCCATGGTTCATCATCAGTTTGTTGAGAAGAATGAACCGCCTCTCCAGTACCGACTAATCTTTGACAGGCGTCACGCTGTCAATATTGTTCTCCCTGCTCCTACTCTCTTTGACTTTCAGGCAAAGGGGAGATATGCCATAACCAGGGAGGAGGCAAATGAGTACAAGAGGAGGACAAGGGCAGCTCGCCTCCAAGCTACAGCCCTCGATGCAATAGCCGCTGCATCTCAGTATGACCCAAACTATAACTTTGGATATCCGCCAGGCCAGCCGTGGCCATAGACCAACTTAGGCCAAAAGCCTAAGATTGGGGGAGTACGTATTTCTCACCGACATTACATTCATATTCACAAACTCATGCTAGTTGTCGGTGCTCATAATTTTTCACTGTAATATCCATGCTATTTTATTTTCCTTTTTATGCCTTCTTCTTGTGTGTTTGAAAAACCCTAAGAAAAACAAAAAAATTAGTTGTAGCTTTTAGCTAGTTTACTTTCCATGCTGTAGTAGTAATAATTAAAAGAAAACCCAAAAAATATTTCCTGTTCTTCTTTTGCTTGTTGGGAGCTTTCCCGTGTAAATAGTTTTATTTCTTTTCTTTTCTTTGGGGGTCGAGAGGAGAAGACCATTATGAAAATGTTGAAGTGGCTCTTATATGCATTATTGTTGATTTAACCAAGAGCCCATATTGCCTTGTCTTCTCCTGTTTATTGAATGCTCGCAGATTCCAGCTTAGTCCAATGCACGTGCACTATTATTATTATACACATCGTTCGGTCGTGCAAGTGAAAGGCAATAATGACAATATATGATGGACTGATTGAGATGAGAGAAGCTGGTATGAACTCGACCCCTTTTGTTTTTATAAATATGATTAGTTCATCGTTCCTGATTCAGCCTATTATGAATAAACATGTTTGCAATGACAATTAGAGACTATAGTTACTTATGCCATGCTTAATTAGCTAGGAGTTTATAATGGTTTACCTTGCATGCCAACATGCTATTAAAATGGTTGTGATGTGGCATGATAGGGTGGTATCCTCCTTTGAATGATTTAAGTGACTTGACTTGGCACATGTTCACGCATGTAGTTGAAGCAAATCAACATAGCCTTCACGATATTTATGTTCATGGTGTATTATATCCTACTCATGCTTGCACTCAATGTTCATTAATTTTAATGCATGTTCATGACTGTTGTTGCTCTCTAGTTGGTCGCTTCCCAGTCTTTTGCTAGCCCTCACTTGTACTAAGCGGGAATATTGCTTGTGCATCCAATCCCTTAAACCCCAAAGTTATTCCATATGAGTCCACCATACCTTCCTGTATATGCGGTATCTACCTGCCGTTCCAAGTAAATTTGTATGTGCCAAACTCTAAACCTTCAAATGAAATTCTGTTTTGTATGCTCGAATAGCTCATGTATCAACTAGGTTGTCTGTATCTTCCATGCTAGGCGGGTTATTCTCAAGAGGAGTGGACTCCGCTCCTCACTCATGAGAAAATGGCTGGTCACCGGGATGCCCAGTCCCATGCTTTATGCAAATCAAATCAAAATAATTGCAAACAAAACTCCCCCGGGACTGTTGTTAGTTGGAGGCACTCGTTGTTTCGAGCAAGCCATGGAATGATGCTTCTTGGTGGAGGGGGAGTAAAAACTTTACCATTCTGTTTGGGAACAGCCTATAATGTGTGTAGCATGGAAGATATCACCATCTCTCGGTTGTTATGTTGACAATGAAAGCATGCCGCTCAAAATATTATTTATCTCTATTTCAAAATCAAGCTCTAGCACCTCTACAAATCCCTGCTTCCCTCTACGAAGGGCCTATCCATTTACTTTTATGTTGAGTCATCACCCTCTTATTAAAAAGCACCAGCTGGAGAGCACTGCTGTCATTTGCATCCATTACTATTAATTTATATTGGGTATGACTATGATTGGATCTCTTTTACCATGAATTACAATGTTTAGTCAGTCATTGATCTTTAAAGGTGCTCTGCATTTATGTTTTGCGGTCTCAGAAAGGGCTAGCGAGATACCATCTTGTTATATCATATTATGATTGTTTTGAGAAAGTGTTGTCATCCGAGATTTATTATTATTGCTCGCTAGTTGATTATGCCATTGACATGAGTAAACATGAGACCTAAGTGTTATTGTGAATATGGTTAGTCATAATCTTTGCTGAAAACTTGAATGCTGGCTTTACATATTTACAACAATAAGAGCAAACAGAGTTTGTAAAAGTTTTTCTTTATCACTTTCAGTTTATTAACTGAATTGCTTGAGGACAAGCAAAGGTTTAAGCTTGGGGGAGTTGATACGTCTCCGTCGTATCTACTTTTCCAAACACTTTTGCCCTTGTTTTGGACTCTAGCTTGCATGATTTGAATGGAACTAACCCGGACTGACGTTGTTTTCAACAGAATTGCCATGGTGTTATCTTTGTGCAGAAACAAAAGTTCTCGGAATGACCTGAAACTTCACGGAGATTATTTTTGGAAATAATAATAAATACTGGCGAAAGAATCAAGGCCAGGGGGCCCAGACCCTGTCCACGAGGGTGGGAGGCGCGCCTGCCCCCCCTGGGCGCACCCCCTGCCTCGTGGGCCCCCTGGAGCTCCACCGACCTCAACTCCAACTCCATATATTCGTGTTCAGGGAGAAAAAATCAGAGAGAAGGATCCAACGCGTTTTACTATACGGAGCCGCCGCCAAGCCCTAAACTCTCTCGGGAGGGCTGATCTGGAGTCCGTTCGGGGCTCCGGAGAGGGGAATCCGTCGCCATCGTCATCATCAACCATCCTCCATCACCAATTTCATGATGCTCACCGCCGTGCGTGAGTAATTCCATTGTAGGCTTGCTAGACGGTGATGGGTTGGATGAGATTTATCATGTAATCGAGTTAGTTTTGTTAGGGTTTGATCCCTAGTATACACTATGTTCTGAGATTGATGTTGCTATGACTTTGCTATGCTTAATGCTTGTCACTAGGGCCCGAGTGTCATGATTTCAGATCTGAACCTATTATGTTTCCATGAATATATGTGAGTTCTTGATCCTATCTTGCAAGTCTATAGTCACCTACTATGTGTTATGATCTGGCAACCCCGAAGTGACAATAATCGGGACCACTCCCGGTGATGACCGTAGTTTGAGGAGTTCATGTATTCACTATGTGTTAATGCTTTGGTCCGGTACTCTATTAAAAGGAGGCCATAATATCCCTTAGTTTCCATTAGGACCCCGCTGCCACGGGAGGGTAGGACAAAAGATGTCATGCAAGTTCTTTCCCATAAGCACGTATGACTATATTCGGAATACATGCCTACATTACATTGATGAATTGGAGCTAGTTCTGTGTCACCCTATGTTATAACTGTTACATGATGAACCGCATTCGGCATAATTCTCCATCACCGATCCAATGTCTACGAGCTTTTCACATATTGTTCTTCGCTTATTTACTTTTCCGTTGCTACTGTTACAATCACTATAAAACCCAAAATTATTACTTTTGTTACCGTTACCGCTACTATCATACTACTTTGCTACTAAATACTTTGCTGCAGATATTAAGTTACCCAGGTGTGGTTGAATTGACAACTCAACTGCTAATACTTGAGAATATTCTTTGGCTCCCCTTGTGTCGAATCAATAAATTTGGGTTGAATACTCTACCCTCGAAAACTGTTGCGATCCCCTATACTTGTGGGTTATCACACACCCACTTAGTTTTCAGTTTGAGCTTTCAGACACTTATAGCTCTTAGTGCATCTGTTGCATGGCAATCCCTACTCCTTGCATTGACATCAATTGAAGGGCATCTCCATAGCCCGTTGATTAGCGGCGTCGATGTGAGACTATCTTCGTTTTTTGACTTCCCCTTATTAATCTCTATCACCGCATTCTATTCCACCCATAGTGCTATGTCCACGGCTTAAGCTGATGTATTGCGCGGGGGTTGAAAAAGCTGAAGCGCATTAAAAAGTATGAACCAATTGCTCGGCTTGTCATTGGGGTTGTACATGATAAATATTTTGTGTTATGAAGATGGAGCATGACAAGACTATATGATTTTGTAGGGATAGCGTTCTTTAGCATTTTTATTTTGAAAGGCATGATTGTTTGTTGGTATGCCTGGATATTGATGTCTTTATATCAAATTGTAGACTATTGGTTTGAATCATTCAGATCTTAATATTCATACCCTGAAAGAAAGATTACATGATGAACATGTTAGGTAGCATTCCACATCAAAAATTCCGTTTTTATAATTTACCTACTCGAGGACAAGCAGGAATTAACCTTGGGGATGCTTGATACGTCTCCAACGTATCTATGAAGTTTGATTTTTCCATGATATTATAGTATCAATCTTGGATGTTTTATATGCATTTTTATGCTATTTTATATCATTTTATGGGACGAACCTATTAATGTAGTGCCCAGTGAAGGAAATATGCCATAGAGGCAATAATAAAGTTATTATTTATATTTCCTTATATCATGATAAATGTTTATTATTCATGCTAGAATTGTCTTAACTGGAAACTTGATACATGTGTGAATACATAGACAAAACATAGTGTCCCTAGTATGCCTCTACTAGACTAGCTCGTTAATCAAAGATGGTTAAGTTTCCCGACCATAGACATGTGTTGTCATTTGATGAACGAGATCACATCATTAGGAGAATGATGTGATGGACAATACCCATCCGTTAGCTTAGCATAACGATCGTTAAGTTTTATTGCTATTGTTTTCTTCATGACTTATACATATTCCTTGGACTATGAGATTATGCAACTCCCGAATACCGGAGGAACACCTTGTGTGCTATCAAACGTCACAACGTAACTGGGTGATTATAAAGATGCTCTAGAGGTGTCTCCGAAGGTGTTTGTTGGGTTGGCATAGATCAAGATTAGGATTTGTCACTCCGAGTATCGGAGAGGTATCTCTGGGCCCACTCGGTAATACACATCATGATAAGCCTTGCAAGCAATCTGACTAATGAGTTAGTTGCGGGATGATGTATTACGGAACGAGTAAAGAGAATTGCCGGTAACGAGATTGAACTAGGTATGAAGATAACGACGATCGAATCTCGGGCAAGTAACATACCGATGACAAAGGGAATAACGTATGTTATCATTGCGGTTCGACCGATAAAGATCTTCGTAGAATATGTAGGAACCAATATGAGCATCCAGGTTCCGATGTTGGTTATTGATCGGAGATGTGTCTCGGTCATGTCTACATAGTTCTCGAACCCGTAGGGTCCGCACGCTTAACGTTCGATGACGATTTGTATTATGAGTTATGTGTTTTGGTGACCGAGGATTGTTCGGAGTCCTGCTACCTCTTGAGCATTGCGTTGGTTTTCCCTTGAAGAGGAAAGGGTGATGCAGCAAAGTAGCGTAAGTATTTCCCTCAGTTTTTGAGAACCAAGGTATCAATCCAGTAGGAGACCACGCTCGAGTCCCACGCACCTACACAAACAAATAAGAACCTCGCAACCAACGCGATAAAGGGGTTGTCAATCCCTTCACGGTCACTTATGAGAGTGAGATCTGATAGATATGATAAGATATATTTTTGGTATTTTTATGATAAAGAGAAATAAAGATGCAAAGTAAAATAAACGGCAATAGAAATAGCTAAGTGTTGGAAGATTAATATGATGGAAAATAGACCCGGGGGCCATAGGTTTCACTAGTGGCTTCTCTCAAGAGCATAAGTATTACGGTGGGTAAACGAATTATTGTCGAGCAATTGATAGAATTGAGCATAGTTATGAGAATATCTAGGTATGATCATGTATCTAGGCATCACGTCCGCGACAAGTAGACCGAAACGATTCTGCATCTACTACTATTACTCCACACATCGACCGCTATCCAGCATGCATCTGGAGTATTAAGTTCATAAGAACAGAGTAATGCTTTAAGCAAGATGACATGATGTAGAGGGATAAACTCATGCAATATGATATAAACCCCATCGTTTTATCCTTGATGGCAACAATACAATACGTGCCTTGTTGCCCCTGCTGTCACTGGGAAAGGACACCGCAAGATTGAACCCAAAGCTAAGCACTTCTCCCATTGCAAGAAAGATCAATCTAGTAGGCCAAACCAAACTGATAATTCGAAGAGACTTGCAAAGATAACCAATCATACATAAAAGAATTCAGAGGAGATTCAAATATTGTTCATAGATAAACTTGATCATAAACCCACAATTCATCGGATCTCGACAAACACACCGCAGAAGAAGATTACATCGAATAGATCTCCTAGAAGATCGAGGAGAACTTTGTATTGAGATCCAAAGAGAGAGAAGAATCCATCTAGCTAATAAATATGCACCCGAAGGTCTGAGGTAAACTACTCACACATCATCGGAGAGGCTATGGTGTTGATGTAGAAGCCCTCCGGGATCAATGCCCCCTCCGGCGGAGCGCCGGAAAAGGCCCCAAGATGGGATCTCACGGGTACAGAAGGTTGCGGTGGTGGAATAGGGTTTTGGCTCCGTATATGATGTTTCCAGGGTATATGGGTATATATAGGAGGAAGAAGTACGTCGGTGGAGCAACGAGGGGCCCACGTGGGTGGAGGGCGCGCCTGGGGGAGGTGGGCGGGCCCCCTGCCTCATGCTCTCCTCGTTGATTGCTTTACGTAGACTCCAAGTCCTCTGGATCACGTTTGTTCCGAAAATCACATTCCCAAAGGTTTCATTCCATTTGGACTCCGTTTGATATTCTTTTTCTGCGAAACACTGAAATAGGCAAAAAAACTGCAATTTGGGCTGGGCCTTCGGTTAATAGGTTAGTCCCAAAAATAATATAAAGGTGTATAATAAATCCCAATAAACATCCAAAACAGAATATAATATAGCATGAAACAATAAAAAATTATAGATACGTTGGAGACGTATCAAGCATCCCCAAGCTTAATTCCTGCTCGTCCTCGAGTAGGTAAATGATAAAAACAGAATTTTTGATGTGGAATGCTACTTGGCATAATTTTCAATGTAACCCTCTTAATTGTGGTATGAATATTCAGATCCGAAAGATTCAAGATAAAAGTTTAATATTGACATAAAAGTAATAGTACTTCAAGCATACTAACTAAGCAATTATGTCTTCTCAAAATAACATGGCCAAAGAAAGTTCATCCCTACAAAATCATATAGTTTGGTCATGCTCCATTTTCGTCACACAAGAATGCTCTCATCATGCACAACCCCGATGACAAGCCAAGCAATTGTTTCATACTTTAGTAATCTCAAACTTTTTTCAACTTTCACGCAATACATGAGCGTGAGCCATGGATATAGCACTATGGGTGGAATAGAATATAATGATGGGGGTTATGTGGAGAAGACAAAAAGGGAGAAAGTCTCACATCAACGCGGCTAATCAATGGGCTATGGAGATGCCCATCAATTGATGTTAATGTGAGGAGTAGGGATTGCCATGCAACAGATGCACTAGAGCTATAAATGTATGAAAGCTCAACAAAAGAAACTAAGTGGGTGTGCATCCAACTTGCTTGCTCACGAAGACCTAGGGCATTTGAGGAAGCCCATTGTTGGAATATACAAGCCAAGTTCTATAACGAAAAATTCCCACTAGTATATGAAAGTGACAAAAGAAGAGACTATCTATCATAAGGATCATGGTGCTACTTTGAAGCACAAGTATGGAAAAAGATAGTAGCATTGTCCCTTTTTGGGGGGGCCTTTCTTCTTTTTTTTGGGACAATGCTCTATGAATGATGATCATCACACTTCTATTTATTTACAACTCAATGATTACAACTCGATACTAGAACAAAGTATGACTCTATATGTATGCCTCCGGCGATGTACCGGGAAGGGCAATGAATCAAGAGTGACATGTATGAAATAATATGTATGGTGGCTTTGCCACAAATACGATGTCAACTACAAGATCATGCAAGGCAATATGACAATGATGAACGTGTCATGATAAACGGAACGGTGGAAAGTTGCATGGCAATATATCTCGGAATGGCTATAGAAATGCCATAATAGGTAGGTATGGTGGCTGTTTTGAGGAAGATATAAGGAGGTTTATGTGTGATAGAGCGTATCGTATCACGGGGTTTGGATGCACCGGCGAAGTTTGCACCAACTCTCAAGGTGAGAAAGGGCAATCCACGGTACCGAAGAGGCTAGCAATGATGGAAAGGTAAGAGTGCGTATAATCCATGGACACAACATTAGTCATAAAGAACTCACATACTTATTGCAAAAATCTACAAGTCATCAAAAACCAAGCACTACGCGCATGCTCCTAGGGGGATAGATTGGTAGGAAAAGACCATCGCTCGACCCCGACCGCCACTCATAAGGAGGACAATCAAAGAACACCTCATGTTTCAAATTTGTTACACAACGTTTACCATACGTGCATGCTACGGGATTTGCAAACTTCAACCCAAGTATTTCTCAAATTCACAACTACTCAACTAGCACAACTTTAATATCACTACCTCCATATCTCAAAACAATCATCAAGCATCAAACTTCTCTTATTATTCAACACACTCATAAGAAAGTTTTTACTAATCTTGAATACCTAGCATATTAGGACTAATTTCACAATTAAAGCAAATTACCATGCTGTTTTGTAGGACTCTCAAAATAATATAAGTGAAGCATGAGAAAACAGTAGTTTCTGTAAAACAAATCCACCACCGTGCTCTAAAAGATATAAGTGAAGCACTAGAGCAAAAACTATATAGCTCAAAAGATATAAGTGAAGCACATAGAGTATTCTAATAAATTCCGAAGCATGCGTGTCTCTCTCAAAAGGTGTGTACATCAAGGATGATTGTGGTAAACTAAAAAGCAAAGACTCAAATCATACAAGACGCTCCAAGCAAAACACATATCATGTGGTGAATAAAAATATAGCTCCAAGTAAAGTTACCGATGGACGAAGACGAAAGAGGGGATGCCTTCCGGGGCATCCCCAAGCTTTGGATTTTTGGTGTCCTTAGATTACCTTGGGGTGCCATGGGCATCCCCAAGCTTAGGCGCTTGCCACTCCTTGTTCCATAATCCATCAAATCTTTACCCAAAACATGAAAACTTCACAACACAAAACTTAACAGAAAATCTCGTGAGCTCCGTTAGCGAAAGAAAACAAAACACCACTTCAAGGTACTGTATTGAACTCATTATTTATTTATATTGGTGTTAAACCTACTGTATTCCAACTTCTCTATGGTTTATAAACTATTTTACTACCCATAGATTCATCAAAATAAGCAAACAACACACGAAAAACAGAATCTGTCAAAAACAGCACAGTCTGTAGTAATCTGTAACTAACGCAAACTTCTGCAACTTAAAAAATTCCACCAAAATAGGAAGACCTGGATGATTCTTTTATTGATCTGCTGAAATTGGAATCAGTATTTTATCACGTTCTGATGATTTTAAACAATTGTTTTCGTGGACAGAAAGTTTCTGAAATTTTCAGCAAGATCAAATAACTATCATCCAAGAAGATCCTATAGGTTTAACTTGGCACAAACACTAAGTAAAACATAAAAATGAAGGAAATATGCCCTAGAGGCAATAATAAAGTTATTATTTATTTCCTTATATCATGATAAATGTTTATTATTCATGCTAAAATTGTATTAACCGGAAACATGATACATGTGTGAATACATAGACAAACAGAGTGTCACTGGTATGCTTCTACTTGACTAGCTCGTTGATCAAAGATGGTTATGTTTCCTAGCCATAGACATGAGTTGTCATTTGATCAACGGGATCACATCATTAGGAGAATGATGTGATTGACTTGACCCATTCCGTTAGCTAAGCACACGATCACTATGAGATTATGCAACTCCTGTTTACCGGAGGAACACTTTGTGTGCTACCAAACTTCACAACATAACTGGGTGATTATAAAGGTGCTCTACAGGTGTCTCCAAAGGTACTTGTTGGGTTGGCGTATTTCGAGATTAGGATTTGTAACTCCGATTGTCGGAGAGGTATCTCTTGGCCCACTCGGTAATGCACATCACTTAAGCCTTGCAAGCATTGCAACTAATGAGTTAGTTGCGGGATGATGTATTACGGAACGAGTAAAGAGACTTGCCGGTAACGAGATTGAACTAGGTATTGAGATACCGACGATCGAATCTCGGGCAAGTAACATACCGATGACAAAGGGAACAACGCATGTTGTTATGCGGTTTGACCGATAAAGATCCTCGTAGAATATGTGGAAGCCAATATGAGCATCCAGGTTCCGCTATTGATTATTGACCGGAGACGTGTCTCGGTCATGTCTACATAGTTCTCGAACCCGTAGGGTCCGCACGCTTAAAGTTTCGATGACAGTTATATTATGAGTTTATATGTTTTGATGTACCGAAGGTAGTTCGGAGTCCCGGATGTGATCACGGACATGACGAGGAGTCTCGAAAGATGGTGCCCGAATATAGTCGTCCAATATATCAATATTCATGTCTCAACCATTTCGAGACTCCTCGTCATGTCCGTGATCACATACGGGACTCCGAACTACCTTCAGTACATCAAAACATATAAACTCATAATATAACTGTCATCGAACTTTAAGCGTGCGGACCCTACGGGTTCGAGAACTATGTAGACATGACTGAGACACGTCTCCGGTCAATAACCAATAGCGGAACCTGGATGCTCATATTGGCTCCTACATATTCTACGAAGATCTTTATCGGTCAAACCGCATAACAACATACGTTGTTCCCGTTGTCATCGGTATGTTACTTGCCCGAGATTCGATCGTCGGTATCTTAATACCTAGTTCAATCTCGTTACCGGCAAGTCTCTTTAGTCGTTCCGTAATACATCATCCCGCAACTAACTCATTAGTTGCAATGCTTGCAAGGCTTATAGTGACGTGCATTACCGAGTGGGCCTAGAGATACCTCTCCGACAATCGGAGTGACAAATCCTAATCTCGAAATACGCGAACCAAACAAGTACCTTCGGAGACACCTGTAGAGCACCTTTATAATCACCCAGTTACATTGTGACGTTTGGTAGCACACAAAGTGTTCCTCCGGTAAACGGGAGTTGCATAATCTCATAGTCATAGGAACATGTATAAGTCATGAAGAAATCAATAGCAGAATACTAAACGATCGAGTGCTAAGCTAACGGAATGGGTCAAGTCAATCACATCATTCTCCTAATGATGTGATCCTGTTAATCAAATGTCAACTCATGTCAATGGCTAGGAAACATAACCATCTTTGATCAACGAGCTAGTCAAGTAGAGTCATACTAGTGACACTCTGTTTGTCTATGTATTCACACAAGTATTATGTTTCCGGCTGATACAACTCTAGCATGAATAATAAACATTTATCATGATATAAGGAAATAAATAATAACTTTATTATTGCCTCTAGGGCATATTTCCTTTAGTCTCCCACTTGCACTAGAGTCAATAATCTAGATTACACAGTAATGATTCTAACACCCATGGAGCCTTGGTGCTGATCATGTTTTGCTCGTGGAAGAGGCTTAGTCAACGGGTCTGCAACATTCAGATCCGTATGTATCTTGCAAATTTCTATGTCTCCCACCTGGACTTGATCTCGGATGGAGTTGAAGCGTCTCTTGATGTGCTTGGTTCTCTTGTGAAATCTAGATTCCTTTGCCAAGGCAATTGCACCGGTATTGTCACAAAAGATTTTCATTGGACCCGATGCACTAGGTATGACACCTAGATCGGATATGAACTCCTTCATCCAGACTCCTTCATTTGCTGCTTCTGAAGCAGCTATGTACTCCGCTTCACACGTAAATCCCGCCACAACGCTTTGTTTAGAACTGCACCAACTTACAGCTCCACCGTTCAATGTAAATACGTATCCGGTTTGCGATTTAGAATCGTCCGGATCAGTGTCAAAGCTTGCATCGACGTAACCATTTACGACTAGTTCTTTGTCACCTCCATAAACGAGAAACATATCCTTAGTCCTTTTCAGGTATTTCAGGATGTTCTTGACCCCTGTCCAGTGATCCACTCCTGGATTACTTTGGTACCTCCCTGCTAAACTTATAGCAAGGCACACATCAGGTCTGGTACACAGCATTGCATACATGATAGAGCCTATGGCTGAAGCATAGGGAACATCTTTCATCTTCTCTCTATCTTCTGCAGTGGTCGGGCATTGAGTCTTACTCAACTTCACACCTTGTAACACAGGCAAGAACCCTTTCTTTGCTTGATCCATTTTGAACTTCTTCAAAACTTTGTCAATGTATGTGCTTTGTGAAAGTCCAATTAAGCGTCTTGATCTATCTCTATAGATCTTGATGCCCAATATATAAGCAGCTTCACCGAGGTCTTTCTTTGAAAAACTCTTATTCAAGTATCCCTTTATGCTATCCAAAAATTCTATATCATTTCCAATCAGCAATATGTCATCCACATATAATATCAGAAATGCTACAGAGCTCCCACTCACTTTCTTGTAAATACAGGCTTCTCCAAAAGTCTGTATAAAACCATATGCTTTGATCACACTATCAAAGCGTTTATTCCAGCTCCGAGAGGCTTGCACCAGTCCATAAATGGATCGTTGGAGCTTGCACACTTTGTTACCTCCGTTTGGATCGACAAAACCTTCCGGTTGCATCATATACAACTCTTCTTCCAGAAATCCATTCAGGAATGCAATTTTTCCATCCATTTGCTAAATTTCATAATCATAAAATGCGGCAATTGCTAACATGATTCAGACAGACTTAAGCATCACTACGGGTGAGAAAGTCTCATCATAGTCAATCCCTTGAACTTGCCGTAAACCTTTTGCAACAAGTCGAGCTTTATAGACAGTAACATTACCGTCAGTGTCAGTCTTCTTCTTGAAGATCCATTTATTCTCAATGGCTTGCCGATCAACGGGCAAGTCAACCAAAGTCCATACTTTGTTCTCATACATGGATCCCATCTCAGATTTCATGGCCTCAAGCCATTTTGCGGAATCTGGGCTCACCATCGCTTCTTCATAGTTCGTAGGTTCGTCATGGTCTAGTAACATAACTTCCAGAACAGGATTACCGTACCACTCTGGTGCGGATCTTACTCTGGTTGACCTACGAGGTTCAGTACAACTTGATCTGAAGTTTCATGATCATCATCATTAACTTCCTCACTAATTGGTGTAGGTGTCACAGGAACCGGTTTCTGTGATGAACTACTTTCCAATAAGGGAGCAGTTACAGTTACCTCATCAAGTTCTACTTTCCTCCCACTCACTTCTTTCGAGAGAAACACCTTCTCTAGAAAGGATCCAAATTTAGCAACAAAAGTCTTGCCTTCAGATCTGTGATAGAAGGTGTACCCAACAGTTTCCTTTGGGTATCCTATGAAGACACATTACTCCGATTTGGGTTCGAGCTTAACAGGTTGAAGCTTTTTCACATAAGCATCGCAGCCCCAAACTTTAAGAAAGGACAACTTTGGTTTCTTGCCAAACCACAGTTCATAAGGCGTCGTCTCAACGGATTTTGATGGTGCCCTATTTAACGTGAATGCAACCGTCTCTAAAGCATAACCCCAAAAAGATAGCGGTAAATCAGTAAGAGACATCATAGATCGCACCATATCTAGTAAAGTACGATTACGACGTTCGGACACACCATTACGTTGTGGTGTTCCGGGTGGCGTGAGTTGCGAAACTATTCCGCATTGTTTTAAATGAAGACCAAACTCGTAACTCAAATATTCTCCTCCATGATCAGATCGTAGAAACTTTATTTTCTTTTTATGATGATTTTCCACTTCACTCTGAAATTCTTTGAACTTTTCAAATGTTTCAGACTTATGTTTCATTAAGTAGATATACCCATATCTGCTTAAATCATCTGTGAAGGTGAGAAAATAGCGATACCCGCCGCGAGCCTCAACATTCATCGGACCACATACATCTGTATGTATGATTTCCAGCAAATCTGTTGCTCGTTCCATAGTTCCGGAGAACGGCGTTTTAGTCATCTTGCCCATGAGGCACGGTTCGCAAGTACCAAGTGATTCATAATCAAGTGGTTCCAAAAGTCCATCAGTATGGAGTTTCTTCATGCGCTTTACACCAATATGACCTAAATGGCAGTGCCACAAATAAGTTGCACTATCATTATCAACTCTGCATCTTTTGGCTTCAATATTATGAATATGTGTGTCACCACTATCGAGATTCAACAAAAATAGACCACTCTTCAAAGGTGCATGACCATAAAAGATATTACTCATATAAATAGAA
The DNA here is from genome assembly GCF_002575655.3 of Aegilops tauschii subsp. strangulata. Lineage (NCBI taxonomy): Eukaryota > Viridiplantae > Streptophyta > Magnoliopsida > Poales > Poaceae > Aegilops > Aegilops tauschii. The sequence goes on along the minus strand of NC_053038.3, from coordinate 354,655,159 downwards.
CAACAATTATTCTCTGATTTAAATGAATAACCGTCTCGCATCAAACAAGATCCAGATATAATGTTCATGCTCAACGGTGGCACCAAATAACAATTATTCAGGTCTAAAATTAATCCCAAAGGTAGATGTAGAGGTAGCGTGCCGACTACGATCACATCGACTTTGGAACCATTTCCCACGCGCATCGACACCTCGTCCTTAGCCAATCTTCGCTTAATCCGTAGCCCCTGTTTCGAGTTGCAAATATTAGCAACAGAACTAGTATCACATACCTAGGTGCTACTGCGAGCATTAGTAAGGTAGACATCAATAACATGTATATCACATATACCTTTGTTCACCTTGCCATCCTTCTTATCCGCCAAATACTTGGGGTAGTTCCGCTTCCAGTGACCAGTCTGTTTGCAGTAGAAGCACTCAGTCTCAGGCTTAGGTCCAGACTTGGGTTTCTTCTCCTGAGCAGCAACTTGTTTGCTGTTCTTCTTGAAGTTCCCCTTCTTCTTCCCTTTGCCCTTTTTCTTGAAACTGGTGGTCTTGTTGACCATCAACACTTGATGCTCCTTCTTGATTTCTACCTCCGCGGCTTTTAGCATTGCGAAGAGCTCGGGAATCGTCTTATCCATCCCTTGCATGTTATAGTTCATCACGAAGCTCTTGTAGCTTGGTGGCGGTGATTGAAGAATTCTGTCAACGACGCTATCATCCGGAAGATTAACTCCCAGTTGAATCAAGTGATTGTTATACCCAGACATTCTGACTATATGCTCACTGACAGAACTATTCTCCTCCATCTTACAGCTGTAGAACTTATTGGAGACTTCATATTTCTCAATCCGGGCATTTGCTTGAAATATTAACTTCAACTCCTGGAACATCTCATATGCTCCATGGCGTTCAAAACGTCGTTCAAGTCCCGGTTCTAAGCCGTAAAGCATGGCACGCTGAACTATCGAGTAGTCATCAGCTTTGCTCTGCCAGACGTTCATAACATCTGGTGTTGCTCCTGCAGCAGGTCTGGCACCTAGCGGTGCTTCCAGGACGTAATTCTTCTGTGCAGCAATGAGGATAATCCTCAAGTTACGGACCCAGTCTCTGTAATTGCTACCATCATCTTTCAACTTTGCTTTCTCAAGGAACGCATTAAAATTCAACGGAACAACAGCACGAGCCATCTATCTACAATCTACATAGACAAGCAAAAATACTATCAGGTACTAAGTTCATGATAAATTAAAGTTCAATTAATCATATTACTTAAGAACTCCCACTTAGATAGACATCCCTCTAATCCTCTAAGTGATCACGTGATCCAAATCAACTAAACCATGTCCGATCATCACTTGAGATGGAGTAGTTTCAATGGTGAACATCACTATGTTGATCATATATACTATATGATTCACGCTCGACCTTTCGGTCTCAGTGTTCTGAGGCCATATCTGCATATGCTAGGCTCGTCAAGTTTAACCTGAGTATTCCGCGTGTGCAACTGTTTTGCACCCGTTGTATTTGAACGTAGAGCCTATCACACCCGATCATCATGTGGTGTCTCAGCACGAAGAACTTTCGCAACGGTGCATACTCAGGGAGAACACTTATACCTTGATAATTTAGTGAGAGATCATCTTATAATGCTACCGTCAATCAAAGCAAGATAAGATGCATAAAAGATAAACATCACATGCAATCAATATAAGTGATATGATATGGCCATCATCATCTTGTGCTTATGATCTCCATCTCCGAAGCACCGTCATGATCACCATCGTCACCGATGCGACACCTTGATCTCCATCGTAGCATCGTTGTCGTCTCGCCAACTTATGCTTCTACGACTATCGCTACCGCTTAGTGATAAAGTAAAGCATTACAGGGCGATTGCATTGCATACAATAAAGCGACAACCATATGGCTCCTGCCAGTTGCCGATAACTCGGTTACAAAACATGGTCATCTCATACATTAAAATATAGCATCATGCCTTGACCATATCACATCACAACATGCCCTGCAAAAACAAGTTAGACGTCCTCTACTTTGTTGTTGCAAGTTTTACGTGGCTGCTACGGGCTGAGCAAGAACCGTTCTTACCTACGCATCAAAACCACAATGATAGTTTGTCAAGTTAGTGTTGTTTTAACCTTCTCAAGGACCGGGCGTAGCCACACTCAGTTCAACTAAAGTTGGAGAAACGGACACCCGCCAGCCACGTGTGTGCAAAGCACGTCGGTAGAACCAGTCTCACGTAAGCGTACGCGTAATGTCGGTCCGGGCCGCTTCATCCAACAATACCGCCAAACCAAAGTATGACATGCTGGTAAGCAGTATGACTTATATCGCCCACAACTCACTTGTGTTCTACTCGTGCATATAACATCTACGCATAAAACCAGGCTCGGATGCCACTGTTGGGGAACGTAGTAATTTCAAAAAAAATTCCTACGCACACGGAAGATCATGGTGATGCATAGCAACGAGAGGGGAGAGTGTGTCCACGTACCCTCGTAGACCGAAAGCGGAAGCGTTAGCACAACGCGGTTGATGTAGTCGTACGTCTTCACGATCCGACCGATCAAGTACCAAACGTACGGCACCTCCGAGTTCAGCACAGGTTCAGCTCGATGACGTCCCTCGAACTCCGATGCAGCCGAGCTTTGAGGGAGAGTTCCGTCAGCACGACGGCGTGGTGACGATGATGATGTTCTACCGACGCAGGGCTTCGCCTAAGCACCGCTACGATATTATCGAGGTGGATTATGGTGGAGGGGGGCAACGCACACGGCTAAGAGATCAAGAGATCAATTGTTGTGTCTAGAGGTGCCCCCTGCCCCCGTATATAAAGGAGCAAGGGGGGAGAGGCGGCCGGCTAGGAGGAGGCGGCCGGCTAGGAGGAGGCGCGCCAGGGAGGAGTCCTACTCCCACCGGGAGTAGGACTCCCTCCTTTCCTAGTTGGAGTAGGAGAAGGGGGAAGGAGGAGGGAGAGAGGAAGGAAAGGGGGCCGCCGCCCCCCCCCCTCCTTGTCCAATTCGGACTAGAGGGGGAGGGGGCATGCGGCCTGCCCTGGCCGCCCCTCCTCTTATCCACTAAGGCCCATCTTGGCCCATTAAACCCCCGGGGGGGTTCCGGCAACCCCCGGTACTCCGGTAAAATCCCGGTTTCACCCGGAACACTTCCGATATCCAAATATAGGCTTCCAATATATTAATCTTTATGTCTCGGCCATTTCGAGACTCCTCGTCATGTCTGTGATCACATCCGGGACTCCGAACTACCTTCAGTACATCAAAATATATAAACTCATAATATAACCGTCATCAAACTTTAAGCGTGCGGACCCTACGGGTTCGAGAACTATGTAGACATGACTGAGACACGTCTCCGGTCAATAACCAATAGCAGAACCTGGATGCTCATATTGGCTCCTACATATTCTACGAAGATCTTTATCGGTCAAACAGCATAACAACATACGTTGTTCCCTTTGTCATCGGTATGTTAATTGCCCGAGATTCGATCGTCCGTATCTTAATACCTAGTTCAATCTCGTTACCGGCAAGTCTCTTTAGTCGTTCCGTAATACATCATCCTGCAACTAACTCATTAGTTGCAATGCTTGCAAGGCTTATAGTGATGTGCATTACCGAGTGGGCCCAAAGATACTTCTCCGACAATCGGAGTGACAAATCCTAATCTCGAAATACGCCAACCCAACAAGTACCTTCGGAGACACCTGTAGAGCACCTTTATAATCACCCAGTTACGTTGTGATGTTTGGTAGCACACAAAGTGTTCCTCTGGTAAACGGGAGTTGCATAATCTCATAGTCATAGGAACATGTATAAGTCGTGAAGAAAGCAATAGCAGAATACTAAATGATCGAGTGCTAAGCTAACGGAATGGGTCAAGTCAATCACATCATTCTCCTAATGATGTGATCCCGTTAATCAAATGACAACTCATGTCAATGGCTAGGAAACATAACCATCTTTGATCAACGCGCTAGATAAGTAGAGGCATACTAGTGACACTCTGTTTGTCTATGTATTCACACAAGTATTATGTTTCCGGTTAATACAATTCTAGCATGAATAATAAACATTTATCATGATATAAGGAAATAAATAATAACTTTATTATTGCCTCTAGGGCATATTTCCTTCAGATCATGTATATAGACATCACGTCCGCGACAAGTAGACCGAAACGATTCTGCATCTACTACTATTACTCCACATATCGACCGCTATCCAGCATGCATCTAGAGTATTAAGTTCATGAGAACAGAGTAATGTTTTAAGCAAGATGACATGATGTAGAGGGATAAACTCATGCAATATGGTATAAACCCCATCATTTTATCATCGATGGCAACAATACAATACGTGCCTTGCTGCCCCTGCTGTCACTGGGAAAGGACACCGCAAGATTGAACCGAAAGCTAAGCACTTCTCCCATTGCAAGAAAGATCAATCTAGTAGGCCAAACCAAACTGATAATTCGATGAGACTTGCAAAGATAACCAATCATACATAAAAGAATTCAGAGGAGATTCAAATATTGTTCGTAGATAAACTTGAGCACAAACTCACAATTCATCGGACCTCGACAAACACACCGCAAAAGAAGATTACATCGAATAGATCTCCAAGAAGATCGAGGAGAACTTTGTATTGAGATCCAAAGAGAGAGAAGAAGCCATCTAGCTAATAACTATGGACCCGAAGGTCTGAGGTAAACTACTCACACATCATCGGAGAGGCTATGGTGTTGATGTAGAAGCCCTCCGTGATCAATGCCCCCTCCGGCGGAGCGCCGGAAAAGTCCCCAAGATGGGATCTCACGGGTACAGAAGGTTGCGGCGGTGGAAATAGGGTTTTGGCTCTGTATATGATGTTTCCAGGGTATATGGGTATATATAGGAGGAAGAAGTACGTCGGTGGAGCAACGAGGGGCCCTCGAGGGTGGAGGACGCGCCTGGGGGAGGTGGGCGCGCCCCCCTGCCTCGTGCTCTCCTCGTTGATTGCTTTACGTAGACTCCAAGTCCTCTGGATCATGTTTGTTCCGAAAATCACGTTCCCGAAGGTTTCATTCCGTTTGGACTCCATTCGATATTCTTTTTCTGCGAAACACTGAAATAGGCAAAAAACAGCAATTTGGGCTGGGCCTCCTGTTAATAGGTTAGTCCCAAAAATAATATAAAAGTGTATAATAAAGCCCAATAAACATCCAAAATAGAATATAATATATCATGGAACAATAAAAAATTATAGATACATTGGAGACGTATCAAGTCCCAGATGAGATCACAGACATGACGAGGAGTCTCTAAATGGCCGAGAGGTAAAGATTGATATATTGGACGATAGTATTCGGACACCGGAATGGTTCCGGAGTGTTTCGGGTATTTATCGGAGTACCGGGAGGTTACCGGAACCCCCCGGGGGAAATAATGGGCCACATGGGCCACAGGGGAGAGGCAAGGCAGCCCACAAGGGGGTGGCACGCCCCCCCCCCCCCATGGGGAGTCCGAATGGGACAAGGGTGTTGGGGATCGTAGCAGAATTTTAAAATTTCCTACGCATCACCAAGATCCATCTATGGAGTATACTAGCAACGAGGGGAAAGGAGTGCATCTACATACCCTTGTAGATCGCGAGCGGAAGCGTTCTAGTGAACGGGGTTGATGCAGTCGTACTCGCCGTGATCCAAATCACCGATGACCGAGTGCCGAACGGACGGCACCTCCGTCTTCAACACACGTACGGAGCAGCGACATCTCCTCCTTCTTGATCTAGCAAGGGGGAAGGAGAGGTTGATGGAGATCCAGCAGCACGACGGCGTGGTGGTGGATGTAGCGGGGATCTCGGCAGGGCTTCGCCAAGCTTCTGCGAGAGGGAGAGGTGTTGCAGGGGGAGAGGGAGGCGCCAGGGGCTGTGGTGCTGCTGCCCTCCCTCCCCCCCACTATATATAGGCCCCCTGGGGGGCGCCGGCCCTGGGAGATCAGATCTCCAAGGGGGGCGGCGGCCAAGGGGGAAGGGGGGTGGCTTCCCCCCCAAGCCAAGTGCGGCGCCCCCCACCCCCAGGGTTTCCAACCCTAGGCGCAGGGGGAGGCCCAAGGGGGGCGTCCCAGCCCACTAAGGGCTGGTTCCCTTCCCACTTCAGCCCATGGGGCCCTCCAGGATAGGTGGCCCCACCCGGTGGACCCCCGGGACCCTTCCGGTGGTCCCGGTACAATACCGATAACCCCCGAAACTTTCCCGGTGGCCGAAACTGGACTTCTCATATATAATTCTTCACCTCCGGACCATTCCGGAACTCCTCGTGACGTCCGGGATCTCATCCGGGACTCTGAACAACTTTCGGGTTTCCGCATACTAATATCTCTACAACCCTAGTGTCATCGAACCTTAAGTGTGTAGACCCTACGGGTTCGGGAGACATGCAGACATGACCGAGACGCCTCTCCGGTCAATAACCAACAGCGGGATCTGGATACCCATGTTGGCTCCCACATGTTCCACGATGATCTCATCGGATGAACCACGATGTCGAGGATTCAATCAATCCCGTATACAATTCCCTTTGTCAATCGGTACGTTACTTGCCTGAGATTCGATCGTCGGTATCCCAATACCTTGTTCAATCTCGTTACCGGCAAGTCACTTTACTCGTACCGTAATGCATGATCCCGTGGCTAACTCCTTAGTCACATTGAGCTCATTATGATGATGCATTACCGAGTGGGCCCAGAGATACCTCTCCGTCATACGGAGTGACAAATCCCAGTCTCGATCCGTGTCAACCCAACAGACACTTTCAGAGATACCCGTAGTGTACCTTTATAGTCACCCAGTTACGTTGTGACGTTGGGTACACCCAAAGCACTCCTACGACATCCGGGAGTTACACGATCTCATGGTCTAAGGAAAAGATACTTGACATTGGAAAAGCTCTAGCAAACGAACTACATGATCTTTTATGCTATGCTTAGGATTGGGTCTTGTCCATCACATCATTCTCCTAATGATGTGATCCCGTTATCAATGACATCCAATGTCCATAGTCAGGAAACCATGACTATCTGTTGATCAACGAGCTAGTCAACTAGAGGCTTACTAGGGACACGTTGTGGTCTATATATTCACACATGTATTACGATTTCCGGATAACACAATGATAGCATGAACAATAGACAATTATCATGAACAAAGAAATATAATAATAACCATTTATTATTGCCTCTAGGGCATATTTCCAACAGTCTCCCACTTGCACTAGAGTCAATAATCTAGTTACATTGTGATGAATCGAACACCCATAGCGTTCTGGTGTTGATCATGTTTTGCTCTAGGGAGAGATTTAGTCAACGAATCTGCTACATTCAGGTCCGTATGTACTTTACAAATATCTATGTCTCCATTTTGAACACTTTCACGAATGGAGTTGAAGCGACGCTTGATATGCCTGGTCTTCCTGTGAAATCTGGGCTCCTTCGCAAGGGCAATAGCTCCAGTGTTCTCACAGAAGGGAGTCATCGGGCCCGACGCATTGGGAATCACCCCTAGGTCGGTAATGAACTCCTTTATCCAGACTGCTTCCTGTGCTGCCTCTGAGGCCGCCATGTACTCCGCTTCACATGTAGATCCCGCCACGACGCTTTGCTTGCAACTGCACCAGCTTACTGCTCCTCCATTCAAAATATACACGTATCCGGTTTGTGACTTCGAGTCATCCAGATCTGTGTCGAAGCTAGCGTCGACGTAACCCTTTACGACGAGCTCTTCGTCGCCTCCATAAACGAGAAACATATCCTTAGTCCTCTTCAGGTACTTCAGGATATTCTTGACCGCTGTCCAGTGTTCCATGCCGGGATTACTTTGGTACCTTCCTACCAAACTTACGGCAAGGTTTACATCAGGTCTGGTGCACAGCATGGCATACATAATAGACCCTATGGCCGAGGCATAGGGGATGACACTCATCTTTTCTCTATCTTCTGCCGTGGTCGGGCATTGAGCCATGCTCAATTGCACACCTTGCAATACAGGCAAGAACCCCTTCTTGGACTGATCCATATTGAACTTCTTCAATATCTTGTCAAGGTACGTACTCTGTGAAAGACCAATGAGGCGTCTTGATCTATCTCTATAGATCTTGATGCCTAATATATAAGCAGCTTCTCCAAGGTCCTTCATTGAAAAACACTTATTCAAATAGGCCTTTATACTTTCCAAGAATTCTATATCATTTCCCATCAATAGTATGTCATCCACATATAATAAGAGAAATGCTACAGAGCTCCCACTCACTTTCTTGTAAACATAGGCTTCTCCATAAGTCTGTGTAAACCCAAACACTTTGATCATCTCATCAAAACGAATGTTCCAACTCCGAGATGCTTGCACCAGTCCAAAGATGGAGCGCTGGAGCTTGCATACCTTGTTAGCATTCTTAGGATCGACAAAACCTTCCGGCTGCATCATATACAATTCTTCCTTAAGAAAGCCGTTAAGGAATGCCGTTTTGACGTCCATTTGCCATATCTCATAATCATAGAATGCGGCAATTGCTAACATGATTCAGACGGACTTCAGCTTCGCTACGGGTGAGAAAGTCTCATCGTAGTCAACCCCTTGAACTTGTCGATAACCCTTAGCGACAAGTCGAGCCTTATAGATGGTCACATTACCATCCGCGTCTGTCTTCTTCTTAAAGATCCATTTATTTTCTATGGCTCGCCGATCATCGGGCAAGTCAGTCAAAGTCCATACTTCGTTTTCATACATGGATCCTATCTCGGATTTCATGGCTTCTAGCCATTTGTCGGAATCCGGGCCCGCCATCGCTTCTTCATAGTTCGAAGGTTCACCGTTGTCTAACAACATGATTTCCAGGACAGGGTTGCCGTACCACTCTGGTGCGGAACGTGTCCTTGTGGACCTTCGAAGTTCAGCAGTAACTTGATCCGAAGCTTCATGATCATCATCATTAACTTCCTCCCCAGTCGGTGTAGGCACCACAGGAACATCTTCCCGCGCTGCGCTACTTTCTGGTTCGGAAGGGGTGACTATCACCTCATCAATTTCCACTTTCCTCCCACTTAATTCTTTCGAGAGAAACTCTTTCTCCAGAAAAGACCCATTCTTGGCAACAAAGATCTTGCCTTCGGATCTGAGGTAGAAGGTATACCCAATGGTTTCCTTAGGGTATCCTATGAAGACGCATTTTTCCGACTTGGGTTCGAGCTTTTCAGGTTGAAGTTTCTTGACATAAGCATCGCATCCCCAAACTTTTAGAAACGACAGCTTAGGTTTCTTCCCAAACCATAATTCATACGGTGTCGTCTCAACGGATTTCGACGGAGCCCTATTTAAAGTGAATGCGGCAGTCTCTAAAGCATAGCCCCAAAATGAGAGCGGTAGATCGGTAAGAGACATCATAGATCGCACCATATCCAATAGAGTGCGATTACGACGTTCGGACACACCATTTCACTGAGGTGTTCCAGGCGGCGTGAGTTGTGAAACGATTCCACATTTCTTTAAGTGCATACCAAATTCGTGACTTAAATATTCTCCACCACGATCTGATCGTAAGAACTTTATTTTCCTGTCACGTTGATTCTCAACCTCACTCTGAAATTCCTTGAACTTTTCAAAGGTTTCAGACTTGTGTTTCATTAGGTAGACATACCCATATCTACTTAAGTCATCAGTGAGAGTGAGAACATAACGATATCCTCCGCGAGCCTCAACACTCATTGGACCGCACACATCGGTATGTATGATTTCCAATAAGTTGGTTGCTCGCTCCATGTGACACCCAAGTTTTTATTTGGATTTTTTTTAAAAGATTTTATTTGACTTGAGGGGAGTGATTTAAATTTTTCTTCAAGAGAACTCTCCCTCTCATATATTTTTCTTTATGGCAAAAGTTTTGTTTGGATTCACCCAAGATCTGCCTTTGGTCTTGGAAGTTCTTGCTTTTCATTTGGACTCAAGACAAAATGTTTTTCATTTGGGAAAATAACTTTTGAATTTTTTTTGAATTTTGCACTATGGCTTTTGGAAAGTCCTTTGCCACTTTCAAAAATTCCTTCTTGCCATGGCCTTAGTGCAAATCCTCTCTCCTAACCACTTCCTCACCTTTGGATCATGATTTTCATCAAATCCAGCAAGTTGAACCTCCCCATGTGATTACTTCCATTCAAATTCTATTCAAATAAATGTCTGCCTTCTTTTCTAGCACTTGGAGATTTACAAAGGAACTCCACTTTCTGTCTTGATTTTTGGCACCAAACCTTCTTCCCCTCCTAGTCCTTTGAACCCTCAACCTAGAACCATGAAGATCCACTGGTCTTCAGTTCAAAATTTTCAAACTACACCTGCTGCAAGTTTGGACCAGACTTGTCAAATTTGGTGAAATTCATTCAAAACCTTCTCCAAAAATTCCAAGTAAAATCAGGCAGCCCTTGGGTGCTTTGAGTGGTCATCTCACCAAGTTACAGCTCCAGAAAAATTTATCTCATAGCCAAAACCTTCTGTCGAACACCTGCAGTGCACTGTCTATGTCAAGTTCAGAAAATTCAGAGATTCAGTCAGTGGCTTGCTGTCGTTTTCTTCAGAGAAGGACGTCGATCTCGCCAGTGCCACCGCGTCGCCTTG